>NC_134105.1:28827727-29130757 GCF_040939455.1 Microcebus murinus | reverse complement strand
GTTCGTCTATATTCTTTCTAGCATTTGGTATTGTCAGTTTTAAAAAAAATTTAGCAATTCTAATAGATGTGTACTGGTATCTCATTGTGGTTAATTTACATTTCCCTAAAGACTAATGATGTTGAGCTTTTCATATGCTTATTTGCCATCTGTATATTTTTGGTGAAGTGTCTGTCAGATCTTTTGCCCACGAGTGGGGGTTGGGTTGTTTCTTATTGTTGAATTTTAAGAGTTCTTTATATATTCTGGGTACAAATCCTTTATCAGATATGTTATTTGCAAATAATTTTCTCACAGTCTGTGGATTATTTTTTCATTCTCTCCACAGTATCTTTCACAGAGCAGAAGTTCTAAATTTTTTTTTTTTTTTTTTTTTTTGAGACAGAGTCTCACTCTGTTGCCTGGGCTAGAGTGCTGTGACATCAGCCTAGCTCACAGCAACCTCAAACTCCTGGGCTCAAGCAATCCTTCTCCCTCAGCCTCCTGAGTAGCTGGGACTACAGGCATGTGCCACCATGCCTGGTTAATTTTTTCTATATGTTTTTAGTTGTCCAGCTAATTTCTTTCTATTTATAGTAGAGATGGAGTTTTGCTCTTGCTCAGGCTGGTTTCGAACTCCAGTACTAGGATTACAGGCGTGAGCCACCACGCCTGGCCAGAAGTTCTAAATATATGTAATGCCTAATTTATCTATTTTATCTACCACCTCTATCTAGTTGCCAAACATTTTCATTTCCCCCAAAAGAAAACCCATACCTACTAAGCATTAATCCCCATTTCTCCTTCCCCCTAGCCCCTGGCAACCACCAGTCTGTTTTTTGTCTCTATAGATTTATCCATTCTGGGTATTTCATGTAAATGGAATCATGCAATATGACTTTTTGTGTCTGACTTCTTTCACTTACATTAGTTGTAGCATGTGTTGGTGCTTCATTCCTTAGAATAATATCTCACTGTATGTATATACAGTTTGTTCATCTGTTGATGGGCATTCGCACCTTTAGGCTGTTGTAAATAGTGCTGCTGTGAACATGTGGGTACATGTATTGGTTCTAGTACCTGTTTTCAATTATTGCAGGTATATACCGTGTTTCCCCGAAAATAAGACCTACCCATAAAATAAGCCCTAGCAATATTTCTAAGCATTTGTGCAATATAAGCCTACCCCAAAAATAAGACCTAGTGATGGGCATGGCTACACAGCCTATCTGCACAACCCATGCATTTCATAGCAGAGTGGTAAAGAAGACGAGCAGCCCATCTCATCTGCCCCATCGTGACAGCGACTATCCCAGAGGTGGCGGGAAAGGTGCGGGCAGCCCCACCAACAAGGTCGGCTCCCCCTGTCAGGTCCTGGCCATCCTGTGCATGCTGTAAGCTGAAGCTTTGAGGGGAAAATAACACATCCCCTGAAAATAAGCCCTAGGGTGTCTTCTTGAGGAAAAATAAATATAAGACCCTGTCTTATTTTGGGGGAAACACGGGGTACCTACGAGTGGAATTGCTGGATCATGTAGTAATTCTGCGTTTAACTATTTGAGGAACTTCCACAGTTTTTCACAGTGACTGTAGCATTCTACATTCCTACCAACAATGCACAGGGGTACCAATATCTCTATATCTTCTCCAACAGTTGTTATTTTCCTTTTTTTTTTTTTGAGACAGAGTCTCACTTTGTTGCCCAGGCTAGCATGCATGAGTGCTGTGGCGTCAGCCTAGCTCACAGCAACATCAGTCTCCTGGGCTCAAGCAATCCTCCTGCCTCAGCCTCCCGAGTAGCTGGGACTACAGGCATGCACACCACGCCCGGCTAGTTTTTTCTATATATTAGTTGGCCAATTAATTTCTTTCTATTTATAGTAGAGATGGGGTCTTCCTCTTGCTCAGGCTGGTTTTGAACTCCTGACCTCAAGCAATCCGCCCGCCTCGGCCTCCCAGAGTGCTAGGATTACAGGTGTGAGCCACCGTGCCCGGCCTCCATTTTTTTTAATTATAGCCATCCTAATGGGTATGAAAGTGGTATTTCACTGTAGTTTTGGTTTATATTTCTCAGTGACTACTGATGTTGAACATTTTCTCGTGTACTTGTTGACCATTCGTATCTTCTCTGGAGAAATACCTTTTCAAGTCCTTTGCTCATTTTATTTTTATTTTATTTTATTTATTAATTTATGAATGAATGAATGACAAGGTCTCACTCTGTTGCTCAGGAGTACAGTGGTATGGTCATAGCTAACTGCAGCCTCAAACTCCTGGGCTCAAGTGATCTTTCTTCCTCAGCCTCCCACCTCAGGTGGGACTATAAGGGCACCACCATGCACAGCTAACCTTTACTCATTTTTAAATTGGGTTGTTTGTCTTTTTATTGTGGAGTTGCACACATTACATTTTGATACATATTGCCATACTACTTTCTAGAAAGTTTATACTATTAATAGTAGTATGTCTATTTCCCTTCACCCTTGCAATTATTTATTACCCATCTTTTTCATTCTTGTCAATCTGGTAAAGAAGAATGGAGTTCATTTTAATTTCATTTCTTTGTGAGGCTAATTGTCTTTTCAAGGATATATTGGTCATGTGTTTTTTTTGAATTTTGTTTGTTGTGCCCATTTATATAATGCTTTTCAATTTTGTGTTTATTGATTTGTCAGAGCTTTTTGTGTATTTCAGGCTTAACCTTCCGTACAGCCTCATGTATTGGAAGTATGTTTTCAGCTGCTCATTTATTTTTTGACTTATGATTTTTTGGGGGGGCATACAGAGGTTTGAAATTTGTATATTCTTATATATTTTTTTAGGAGTACAAGTTAGTTTTTTTTTTTTTTTTTTTTTGAGACAGAGTCTAGCTTTGTTGCCCAGGCTAGAGTGAGTGCCATGGCATCAGCCTAGCTCACAGCAACCTCAAACTCCTGGGCTCAAGCAATCCTTCTGCCTCAGCCTCCCGAGTAGCTGGGACTACAGGCATGTACCACCATGCCCGGTTAATTTTTTTTTTCTATATGTATTAGTTGGCCAATTAATTTCTTTCTATTTTATAGTAGAGATGGAGGTCTTACTCTTGCTCAGGCTGGTTTCGAACTCTTGACCTCGAGCAATCCGCCCGCCTTGGCTTCCCAGAGTGCTAGGATTATAGGCATGAGCCACCACACCCGGCCTCCAAGTTAGTTTTAACACTCTTTTTAGAAAGAGTCTGTCTGAAGTTTATAATCTTTTGAGTTGTTGGAACTTACAGAGCTGAATAAAAAATGTCATTGATTGTTTAGTATAAATGAACACATACCCAGGGCTTTCTTGCCTTTTTATTTTTATTTTTTATTTTCTTTATCAAAAGATAATCATCAGCATTTTTTTCCTGTTTTCTTGCCTTCATTGGGCCTGTTGCTCTTCCCTTGGAGTGTTGTACACTTATGTGTAGGTAATTGCAGGTTAACCATGGGGTTCTGCATTGTCCAGGCTGACATAGGTCTGGTTGTGTTTGGTTAGCTACCCAGTCATTTTCTGCTCTTGCATGTGTGCAGGTGTGCTCGCTGGTTATCTCTCTCTCTCTCTCTCTCTCTCTCTCTCTCGTTCCTTTTTTTTTTTTTGGTTTACATTTTACTGCCAATCACAGTACTTGTAACAGTGATTCTCAATCCAAGCTGCACATTAGAATCATCTGGAAAGCATTAAAAAAAAAATACTGATGCCTGGGCTTATAGTGGTCAGTAAGTATCTGTTGAGTAGAATTAGATGATTTATTAATACCTAACTCTTCAGATGCCAGTGTTCTCTCCTAATTTACAGTCTGTCTTTAAAGTCTTCATTTGGCCTGATAGGCAGTTTTATTTACCAGGAAAACTGGGTTTTAGTCCCAGCTCTACCACTAACTCACTGTACATGTAAACTTGAACAAGTCACTGGCTTTCTCTGGGCCTTAGTTTTCTCTTTGAATATATTAGAGAGGGGAAATACTTGGATTAGATCAAGGATTGGCAGACTTTTGCAGGTTAGAGCCAGATAGTAAGTATTTTAGGTTTTGTGGGTCATACATTGTCTGTCCTGGTGTCTAAAGCCCCTTTCAGGTCTAGCATTTTGTGGTTCTTTTGTTTCAAACCCTAGCCAGGGGTCTTACCTCAAAGAGCCAATGAAAATCTTGTTCAGCCACTGCCAATTAAATATAGATAACGTCAGGCACCTATGTAGTACTCATCATCTGCTTTGCAGTATTCCAAACATTTTACCTATATTAACCGTAATCCTCAGAATAACCTAAGGAGGAGTGTAGGTGTTCTTATCATCTGCTTTGTACACATGAGGAAAGCTGAAGCAAAGAAAAATTAGATCCTTAAATAACCTGCCAAATGATGGCTACAATAGAGCCAAAATTTGAACTCAGGTAGTCTGGCTCTTTTATACTATATTGCCTCTCCCTAACTTAGACATACAGCTCTAAATACTAGAGCACCTCAGCTATCATAAGTATCCTAAGGTAAAATATCCCTGAAACCATCAAAGATGGGTCAATCTTGAGGCTGTAAAGATGGCCAAAGAGTAAAAACTTTGTTATGAACTTTATTTTCTCTTTTCTTCTTCTTCTTCTTCTTCTTCTTTTTTTTAAAGACAGGGTCTTGCTCTGTTGCCCAGGCTGGAGTGTAGTGATGCGATCATAGCCCACTATAGCCTGAAACCCCTGGGCTCAAGCAAACCTGCCTCTGTCTCCTGAGTAGCTGGGACTACAGGCGCATGCCACCTCACCTAGCTAATTTTTCTTTCTTTTGTAGAGACAGAATCTCACTATGTTGCTAGAGCTGTCTCAAATTCCTGGTCTCAAGTGATTCTCCCATCTTGGCCTCTCAAAGTGCTGAGATTACAGGCATGAGCCACCGTGCCCACTTATTTTCTCAAATGAGCCCTTTGTTTCTGTCTCAGCATTATAGTCACATGGCATTGTCTGTGTGTATATTTATAGCTTTCTCTCATGCTTATTCTTAGAACCTTGAAAAGGAGTTCAGTGTGTGGTAGGTTGTCTTCTAAGTTTCTGGAATTTAATTTCACCTCAGTAGGAATTCATTACATAAAGCAAGCAAATAGACCAGAGTTAAATAGGGATAAAAATTCTACCAGTAAGAGGCAACAGAAACAGCTTGTGTTATAGACAGAGCATCCAGGCTTTAGTTCTGTCTCTGCTTCCAGCCAGTTATATGGCCAGGGAGCTTTCTGAGCCTCAGTATTCTCAAATATAAAGTCTGAGCCTCAGTATTGTCAAATATAAAGTTTCGAGTGATTGAACTGGATGGTCTCTGGAATTTCATTATATCCATGCTTCTCTAGTATTTGCAGGTGCACTTCTAAGCAGCCATTATAGAGGCTCTGTGTTGCAAAGTTTCTCATGTTTTAACTTAAAAGTATATGCTTTATTCTAGCAATCTTTAAGACAAAAAAAGAAAAAAAAATAATAAAAAAAAAGTATATGCTAATTTTTGTATTTTCTGCCCTAATCAATCTATATTAATTGAGATGTAAAAATATTTCAGAGTTTTTTACCATGTGGTAAGATTGATGCTCCAAAAGAATGCATCACATACATATTTATGCACATCTCAGTTAGAAAAGTATGGCCTTTTATGATTCTAGTCTCTATTCCCTTAAGGTGAGACAGCCATAGAAAGAATAAAAGCCATAATCTACAGTATAAATTTGAAACCACCAGTCTCACCAGACTGACTGAACAGATCAGCCACAGTTTCTCTTTTTAGCACACTTTCTGAGCATCTTAATCTGTCCAATTTATTCAGCATGTCTATATTTGAATTTGTGCCAAAGTTAATGGGAGTAATTGCCATGGTGTTCCCGCTGCTGATTCATTATTTCTAACCTAGTAACATTATAAGTTAAAAAAAAAAAGAGTTATCCTTTATATTAAGAAAGTAAAGTTAGGCCAGGCGCGGTGGCTCACGCCTGTAATCCTAGCACTCTGGGAGGCCGAGGCGGGCCGATTGCTCAAGGTCAGGAATTTGAAACCAGCCTGAGCAAGAAAGAGACCCCGTCTCTACTATAAATAGAAAGAAATTAATTGGCCAACTAATATATATAGAAAAAATTAGCCGGGCATGGTGGCGCATGCCTGTAGTCCCAGCTACTCGGGAGGCTGAGGTAGTAGGATTGCTTGAGCCCATGAGTATGAGATTGCTATGAGCTAGGCTGATGCCACGGCACTCACTCTAGCCTGGGCAACAAAGCTAGACTCTGTCTCAAAAAAAAAAAAAGAAAGAAAGAAAGTGAAGTTAGTTTAGAGATTGACCTTTCCCCAGCTCTTCAGCATTTCTTCAGTTGGATTTGATTAAAGGAAAATCAACTTTCTGGTGAGTGTCAACATCCTTTAAAAAGATAATTCTCCCTTTCACCCACCTATGCCAAAATTATCTTTCTTTCAGAAGCTTGGATTATTAGAACTAGAAGCAATGTTAGATGTGAGAAACTTGAGGTTTCAGTGGAGAAAGGGGCTTCCTAAAGTTACAAATCTGATTTGTATAGACCAAGGTTTAACAATATAGTGGAAATAGAACAATGACCATGAAGTTCGAAGACATGGATTCAGAGTTTGTTTCTGCCACTAACTAGCTGTATGATTTTGGGCAAGTTGCCTAATGTATCTGAGTTCCAGTTTCCTTGTTGCTAAGAGGAGAGCAAAATAACTTCATAGGATGTGAAGCCCTTAGCATAGAGTCCAGAACTCTGTACTTCACATATGGAATATTCATTGAGTATTTTCCATATGGTCAGTGCTGTGCTAGATGCTGGCTGTCTCATGGGGGAGATAGTCTGGTTGAGCATGAAATTGTCACTTGTTGTAATGGTAGTGGGAAATGTGAAGGTGGTGAGCTTTGAGATAATTTTAGGAACTGGCATGGACAGAAATTGAGACAGGCAGATGGGAAATGTGAGGAGAGAGACGAGACAGACTGGAACACTTCAGGTTTTTGGTTTGTTTATCTAGGTCAGCGGTCTGCAACCATTTTGGCAGGAGGGACCAGTTTCATGGAAGACAATTTTTCCAAGGACTGGAAAAGGTTGGGGCCAGAGCTCAGGCGGTGATGCCAGGGATGGGGAGTGGCCTTAAATCTGGTCTGTGGCCCAGGGGCTGGGGACTGCAGATCTAGGTGGTTCACCCAAGTGTGGCTGAGAAGATAATTAGTTAAACTTTGGTACCTGTTTGGGGGCGGGGTGGTGGTGGTGGTGATGATGATGATGATGATGATAGCTAGCTAACATTTATTGACTGCTTTCTAGAAAGCCCTATTCCATATGCTTTGCATGTATTAATTACTTAATCATAACACTAACCATTTGAGGTTAGATTTACAATTATCCTCACTTTATAAATGAGGACTCTGAGGCACAGAGAGGTTAAATAACTTGCCCAAGGTTACAGGTTACATCGCTAGTAAGTGGTAGAGCCAGGACTTAAATACGGGCAATCTGGTTCCCAACTCCTTACTGTTAACTACTTTACTATACTTATCTCATTAATGATGGAAATGTCTACTAGGCAGTTGAGTATACAGGTCTGGCACCACAAGAGAGAACTAGATTGTGGATATGGATTTTGGGAGTTGTAAGCACAAAAATTGGTTGTGTGGTCTTAGATGTTACCCAAAAAAGTTTGTCATTCAGAAAGGGCACATAGATGCCATAAAGACTGCCATTTCTCAATATTGTTACCATGGCAGACATTGCTAATAGATCAGTGGCTGGCCTCAGTAAAGGAGACTGAGGAAGGGCCAGAGAGATAGGAAGAAAACCTGGAAAGAATGGTGCCCATGAAGCTCCAAAGGAGAGAGCTCAGTAGTATCAGATTTTTGCTTTTCCCATTATTTGTTTTGAGAGCTTAGTAGAAAATGTTATATTTGGCAGTCAGGGTTCCTTAGAGATCTCAGTGAGATATCCATGGGCAATGGAGAGCCGCAAGCAGAGAAGGTGGATAATTGTATTGATCCATAATCCAAGGTTGTGGTTTTCAAGGAAGGTATAATCCACAAACGCAAGAAAGTGAAAGACCTCAGGATTTGGATTGGGAAGGAAATGAAGTCAAAACGGGATGATAACTTGAGGGGAAAGAGCCAAATTAGGGGCCAGCTTTTCCTCTTGTTTGTAGACAGCTATGTTGGGACATCATAGCCAGCAGTTAGACCTCCAGGATTTGCCCAGTGCCCAGGACACTGCTGATTAGCGTACTCATTAGGGCCACCGTACATGGCAGCCCCAAAGTGTTGGAGCCTTAAATGGATGGGATCTTTGGCTGTAAATACTTAAAAATCTGGAAGAGTTTATCCAAGGTGAAATTTTTTTAGACTATTGACATTTTTTAGGCCAGATAATTCCTTGTTGTAGGGGCTGAGGGCTGTCCTGTGCATTGTAGGATGTTTAGCAGCATCCCTGGCCTCTACCCACTAGATCTGCAGTACCCAATTCCCGGGCCATGGCCTATTCTGGTCCCGGTCTGCAGCTTGTTAGGCTCTGCTAATGCTTGTACCCGTCCGTGGGAAAAAAAATTGTCTCACAGTAGGAGGTGAGTGGCAGGTGAGTGAGTGAAGCATCTGTATTTCAGCTTCTCTCCATCCCTCACATCACTGCCTGAGCTCTGCCATCCACCATTGCTGCCCCACCCCCACCATTGCCCCAACAAGGAAAAACTGTCTTCTTTGAAACCGTCCCTGGTGCCAATGGTGGCAAAAAGGTTGGGGACTGCTGCACAAGATGATAAGTAGCACCCCCACCGCTGAAGTTGTGACAATCAAAAATATTTCTGGGCATTTCCTTGGTGAACAAAATCACTTCCAGTTGAGAATCACTGCTCTAGATTCTGTTGGTTTTCCTCTAGGTCTCTATTGTAGATTTCTCTAGCCTTCATTAGCCCCTCTGGCTACTTTAGCTCTGTTGATTTGGAGAGTTTGGGTTATTTCAGCCTTTTGGCCTTTTCCCAGAATTTTTTCAGTCTGGAAATAAACTCTCAGTAGAGGTGAGACAAAGAGGTATATTTTTTATAATACCTCTTAATGTCATACAATGTTAACATACATTATAATATTCAATGCCTAGAATATTAAATGTTTAATGGTTATGATATTTAAAGAAGACGACAGAGTTAAACTTTAATATCTCTCATAAACTTTTATGTCACTTACCTCCTTTTATTATAGCTGTATGTATGTGGGTCTCTCGCTGGCTTGGACTCCTTGAGGACAGGGACTCTTTCTTAATCTTCTTTGCATGCCTAACATCTTGCAGAGTACCTGGCACCTAGTAGTAGGCTTTTAGTAAATGTTTGCTGAGATAAGTCAATTATGTTGGGTAGTTGGGTAAGTGGGTTAAACCTCTAATTTTTCAGAATATTTCAGTGGTCAGGCCTCACAAAGAAGCCAGAGGTCCCGTAGTGTTGTCCAAATATGATTTGTGCAGAGAGAAGCATTTTATTCAAAGTCATTTCTATCTACACAGATCACAAGTGTCCTCTGGGAGAAGGGGAAACAGAACAGAGTGGCATACTGCTTTTAAAAGATAACACAGATCCTTTTAGTTCTGCCTAGCACCCAGGGTGACTGTTTTATAGCTAGACTCACACTGAAGCTATAATTGAATCTGGAAAATAGGGGAAATATAAAGCATTCAGCTACAAATCTAACCTGTTAATGTTTTCTAGGCAGGTAATAAAATTATAAGCCTGATTGTGGCATTTACAATATAAATGTCATCTAAACCTCTGGACCAAATGTGACATTTATAAAACTGATTGGTTTCTATGTTTGTTTAGATATTTATGTTTGGTACAAATGTGTAAAATGTTGCTGTGTTCTTTTTAACTTTGTGGTATGATTTTAATTGCTAAATAGTAGACACCCATAAAAACACATAATTCATAACCGTATAGCTCAAAAAATTATCAAAAAGTAAAAATACCTATATAACCACAACTCAATTCAAGAAATAATACCAGCTCTCTCAGTAATTTTGAAAATTTTATTTCATTGCTGATATTAACAGGTTTCTCATTGTCCCTAAAAGCTATCATCCAAGTCTTTAAAAAATAAATTGTGGTAAAATATACATAAGATTTACCATTTTAACCATTTCAGTGGCCATTTTAACCTTTTCAGTGGCATTAAGTACGTTCATGTTCTTTAACCACTGCTACCTGCCATTTCCAATACTTTTTTATTTTCCCTAAATGAAACTCTGTACGCACTAAACAATAAATCCCCATTCTCCCCTTCCCGCAGCTCTATTTTGTCTCTCTGAATTTAGCTGCTGTGGGTACTACATATCAATGGAATCATACAGTGTTTATCCTTTTGTGGCTGACTTATTTCACTTAGCATAATATCTTCAAGGTTTATCCATGTTGTTTCATGTGTCATAATTTCTTGCCCTTTTAAAGACTGAATAATATTCTATTGAATGTATAGACCACACTTTGTTTAACCATTTATCCACTGATGGACATTTGAGTTACTTCCACCTTTTGGCTATTGTGAATAATGCTGCTATGAACATAGATGTGTAAATATCTGTTCAACACCTGCTTTCAATTCTTTTGGGTATATACCTGAAGTGGAATTGCTGGATCATATTATAATTCTATAATTTTATTTTTTGAGGAACTACCGTATTGTTTTCCATAATGGCTGCAACATTTTACATTTCCATCAGGAATGCATAAGGGTTAAGATTTCTCTTCATCCTTGTCAACATTTGTTATTTGCTGTCTTTTCTTTTTCTAATAGTCATGATGAGTATGAAGTATGGCAGTATAGCCAAATCTTTTTAAAAGAAACTTTTTGTTACAGAAATATCCCAAAATGCAAAGAAAATAGAGGAAATGGTAGATTGAACTCCTATATATCCATCAGGATATATAGGACTCCTATATATCCATAAGGCTATTAACTAGCCTTAATAGTTATAGCACTAGGCCAGTCTTGTTTCAGTTATAGTCTGGCTCCCCTCCCCTCATTGTTGCGGTGCAAATCTCAGTCATATGCTTTCATTCCTATGTACTTTATATGAATGCAAGTATATGACTAGGATATGTATACAGATTGAATATGCCTTATGCAAAATGCTTGGGACCAGAAGTGCTTTGGATTTTGGATTTTTTTCTGATTTTGGAATATTTGTATTATACTCACCAGTTGAGCATCCCAAATCTGAAAATCTGAAATGTTCCAGTGAGCATTTTCCTTTGAGTATCATGTCTGATGCTCAAAAGTTTCAGCTTTTTTAGCATTTCAGATTTTGGATTTTCAGATTTGGGATGCTCAACCTGTACCTCTAAAAGTTAAGACTCTTTAAAACATAACCATAAAACCATATCATACTTAACAATTAACAATAATTCTTTTATCATCAGATACCCAGTCAGTATCACCCTCATCTTTTTTTTTTTTTTGAGACAGAGTCTCTCTTTGTTGTCCAGGCTAGAGTGAGTGCCGTGGCGTCAGCTTGGCTCACAGCAACCTCAATCTCCGGGGCTCAGCGATCCTACTGCCTCAGCCTCCCAAGTAGCTGGGACTACAGGCATGCGCCACCATGCCTGGCTAATTTTTTGTATATATATTTTTAGTTGGTCAATTAATTTATTTCTATTTTTGGTAGACGGGGTCTCGCTCAGGCTGGTTTCGAACTCCTGACTTTGAGCAATCCGCCTGCCTCGGCCTCCCAAAGTGCTAGGATTACAGGCGTGAGCCACCACGCCCGACCAGTATCACCCTCATCTTTATATCTCATTTCTTTTAATCTGATGGCGTAGGAGGCAAAGGGTTAATAAATTACTGAAAGATGACAATTTGTTGGTAACCAAGATTGAGTGCTTTTATATGAATTAACAGTTTTTAGTTTTTTAACTCTGAGGAAAAGAAAGCTCTGCTTTCTTTAAAAAACTCTAGAGTGCGTTACTTACCTCAACTCTTAGCTTGTCGGGGATGGTAACCGGAAAAAAAAATACTCTCCTTTCTGGAATTTGCTGGCATTTGTAGATGTACAATAGGCCACTTCTTTTAGTAAATAAGGTGAGCCTAGTTCTGGGGTTACCTTCCATTTCAGTTATTAATATATTTATGTGTGTGTTTGTTTAAACTCACCATTTTAAGGGCCTCTAGAACAGCGGTCCCCAGCTTTTTTGACACTAGGGACCTGTTTCATGGAAGACAGTTTTTCCATGCAGGGTGATAGGGTGGGGGAGCGTTGTCACCTCAGCTCCACTTCAGATTATCAGGCATTGGATTCTCCTGGGGAGTGCACAACTTGGATCCCTCCATTGTGCTGTTTGCAGTGGGGTTCATGCTCCTATGGGGATCCTACGGGCTGCTGATCTGATGAGGGGGGGCCAGGGTTTGGCTGGTGATGCAAGGGATGGGGAGTGGCCTGTGGGTGTAGGTGGTACTTTGCTCAGTCCCTGACACTCACCTCCTGCTGTCTGGCCAGTTCCTGGCAGGCATGGACTGGTGCCACTGGTGTTGGTCCGTGGCCCAGGGATTGGGGACCACCAAAGCTGTAATAGGGGTCCTCAAACTTTTTAAACAGGGGGCCAGTTCACTGTCCGTCAGACTGTTGGAGGGCCGGACTATAGTTTAAAGTTTATAGTCCGGACTATAGGGCCGGACTATAGTTTAAAAAAAAACTATGAACAAATTCCCATGCACACTGCACATATCTTATTTTGAGTAAAAAAACAAATGGGCAAAAACACCCGCATGTGGCCCGTGGGCCGTAGTTTGAGGATGCCTGTGAGTCTAGAAGATAAACCTAGGCCAGGTGCAATGGCTCACACCTGTAATCCCAGCATTTTGGGAAGCTGAAGCAGGAGGATCAGTTGAAGCCTGGAGTTTGAGACCAGCCTGGGTAACACAGCAAGACAAAAAAATTAAAAACAAAACAAAAACAAAAAACCTCGGGAGGCTGAGGCAGGAGGATTGCTTGAGCCCAGGAGTTCGAGGCTGTAGTGAGCCACACCACTGTACTCCAGCCTGGGACACAGAGTGAGATCCTGTCCCTTAAAAAAAAAAAAAAAAAAAAAAAGGAGAAGAGCAAGAAGATACACCTAAAGGTAGATCACAGGATAAAATTTTGTCTAGCCTTCTCCGGTCTCTGATAGAACAAGCTGGAAGAGATATTTATAGTTTGGCTTTTTTCGAGGGATGGGTAATCATACATTTGCAGCTATGCATTTAACACTGGTTAACATTAATTAATACTAATCTCAGTGTAAAAAGTGAGACTCCTTTTTACTATAACATACTTATCAATATTCAAAAATCTTCTACTGGCAACATCAAGTTGTTGCTATGTGAGCATTTTAACATTGGATCATTTGGGATTCCAAGCTACAGCAGAGCCAACCAAGGGCTGTGTGAAATGAGAGAGTTTGAGGAACAGATAGTTATTGACTCTTTTCCCTTCTTTAGTTTTCTTACTTTGCACAGTGGAAGACCCCAGTGTATAATCTACTCTATGACCCTTTTAACAGCAGAAGGAAGTCTTGTTCAATATACACACAGGAAAGAACGCCCTATGATTTACAATTCTATCACTTTTCAGGTGTAAGAATGCAAGTCTCCTGTCAGGCACAGATTAAATGAGCTAATAAAAAGGCAGAGCTAGTACTTTCCCTGTGGCTCTATTTATATTATTTTTTCTGCGTGCTGTTTTACTATTTAACAATTTTATTTACTTGAAGATAGCTTCTATCCTTGCTGGTAAATAACCTCAGTCACTATGAGCACAGAGGCTTTAGAGTGTTAACCAGTGACATTAAAATTATTTCCCTTTCACGCCTGTAATCCTAGCACTCTGGGAGGCCAAGGCGGGCAGATTGCTCAAGGTCAGGAGTTCAAAACCAGCCTGAGCAAGAGCGAGACCTCATCTCTACTATAAATAGAAAGAAATTAATTGGCCAACTAATATATATAGAAAAAATTAGCCGGTCATAATGGCAGATGCCTATAGTCCCAGCTACTTGCGAGGCTGAGGCAGGATTGCTTGAGCCCAGGAGTTTGAGGTTGCTGTGAGCTAGGTTGACACCATGGCACTCACTCTAGCCTGGGCAACAAAGTGAGACTCTTATCTCAAAAAAAAAATTATTTCCCTTTCTCCTTGTGTTATTATGATAGTAGTTGATAGTAATTTAGGTAGTAATATAATGACCCTCATGTGGCACTTACAGTGTGCCAGGCAAAAAGTAAGTGCTTTTTACATGTAGTAATTCATTTAATCTTCACAGTAGCCCTAGGGGTTAGATATTAGTATCCCCACTTTACTGATGAGGGATTGAGGCACAGAGAGGTTAGTAACTGACAACTCCCAAGTACAAATAACCAGTAAGTGACAGAGCTAGGAACTGATCTAAGGCAGCCTGGCGCCAGGGTCCTTCCTCCTAACCATTACACTGTACTGTACTTATTTGACACCCATATAAGTAAAGGGAAATGTGAGATAAAAAATGCTTTTAACATCTTTGTGGGCTCTACAGAACTTATCATTTGTTCATTCAGTGCTCCCTGTAGAATCAGTGATTACAGAGAGAACATTTAATCTCAAAGCATTCATCCCTGTTTTCAAACTAGTATTTTCAGATCTGTTCTCCATCTGAGACCTTGCATTTAGAAAAAGTACACATGAACTTTTTAGTTGAATTGGCAGATCAAGAGCTTAGGGACAGGATATTGCCTTTGAGTATTTAGACTGTATGTGCTGACCCCTGAAGCAGTAATTTGGGTAGATCACAATGTTTCTACCAGAGTACAATAGTATTAGGGGTTCTGACTTCAAAGTGTGTATGTTTTGTATGTATCTTTGTAGATAAGCCACTTCTCCACAAAGGAACCAGTCTTATACAAATTCTGAAAACCTTTTAGAGCCATTTAAATCCAAAAAATATCTAAGCATTTTGAAGTAGAACTGTGAGCAACAAATGCAAAATATTACCTTTCTGGAGACTTGTGATAAGTAGAATAAATAAAACAACCTGTCCATTTTTACATGCATAAAAAAGTTCAAGCCTAAAGAACTTCCTTTTAATCTTACAGAATTAGTTCTCATTTGGGTATGGATTTGCATACCCTTCTTATCTTAAAGTCTGAGCTAATAGCTACTGTTTGATAAGAAAACCAATCCTCTGTTTTCTTTCTTTGTCTTGGGTTTCCTAGATCTGGCTGTGCTCTCTGTTAGAATACATCTACCCTGGTGCTTTGGGTCAGTCAAGTGTTTGGCTGGAGGGAGGGATAGATCACCATTTCTACCCCTCTAAGGTACATGTTATGGAGGCATGTGGCTTTCTCATGTTAATTTTCTTTCCTCTAGGTCTATGAAGGCCTTGACATCATCACCAACAAGGTTTCTGCCCAAGAGCAGAGAATCTGCCGGCACCACATGATCAGCTTTGTGGATCCTCTCGTGACCAATTATACAGTGGTGGACTTCAGGAACAAAGCAACTGCTCTGATATCCTTAGGAAAGATGGCAGCTAGACTTGGTAGCTACAGAGCAACCCAAGCCTAGAAAGAAGTTTGCTTTTAGTGGCAATTCTTTAAGTAAGGGGTACCCAAGACCAAATTGATAGCATCCTCATCAAACTATGGATTGAAAGATACAGTGCCCTTGAAACTCAAATTCTTGTCCTTAGACTGCAGCATCAGCATCCCCTGGGAACTTATTAGAAATGCTGAATGTTGAACCCCACTCCAGACCTAGTGAATTAGAATCTGCATTGTGACACAAGTCCCAGGTGATTTATAGTCACATAAAAATTTGAAAAGCACTGTTACAGTGATGAGAACACTGATTTAGGAATCAGAACATTTGTGTTCTAGTCCTAGAACTGTCTGTTTTGGCCATTTGAATTTTATTGGATAAACCATTTAGCTAATCCCACTGAGCTTCAGTTTCCTGCCCTTTAAATGGGGATAAAAGTTAATTTAAAATTTATTGGAGTTACAGTTAAAATTTCAAAGGGATTATTGGGTGAGGACGTATTGGAAAAAGTAGTTCTGGGTAAAACCAAGAAATTTTTGAAAAAAGAATAATATAAGGGAGACTTGCCTTTATATTTAAATATCTAGGCTGCCTTTAATATCTGGACTGCCATGTATTAAAACATATTGAAAAGTTATAATAATTATAACAGCATGGATTTTATGTAATCTAGATAAATATATGGTACAGAATAGAAAACCCAGATATAGAGTCAAATGGATGTATGTATTTAGATTATGATCAAGGTGGCATTTCAAAATAATGGAGAAATAATGAAGTTCAGTCAGCCCTCAATATCCATAGGTTCCACATCCACAGATTCAACCAACTGTGGATTGAAAATATTCAGGAAAAAAAAAACCAATATAACAATAAATAATACAATACAAATAAAAAGCAATACAGTATAATAACTTTTAATATAATATTTACATAAAATACTATGTAAGTGTTTACGTTATATTAAGTATTATAAGCAATCTAGAGATGATTAAAGTTTTTAAGAGGACATGTATAGGTTATATGCAAATACTATGCCATTTTATATAAGGGACTTGAACATCCTTGGGTCTTGATATCTGAGTGGAGTTCTGGAATTAATCCTTCATGGATACTAGTGGATGACTGTAGTTCATAATTGTTCCTAGGACAGTTAATTGTTTTTGGGGAAAAAGCCACGTCCTCATTATATATGACATGTTATAAATGACATAATAAATTCCAGATGGATTTTGGAGTTTAATATCCATTTTTTTAATGAAATCTTAAAATGTGGAAGAAGAGTAGTTGTACTATTTTAGAGTAGGGAAGGGTTTTGTAGATATAACTTTTTACAAAAGGAAAATAGTTAGATTTGAATATGTAAGAATTAAGAATTTTTTTTTTTGAGACAGAGTCTCACTTTGTTGCCCAGGCTAGAGTGAGTGCCGTGGTGTCAGTCTAGCTCACAGCAACCTCAAACTCCTGGGCTCAAGTAATCCTCCTGCCTCAGCCTCCCGAGTAGCTGGGACTACAGGCATGCGCCACCATGCCCGGCTAATTTTTTCTCTATATTTTAGTTGGCCAATTAATTTATTTCTATTTATAGTAGAGACGAGGTCTCACTCTTGCTCAGGCTGGTTTCGAACTCCTGACCTCGAGAAATCCGCCCGCCTCGGCCTCCCAGAGTGCTAGGATTACAGGCGTGAGCCACCGCGCCCGGCCTAGAATTAAGAATTTATATTGTTGAAAATGTATATTAACTAGAACTCCTAGGTATATACCCTAGAGAAACTCTTGCCACAGGTATATCAGTAAATATGTGGTAGAACTTACTATAACAGCATTGTACTTAATAGCAAAAACTTAAAAGCACCCAAATTCCCACTTACAGAAGAATGTATAAAGATTTGCTTTGTTTACGTAAGTTAAGTACTTTTCCAACAGTGAAAATGAATAAATTGTAGCTCCGTGCATCAATCAATGTGGAATAATCTCCAGAAATTTATGTAAAGTGTGGGAGATTACAGAAGGATACATATATGTTTATGTCATATGTTATTATAAAGGTTAAAAAAGTAAGCAAAACAAACTAATATATTGTTTAGGGATACATACATATCAGTAATAATTAAAGACAAGCAAGGATATAGTGAAAAACCAAAAACCAAAGCAATTCAGGATGGTGATTCCTTCTGAGAGGGGAAGTAGGAGTTGGAATGGAAATGAATACACAGGCTTTGAATAAATTGGTAATATTCCATTTCTTACATTGAGTTCATGAGTGTTTTATTATTAAGCTTCATAATTTACACGTGTTACGTATATTCTTTTGTATGTATGGAATAAGAAAAACAGCTCACTGTAAACAAAATTTAGAAGCAGACTACAAACCTTGGGGAAAATATTTGTAACATAGGAAAGGCACATGGTTAGTATTCTTATTATATGAAGAACTCTTATGAATCATTACAAAAAAAATACTTAAAAGGCATGAGCAGTAATTCACACAGGAAGAAATACAGTAGTGGTAAACATGAAAAAGGTTTATCTTTGCTGTAAATCAGGAGCATGCAAATCAAAATAATGAGATAATATATTTTGCCTAGCACATGGCAGAGATTAAAATGCAGGTAATAATTCCTGCCCTACCTACTTCACAAGGCTGTTGTATCAGATGAGATAATATATATGAAAGCCTTTTGCAAATTAAAATACATCACCAAATGTAAGTTGGTTGCTATAAGACAGTTCAGTTGTTCAGAAAGAACTGATATGAAATGGAGAGTTAGTTAAGATTTTTCAAAGGACAGCAACAACAGGGGATGACTTAATCAGGTCTCTTACAGGCTAGGAGATTTGTGAATTTTAGTAAGAGCCTACAATCAGAATGTCAGACTTTAAATACCTTAAGAAGTATCAGTCAGCCTTCTTGATTTGACAGGTGTAGGTTCTATTTACTGAGGCCCAGAGAGAAGAGCTTTGCCAGTATCACAGTCATTTCATGACTTGGGCAGACAAACCTTTTCCCATGAATTATCTACGATCCTGTCTCCCTCCCTCTTTTCCACTCTCTCCTCTTTTGGTATCTTACTATTTTCCCCTTCCCTTTTTCATTTTCTTGCTCACTTTCCCTTTGTTAAAGACATTATAAGTTGAACATCCCAAATCCCGAAAATCTGAAATCAAAATGCTCCTAAATAGCAACGGTTTTGAGCACCAACATCATGCTCAAAGGAAGATTTTCAGATTTGGGATACTCAAACAGTAAGCATAATGGCAAATATTTCAAAATCTGAAAAAATTTGAAATTTGAAACACTTTCTTGGTCCCAAGCATTTCAGATAAGGGATACTCAGTGTGTATATAATTGAAGTTTGATTGTACTGTGTAATTGTATGCTCCCTGCACTTAATTTAAAGGAGGAATAGAGAATTTGTTTTCTCTTTGTAAAACAAATAGACAATGTTTTTTCTTTATGATCCTTGATTGGTAACATGTTTTTTTCACCTCACCCCAAGCTCTTAAAGATTAGTGGGCTTCTGATAGAAAAAGAGGTCATCTGTCTGTATGTCCACAGATTGGCTGGCAAGAGAGAGAGGTGTGTAAATGATTCTTTATTTGGTTAATGAAAGTGTCTTTTTGATCAGCTATCCTCAGAAGCACAGCCCTTGATGAAGCAGATAATTATCTGTTCAACAGAAATTTTAAAAAGAAAAATTCAAAGTAGCAGAGATATGAAAACAGTAGTGGTTAAAGTAAATCAAGTGCTTACTATTTTTCAGGCATTGTGGTATGGGATTTATATGCTTTGTCACATTTAATGCTCTTAAGAACTTTCAATGGCAGTGACTTTGTTTAAAAAAGTAAAAAAAGACAAAAAAAGTTAAAAAAAAAAAAGAACTCATGGGGGCCTGGCGCGGTGGTGGCTCACGCCTGCCTGTAGTCCTAGCACTCTGGGAGGCCGAGGTGGGTGGATTGCTCAAGGTCAGGAGTTCGAAACTAGCCTGAGCAAGAGCGAGACCCTGTCTCTACTATAAATAGAAATTAATTGGCCAACTAATATATATATATATATATATATATATATATATATATATATATATATATATATATATATAAAATGAGCCGGGCATGGTGGCGCATGCCTGTAGTCCCAGCTACTCGGGAGGCAGCAGGATCACTTGAGCCCAAGAGTTTGAGGTTGCTGTGAGCTAGGCTGATGCCATGGCACTCACTTTAGCCTGGCCAACAAAGAGAGACTCTGTCTCAAAAAAAAAAAAAGAACTCATGGGGATTTTATAGGTGAGAAAACTGAAGCTAAGACAGGTTGAGTAACTTGCCCAAGAGCTAGACCTGGTAATTGAAGTCTATTTGTCTTCAGAACCTGTGCTTCTCACTTAATGTAGTGAAGTCTCTAGTGGCAAAAATGTACATTACTACTACATAATGGTAGAGACTGATTGAGTCTAGGAACCTTAGAGAAACCAGCTTGTGTTTTGCCTTAGAAGGCAAAGTCACACAATGGATGTCACCTTGGTGGCTTCCTGAGCAGTTGACACTTGGTTCTGTGAGAGTCCTTGGGCTTGTGCTTGTTAAACTTATTTGGAATACCAAAAGAACTTTGACTTTTAGGAGCAAGACCTAGAAAGAACTAGAAGGCATTACCGTCAAGCATTTGTCTCTAGTTTATGTAAGTCCCTCCAGAAATGATTGGAAATGATTCTGAAAAGTTATAGGAAACATTGAAGGCAAGTGTCATTTCATCTTGGTTTCTGCCCTTTCTCCTCTGTTTGCAGACAAATGTGTTTTCTTGCTAATACTCTCCCTCCCAGGTGAGTCAGGATTCTCTTCTTGATATTAAATATGGTGATATTTTTCTTAATGTTCACATTGAAGATATATTTGCCCGAGACAAAATTCCTATTGTTGTGGGAGGAACCAATTATTACATTGAGTCTCTCCTCTGGAAAGTTCTTGTCAATACCAAGGTAGGTTTAATTCACTTGTAAGTCACTGAGAAATAGGTTCCTGTTTCTTGTTGGCTAATTTTAGTGGGAGGAAGGTTGACTCTTGGCTATTTCTTATACTCAGCAACTGTAATTTTCCTACTTAATAATCTGAAGTAAATGCCACCTCCATATGTGAAGTGTACTCCTCCAGGCTGGCCTAAGGGCAGGGGCTGTTGTGTGGGAAAAATGCTCCTGCATGGATTAATTAGCATCTCCACATAAGTTAACAGTACATTAGTGTGATTCGGCCTTTTCTGGCTGGCAGCACAATGTATGTGTCAGGGAGATGGCCAATACTGACCCTACTTACGGATATGCTATAACACAGGGTAAGACTTTACAAACTGGCAATCTGGTCTACTTTTTCGTCACCCTTATTGAGAAGCCTGGACTCCTGTATATGTTAAATTAGATGTGATAGCTGTGGGACCTGTTTGTACTCCTGACAAGGAAGCAGGGTAGCTGAGTACTTCCCAGTGCAGTAAGTCCTCCTTCCTTTTTGTTTGCTGTGGCCTCACAGCACTTACCACAGCATACTGGAATTTTCTGTTTATGATCTGTCTCTCACAGTATGGCAAGATCTTCTGATTCATCTGTATTTTGTATTTGTAACATTTAGCAAAGTGCCTGGCACATACACTGTCTCAATGTTTGTTGAATTGTTGAATTAAATTTACTGCTAAACCTTTGTTTAATAGCCCCAGGAGATGGGCACTGAGAAAGCAGCTGACCGGAAAGCAGAGCTTGAAAAGGAGGATAGCCATGCACTCCACAAACGCCTCAGCCAGGTGGACCCAGAAATGGCCGCCAAGCTGCACCCACACGACAAGCGCAAAGTGGCCAGGTAAGAAAGTCTGGACTGCTGACCCTGAACTCCTTTAGCATTAGGGGCCAGAGAGTTCTTCAGTCTGCCCAGGTGATGAGAGAGGCTTGGTAATAGTAGTGGAGATTGATGTGTCGTTCTAGCTCAGCAGGTTGGGAGTCTCTGACTAATTGCCTCAGTTCAACTCCCTCAATAAATAGTTGCACCCTACTTTGTTGTTACATTTTAAATGCATACATAGTACAATATCATTTTTCCCTAGGGCCTATGTAATCTTGCTTCATTTTCTATTTGATCTTTGCTTGTATAACAGTTTTTATATAAATTTTTTTCTGGCATGCGGCCCGTTTACATTGTGCTTTGCATTTCATAATTGATTGTGTAATGCTGGGTTCTGCCCCAGCAGCTTTCCCAGTGGGAGGTAGATTTTATAAACTGTCTTGTAGATCAGCTCACCTTTGCACATGGAGACTTTCTTGTTGGAAAGAGAGGTGTTGAATGAATTCATAAGGTCATGTTTTCTTATGTTGTTTTGAAATTGCAGTCTCTTGATTAGGTTTGTTTTTCTGCAGTATTGGGCATGATACTACTTCTGGCATAGTATAACATCTAACGAAGGACCTATATGGGTGGTTATACAGAGTAAATATAGTAACATCTGGTATTGATAGGGCTTATGAAGTATTGCATTCAAACGAATTTTCTAGATCAGTGTTTCTTAATTATTTTTTCATTATTGTCCCCCAGGAGCCTTTTTATTTTTATTTTTTTATTTATTTATTTATTTTTTTTTTTGAGACAGAGTCTCGCTTTGTTGCCCAGGCTAGAGTGAGTGCCGTGGCGTCAGCCTAGCTCACAGCAACCTCAAACTCCTGGGCTCGAGTGATCCTTCTGCCTCAGCCTCCCGGGTAGCTGGGACTACAGGCATGCGCCACCATGCCCGGCTAATTTTTTATATATATATCAGTTGGCCAATTAATTTCTTTCTATTTATAGTAGAGACGGGGTCTCACTCTTGCTCAGGCTGGTTTCGAACTCCTGACGTTGAGCAATCCGCCCGCCTAGGCCTCCCAAGAGCTAGGATTACAGGCGTGAGCCACAGCGCCCGGCCTATTTTTATTTTTTGATTAAAAAATTTTTTTAGAGACAAGATCATCCATGCTTAAGTGTGATAGCCCATCATAGCTCACTGTAACCTTGAATTCCTGGGCTCAAGAGATCTTCCTGCTTTGGCCTCCCAAAGTACTGGGATTATAGGCGTGAGCCACTGTGCCTGGCTCCAGGAGTCTTTTTAGAAAATTTTTCCCTAATTTTTCCCCCTGCCAATGAAATTTAATATTAAAGAATAGGATTTTTTTCAGGTAGGGTTGTCCATTGCGTGGGGAACACATTATATCTATTAATAAGTTTTTCACCCGCTTAAAGTCAGTATCACCCCATTAAGAATGCATGTTGTAGATTAATGAAGTTTATACTTTTTAGTATCCAAACATTTTATTTTAAACATTTTAATAGGAATCTTTCTCCCCTTTTTTTCCTTAAAACTTAGAAACATTATGATGAACATTTATTTTCATATTGTTTTATTGCCTGATTCTTGAGTTTGGTCTTTTTTATTCTCTCCTTTTACTAATCAGTTCTTTTTGTCATCTCTCCTCATTTTGCTGCTTTTAAACTAGTAATAAGTTGGAGAATTTTGTCTTAGTAAGAGTCAATAGGTTCAAAAAAAGAGCTCTAGATTCTCTCCTTTAGAGAGGATTGGAGGACTTCTTTTCATCTTTCTTTTGGTTTGAGGCTGTATTCTAACCTCCAGATAAGTGAGATATCTATTACTACATTTTTTTCTCATAGATCTTCTTTGAGTGACCAGTGACAATAAAAGACAATGGGGCTTCACTCATGTGGTAGGGTTTCAGGAAGTAGAATTGGGTCAGGAAAGGGAAAGATCACTTTAAAGCCGATAAGTTGCAATCACCCAGCGTGGTAGAGTATAGATTTGGGAGTTAAATTACCTAGTGCTGCATAACATAATAGATATGGACAGGTGTGGATAGTGGTTTAGGAATGAGTATGTGAGTTGTTTTTTCAGTGATCTTTCTGCCTGTAGAGCACTGGATTAGCCAGAAGCATTCTTCATTAATTTTAGGCATATTTAAAAAGAAAGCTGATAAGCTGGATGTACGACATACTTGTATTGTGGGAAAGGCACGCCAGCCAGCGAGACCAGACTTGTTGGCTTGTAACATAGTGTCCCAAACAAGCTCTCTTACTGCTTACCTGAAAGTGAATGAGTACCATTCTGTTTGTATAGAAGAAACCTGTTTCTGAACTTGTTTTACTGATCTCAGGAAAATTTATGTATGTTTAGAAAAATAGTATTATTTCTTACTTTACCTAAAGTTTTCTTTAGGACCCTTTTTGAGTAGCTGTAGGGTTGGAGTAACCCTAGTCCTTCACGTCTTCTGGGGTTAATGCTGTGAAAATGAGAACGAGACTTTTTATGACAAACAGCCTGTCTCCTTGTTTCACTTGAGAATGAATATTTCCCAGTGGTTTTTATGGCTATGCTCCTTCTCCCCCCTTTTAAACGACTTAGGAGCTTACAAGTGTTTGAAGAAACGGGAATCTCTCACAGTGAATTTCTTCATCGTCAACATGCAGAGGAAGGTGGTGGTCCCCTTGGGGGTCCTCTGAAGTTCTCTAACCCCTGCATCCTTTGGCTTCATGCTGACCAGACAGGTAAAAGCCCTTTGATGCCCCAGAGTCCATCTGAGATAGAGCTTAGAGTCATAAGTTACTGTATATAAAATGTTTAGAACCATGAGTGGCTCATAATAAGCACTAAACAAGTTTAAGCTATTAATTGTATTATCATTATTTGTTGACTTAGATGTAGTGCCATTCCCCTAGGTGTCTGGAGAGAGAGGAAGGATAGCCCTGGCACTAGGATAAGGTGGCACTGGGATAGGATGGAATGGGTGGAATGGGAAAGAGACTGCCATCCAGGGAAGGTCCAAAGCAGAAAGAGAAGGAGGCTTCCTGTGGAAGGAGGTCTGATCCCTGGGTTGGCTGGAGGCTGGATTACACTGATTATTCTAGAAGCAGTAGGCCTGAGAAGTAGCTAGCTAGCTGATGATTAGCTAGCTAGCCTGATGGCATTTTGTTGCTAAAATATAATAATGCCCTTTGATAGTAGTAACTCATTTATCCAGCAAACATTCAATGAAGCATCAAGTATTCTGCATAGTACTTGGGTTTCAGAGATGAATAAGAGGCAGTGCCGCCTCTTATAGAGCTCCCAGTCTAGTGGGGTGACAGACAAGGAAATAGATACTACAGTGTGACAAATGCTGGGCTAGAGATACATTCAGAGTGCTATGGGGCCACAGAGAATGGATGATGAATGTTCTCTGGGGAGAATCAGTGACCAGTTTACAAAGGTAACCTATGAACTAGGTCTGGAGAGATGAGATTATTATGTGGACAGGCAGTATAGTGTAATGATTAAGAGCACAGGCTGTGCAGATACCACCTTTCCTGAAAAAAAAAAAAAAAAGAGCACAGGCTGTAAGGCAGACTGTTTGGTTTCAAATTCTTGCTCTATTGTCTTCTAGCTGTGTGAGTTGTCAGACAAGTTAGTTTACCTTTTTGTGCCCCAATTCTCTTATAAAGTGGTGATAGTAATAGTAAATATCTTATAACTTCATTGAGGATTAGATGAATTTATATATACAAAGTGCTCAGAATGTATCTGACACATGGTAGATCCTCAGTAAACACAATCTTTTTAGGAAGGTAGGAAATAATTGTTGCAAGCTGAGACATAGCAACGGTAGAGATGTAGAAGAGTGTAATTGAAGTGGTGTAAAATTTGTTAAATTAATCTATTCTAAATTTATAGAAGAATGAAATTTTTTAATAATGAAATTTTTGTAAATAAAAACTTTTACTATTCAGCATAAAATAATGGTATCTGATTCACAATAAAGCTGTGTTTGATGACAATATTGGTACGATTTTGACCTCTCAAGCTTTGCTCCTATGTCTGGTTTAATAATTTAGGATATATTTAGGATGGCATTGGATTAAAGTTTCTTGTTTCTATTCAAAGTGTCCGCTGGGGGGGGGTTCTTAAATGTAAAATAACACAAAGTTAGAGTATAATGACAAATTAAATGACAAAGAATTAATAAAGGTAAACCAAGGGGTCCTCAGCCACCTCATAAATACATTGGACATACATTCCATGTGAGAATAAAATATTTGGTCTTCCTAATAGCTGTAATTGTATGCTTTTCTTTATACAATGAGAAGGCATGTGCTTCATTCTGGCTTTTTTTTGTTTGTTTGTTTAAAGTTGTAGAGTCTTAAGTGTGAGTAAATATAATGTGAATTACTATGTAATCTGGATTCTGAATCCTTTCTTCCATTTGGAAAGATTTTCTTTTTTGTGGCAGTGTGTTCATTCACCATAAAAGTGTAAAGTAGGCACCTGTAACATGCTTGCTGGTTAATGGGCTAATTTGATTCAAGTTCTAGATGAGCGCTTGGATAAGAGGGTGGATGACATGCTTGCTGCTGGGCTCTTGGAGGAATTAAGAGATTTTCATAGGCGCTATAATCAGAAGAATGCTTCAGAAAATAGGTGAGAATTTGGTTATTACTCTGACCTACTCTCCATCTCTTGCCTGTGGTTGAAAGACCATAGACACAATACTGGCTTTGGATCTACTTGTTTATTAGCCTTTGTCCTTGGTATTGGCAAGGCTTATTGGAAGGAGGTTTGATATACTTGTTACAGTTGCAATTTTCTAATCTTTCAGACATTCCCAGGAGTTATTTTTCAAGGAAGTAACCTGGGAGCTGGTGGGGAGGGGAGGGGAAAATTTCAGAGAGTCATAACTGCTCAGAATCTCAGTTCCTCATCTGTGAAATGAAATGGCTCAACTAGGTCATCTCCAAGGCCCCTGGTAGCTTTCAGAAGCAATGGCTCATCTTCTGATGCTCTCCTGTTCCCAGCCAGGACTATCAACATGGTATCTTCCAATCAATTGGCTTCAAGGAATTTCACGAGTACCTGATCACTGAGGGAAAATGCACACCAGAGACTAGTAACCAGCTTCTAAAGAAAGGTGTGAATTCCTCCATCTAACCTAGTCTTGGACATCCTTGGGTGACAGAGTACCCTGCTGGTATGGTCTGAGAAAGAGCTGAGGCTAGAAGAGTACCAAAATGGCTTTCAGCTCAGAATTGAGATTTTCATCCACTAAGTCTAACATTGTACTGCTGTGGCTGATTTTCTCTTCTGCTGGGCTGGGAGGGCCTGCCTCTCTATAGGGTAAGAAGTGCTTACCTAGGTGTTCTTATATCTACTGTATCTTTCAGGTATTGAGACTCTGAAACAAGTAACTAAGAGATATGCCAGGAAGCAAAACCGATGGGTTAAAAACCGTTTTTTGAGCAGT
Source organism: Microcebus murinus (assembly GCF_040939455.1). Classification (NCBI taxonomy): domain Eukaryota; kingdom Metazoa; phylum Chordata; class Mammalia; order Primates; family Cheirogaleidae; genus Microcebus; species Microcebus murinus. The sequence continues at coordinate 29,103,971 of NC_134105.1, read as the reverse complement.
AAGTCTCATGTTTTTCTTAATCCCTGAGTCTGTTTTCAGTAGAATATAGATGTCCTCAGCTAACCCAGAAAATGAACTTTAGTTTCTGGACCTGTTCTGAGATTTTGGAACTGACCTGGGGCAGGGTTGATTATGATTATCTAGGTATGTTTTCTTGTGATGTCTCAGAAAAAAGAAAATTAAGTTTTCATTGAGGAATCTGTCTTATGCCTTGAACAGATGGATACTGCAAACAGCTATGAACAAAATAGCAGTGTCTTCTTAGCAGCATTGATATTCAAGGTTGATTTTAGCTTCAGTTTTGTACCTAAAGAGCAGTCAGATTTCTATAGGGAGGATTTCCTATTTATAATATTTTTTTGGCCAGATGAGCAGTATAAAAAGACAAAACCAGCCAGGTGTGATGGCTCTTGCCTGTAATCTTAGCACTTAGGGAGGCTGAGGCCAAGAGTTTGAAACCAGGCTGAGCAATAATAGGGAGACTCCATCTCTACCAGAAATAAAAAAATTAGCCAGACGTGGTGGTGTGTAGTCTCAGCTACTTGGAAGGCTGAGGCAAGAGGATCGCTTGAACCCAGGAATTTGAGGTTAAAGTGAGCTATGATGATGTCACTGCACTCTAGCCCAAACAACAGAGTGAGACCCCGTCTCAAAAAAAAAAAAAAAAAAAAAAAAAAAAAAAAAAAAGGCAAAGCCTTCACTTCTCCCAGCATCTCCATCATGGCATCGTGGTCATGTATGTGGCACTTCAGATTGCTCCACCTTTGCTCCAGCTGAAACTTTTTTTTTTTTTAATTATTTTTTTTATTTTGGTATATTATGGGGGTACAGATTTTAAGGATACAATAAATGCCCATTTCCCCCCTGGCTGAAACTTTTGTTGAATAGCACTTTTAAGGGAAAGGAAAGGAAATTCTTATTCATTGACCTTGTTCTGTGTCTTTGGCACTAAATTTGATGCTATTCATATATTATTAAGCTTTTTTTTTTTTTTTTTTTTTCTTCTTTACCAGAAACGTCTGTTGTATATTAAGCTTTTGAGTAGGTGTTATTCTTTTCTTTTTACAGATAAGAAAATGAGGGCCTAGAGAAGTTAAATAACTTGCCCCAAATCCCCCAGCTGATAGGCATTACTTTCTTCATATGCTTTTTTCCACCCACATTATATTGAGTGAATCTTCATATGCTTCCGGATCATCCCATGTCTGCCTTTTGCTCTCAGTTACAGACAGGGCCAGCTGAAGCTTCCACTCCTGCTCTTGATGCCCCTGAACATAATACACCTTGATCTGTGTTGCTGATCACTAGATTGCTGATGTTAACTCTCCTAGCTCCCGCCTTCTGCCTGAGCTTCCCATTGGAGTTCTGGTGCCAAGAGACTCTTTACACTGTCTTCTACTTATCCTGCTTTCGCTCCATGTGGAAGAAGGTAGAAGTCTTAGTGCCAGCTGAAGCTCATTACTGTACTGCAAATTTCTAATGCAGCTTCCCTTCTCCCCAAGTCTGACAATAAGTCTGTAACAAAAGGCTTTTTTTGTAGTAATTTGGAACTTCCTCCTATGGTAAAGCCACAATAACTCCTCCATCTCTGAGGCAGGAGGAGCTGATGGCATAGTGTGTCATGTGCCTGTTCCTCATTCGTGTGTATGCCGGCACAGTCCTGGAGCTAGAGTGAAAGGCACAGCTGCCTTGTAAATTGGGAGCCGCATGCAATTGGCCAGGGCTGGTCTGCTGGGATATGGTTTTGGCAAGAAGCCAGAGGGACTTCCCCACCCCAGCTTGGCCTTGGACCCAAGCCAGAAATAGCAGCTGGGAGCCGAGAACTTGTTGAAAGGTGCTTAGACAGGGCACAGAAGCCCAACAAAGGGCTCAGAGGAGAAAAGAAAATGTAGAGTGGCCTGGAAACAGGTGCAGAGCTTAGCCAAGGCCAGGTGTGCTGTGGATGCTGCCTGCACCCTCCCAGTCTCACCTTTCCATGTGGTGGCAGGTGCAGCCCAGTCCAGTTTATGAAGAATCTTATTTGTGGTTGGCACAGTCAAAAGGCTAGCACCTGCCAGCCGTTGGCATCCCAAGGCCTTTGATGTTTTTGTCTATGGGGTGATGCTCTTTGCCTTTGGGCAGCTGACTTAACTTAGCTGTGGAAGGCAATTTAGTGTGTGTGTAGGCTGGGGAAGCTACCAGCAGAGACTAAACTCTTGCAACATGATTGGCTGAGATGGGTGAAATGCCCGTAAGCTGTACTCTTCACTACCTCCAGTCTCCATTCAGAAGTATTTACTGGAGTGTTTCTTGAATACTCTCTGGATCTGGTTCTTAAAAGAGGGGGCTCAACTAGATATTTCCAAGGCTTCTTTCTAGTTCTCAGATTCAGTGGCTCATTGACTGATACTATTCTGTTCCCAGCCCATGGTTATTAGCATGCTGTCAAGGAGTTTCACACATACTAGGCTTCTGAAGGGACACATATAAACCTGAGACCTAAATAAAGCTGCAAACTCTCTTGCCACAGAGCGCTGTCACTGTAAGATGATATGGAACTTAGAACAGGCACTCACTTAAAGCATTAGTTTCTTTCCTTCTATAATGTGCTTGCTATCTTTATATTGTAGTCCACACAGTGGTTATTAGAGCTGTTACTCTATTCTGGTTTCCTGACTGATCTGGAAGATCCTGTACTCGAGTCTCCAGATTATACAGCTAGGCTTATTGGCTGCAGACCAGTGAAACCTCCAGGTCTCCCTTGCATTGTGGTTCATGTTTCTGGTTAGAATAAATAGCATGGCAGAACGTTTATTCTTTTGGCCCCTTGTGTTTTCCTTTGAGAATTTCTCCTCCCAGAATAGATTGGGTCTTGGAGGCTGACCTCTCACAGCTTTTCTTTCTTACCATTAGGACCTGGTCCCAGTGTCCCCCCCATATATGGCTTAGAGGTATCTGATGTCTCGAAGTGGGAGGAGTCTGTTCTCGAACCTGCTCTTGGAATTGTGCAGTGTTTCATCCAGGTGATTATTAATCATTGTACAGTCTATTGTCTGATTTTCAGAGCATTTTCCTTAGCTAATTGTTGCTATATTGTGGAACCAAGCCTTCTTTTCCATGGAATAAAGTAGAAAGGCGTGCTGCTTTTAGGTACTTGGAGATTGCGTTTCTGCTTTCACATTTAGAAAGGTTATTGCTAAAATGTGTACACAGCTTACCTGCTCTCTGGGGTGAAAAAAAGGAATCTTGGGAAAATCCCACTCCCCATAATGTCAAAGAATTATATCCAAATCTCTTTGAATTGAATGCTCTCCCCACTCTTGTTCTTTTAGGGCCACAAGCCTACAGCTGCTCCAATAAAGATGCCATATAATGAAACAGAGAACAAGAGAAGTTATCACACATGTGATTTCTGTGATCGAATCATCATTGGGGACCGTGAATGGGCAGGTAGAGTATGGGGAAGGGTATGGAGAAATCTGTAGGGGTGAGGTCATATTGACTTCATGAAATTTAAGGTCTTTGGTAGGTTGAACGCTAGAGTCTGTTTATTTGTAAAGGAACAGCCAGATTCCTCTAAGAGCCTGTGCCCAAATTCCTTGGAGGCTTCCCCCAACTGGGGAGTTGTCTCTGTATTCTGAAATTCAAAGGGAGATCAGATACCCTCCAGCTTCAACTGGAATAGATATTTTGTACTGAGAGGTCTGCTATTAACTTTCTCCTTTTTTTTTTTTTTTGAGATAGAGTCTCACTCTGTTGCCTGGGCTGGAGTGCTGTGGCATCAGCATGGCTCACAGCAACCTCAAACTCCTGAGCTCAAGCGATCCTCCTGCCTCAGCCTCCTGAGTAGCTGGGACTACAGGCATCCATCACCACGCCTGGCTAATTTTTTTTTTTTTCATTTTTAGTTGTCTGGCTAATTTCTTTCTATTATTTTTAGTAGAGACGGGGTCTCGCCCTTGCTGAGGCTGGTCTCAAACTCCTGACCTCAGCTTCCGAGAGTCCTAGGAAACTTTCTCCTTTGACTTCACAATCTTGCCTTAGAGGAGTTTAGTACTCAGTCAGGGTAAGATAAGATGGTAAGGGAAGCCAGGCAACTCCTCCAAGAGACTGGAAGAAGCAGAAGCATAGCTGGGAGGGGGCAGGAAGTACAGTTACCACTCTTAATACATTCTTCAAAAGTGGTGTCTCTTCAGTAATTTTTGAGGTAATATGTTGAAATGGCAGTAGTTTCTAAAACTGTGATGAAAAGATGTTAAAGGGAGGCAAACCTGTCATACATGTATAAAGAAGGTAGTCCCCCACCAACCCAAGGCCAGCCCCACCGGGCTGCTTTAGAGCCTGGGTCTGCCTCTTCTGGCATTGTAAGATTTCTTTTGTCCTCCAGTCAAATCCCAGAGGGCTTTGTCCCCGAGTGTTGAATTTACATGGTATTTAGAAACTGGTATAAGGCCTGCTCCTTTTAGGCACAGTGGGCCTTGTAGATTACCCAGCGGCTGGGATCCTTCTGTTCAGGCTGCTATTTTGCATGGGATTCTCAAAGAAGTAGATTTTTCTCCTCATACCAACCAATAGAATGATTAGGTCTATTAACTGGTAACTCTGGCAAAATGAACTCCATTGTCAGAGACTGGGGATGGCTGTGATTGCCCAACCAGCAGAAGAAGCCTTGATTGTTGATTGTCCGTTGGTTTATAATGATGAAAGGGTAAGAGAAAGAGAGTGTCTGATTGTTTTTTCTAAAGGAAACTTAGTGGTTCGATTTGTCAAATGTCCTTCAGGGATAGCCTTAGAGAAGCAACATGTGTGAGCCTTTGTGAGCTTAGCCTGTGTAAGCCCTTCTGTAGTGCCATCTGTCAAGTCCTTGCTCCCATCTCCTGCTGTCATGGAGAGCCAGCCCAGAAGCCCTTTTTTTTTTTTTTCTTTTTTTTTTGCCTTAGGCTCTAGCTGGAGAACAAAGCTGACTTTTTTCCCTAATAAACTTTTCTTTGACTTCTAACCTTCCTTGCTTCCAAACCTTTAAAAATGATGTTTTTAATGTGTATAAAAGAGAATTTAATCTAGTCATCTCTTTAGGTGTTCCCAGATGAAATTTCCTTGAAAAAAGAACAGGATAGTAAAAATGAGCCTATACAAGTTAGTCAGAAGGTGGGAACTGTCTTAGAAGTGACAGGTCAGCAGTTGATATCAGGCAACAGTGGCCTTTAAGCTTTACTGCTCGGTGGCCACTCGGAAGAGATTGTCAGAGATGAATACTTCTTACTGTCTCCCTGGAGCATTGTGTATTCAGAGAATAGGAGTTTGCGGGGTAGTCATTCAAATGGGCTATCTGACCCAGGTATGGGGATGTCAGTCCAGGAGGGACAACTTGGGAGAGCAGGGAAGGACTGGGAAAGGCAGCTGTGTTCCTCCCTTCTCTGTAGAGCTGAGTGCTGCGGGCATGAGGCAGGACATACAGACGAGGATTTGAATTTCTAGCTTTTTAGCCTTATGAGTTAAAATGCATCCGTAACGGGACACCCCATGCCATAGAGACCTGATTCTAGAAAGTAGGGTCTCTTTTTAAAGCTATAGGTCTAATCAAAAGCATTTACCTGCTGTGTGACCTTAGACTTGGACAAAATATAAGACCTCTCTGAACTTTAGTTTCTCCATCTACAAAATGAGCAGAATGGTACCATCGTCCTGCAAGAACGTTGTAAGGATTGGTGATGTAAAGTACGTAGAAGGGAGCACTTGGTATGTGGTAGCTCACTCTAGTTTGCTGGCTAACTGGCCACATAATTTATTCTTCCCTTAAAAATGCTAAGCAGCTGTACCAATACATGTGTCAATTCTGTTATTTATTGTTAAAGAAAAGGATTGTATGCCTTAGTAAGTGGGTCCTAAAAAAAAAAAAAAAGAAAAGGATTGTATAGTTAATTTTATTTGCTTCTAGGATTAATTCTAGAAAATTTTAATGAGTTTTTTGTTTGGTTGGTTTGGTTTTGTCTCATCAGCACATATAAAATCCAAATCCCACTTGTACCAACTGAAGAAAAGAAGAAGGTTGGACTCAGATGCTGTCAACACTGTAGAAAGTCAGCGTATTTCTCCAGATCGTGACAAAGAGCTTAAAGAGAAGGGATCCCCAGGGCAGAGTGATCAAGAAAGAGCTGAAACCCAACATTTAAGAGACGTGTCCAGTGGCCTTCGCAAAGGTGGCGGGGATCCAGTTCCTGAGAGAGGGGTGTCTCTGTCCCCCTGTCTGGACTGAGGAGTGCTGTACAGAAAGCTCCCACTGTTTTCTTTCATTCAGTGGCACAGTTTTAAAGCCTCATGTTCTCTATAGTGGAACCAGCAGGTCTTGTCAGCTCCTTGTTGGCTGATGTGTCTGGTAATGATGTAGTTCAGAAAGGGATTTTTTTTCTTTGAACCTTAAAGCTTCTATTTTTAACAGAGGCACAGACTGTACAGTTTTATACTTCAGGATCTTTTTAGTGGTGACTACCAGGATTCACTATATCCCTTAAAAGAAGTTTTTATGTCCCTGACTCTGGCTAAAATTATCTAATTTCCAAATGCTTTTGTAGATGTCTGAAGCATTGTGAACCACAAATTAGGAGTTCTAGATTTGAGCGAATGGCAGGAATGGACCAGCCCCAGTGAGATGATTAAGTGAACCAACCAGTTCTTAGAATTCCACAAAGAAGAAGGGAATCAGCAGCCTGAGGTAGCTGTGACATGGAAGTGGAAGACTAAAGACTTTGAAATTTGTTGAGTTGCTCCTGTGTGGTGGTTCCTATCACTGCTGTCTTTCTGAATTGGAAATCTATTTTGTATTGAAAGTTAAATAAAGAAAAAGTTGCAAGAGCCTCTTTATTCCTTAAAAAGAAAAAAATTGTCCACGTCTAGTTTATATACAGTGTGTTCTATTATCAGCATGATAGCTTTTTCTCAAAATTGACATTCTTCATTGATCATGCTGTCTGTTCATTTGTGTAGCAGATGTATATGGAGTACTTATATATTACTTGAAGACATTTGGAGAGGATCTTTTATTGGAGATTTATTATTTCCAGGGGAAACCCTCTTTCTGGAGTGATCTGAGCAAACAGCAGTGTTAAACATTTTTTTTTTTTTTTTTTTTTTGAGACAGAGTCTCGCTTTGTTGCCCAGGCTAGAGTGAGTGCCGTGGCGTCAGCCTAGCTCACAGCAACCTCAAACTCCTGGGCTCAAGTGATCCTTCTGCCTCAGCCTCCCGAGTAGCTGGGACTACAGGCACGCTCCACCATGCCTGGCTAATTTTTTTATATATATATCAGTTGGCCAATTAATTTCTTTCTATTTATAGTAGAGACGGGGTCTCGCTCTTGCTCAGGCTGGTTTTGAACTCCTGACCTTGAGCAATCCGCCCGCCTCGGCCTCCCAAGAGCTAGGATTACAGGCGTGAGCCACCGCGCCCGGCCTAAACATTTATTTATGTAACATAAAAGTATTCTTATGTTACAATTCAGTGGCATTGATTATATTCACATTGCTGTGCAACCATCACCACTGTTTTTATTTCCAAAACTTTTTTGTCACTCCAAACAGAAAACTCTGTCCTCTTTAAGCAATAACTCCCCACTCAAATATATTTTATTTGTTCAGACTCTACTATATGAGAGTTCCTAGACTAGGCTAGAGGGAATGCAGAGTTGAGATGCGGACCTTGCCTTCAGGGAGCTTATAAATAATCGTGTGTACATAAACAACCAATCTAGGCAAGAAAGTATCAAAGCCATAACAGCTCTGTAGAATTTCCATTTAGAGGGAGGAGGAAGGGATCATAGAAGAAGGATCATTTCTGCCGGACCTTAAGAAGCAATTCTTGCTACATGTATTGTTACCTATACATACAAGATTACATAGAGGAAAAGGTAGAGTAAAAAAACTAAATTGACCTTTTTTACAGTACTGAATTCCAGAGCCTCACCTGAACTGATTTGAATCTCAAGAATAAATTTTTTCTGTGGTCAAAGAAGAAATCATCCTTGTATCCACCCAGTCTTGTTCTTAACATGGTATAATTTTCTCAGTCAGTTTCTTAACTGCTTTAGGACCTAACAGGGTGGGAAGCCACATCTTCCCACTGGGAGTGGAGATGAGTACTTGCTGTGAACCAAGCAGTGCACTTTATGTACATTATCTTCTCCCACAGCCTTGGGAGGGAGATGCTGTTCCCATTGCTGTAGCCAGTAGGGAAGCCGAGGCTCAGCAAAAGCACAGCAGGAAGTGGCAGAGCTGCAGTTGCAAGGAGGCTGGTAGACTTGTACTGTGAAGAACTGTATTAAGCTGGCAGTTCTTAGGGAGGAATGTTAGTCTCTGCAATGTTTTCCACTCAATTGCTAAATATGTTTTAAAGCTTAAAAAAGTATCAGTGGACAAACAGGAAAAACTAGTTTTAATAATCCTACCTCAAAAAGCCTTTAATCCTTCCATCTGAAATACCTGGAGCAATAACTTCTCATTGAACTCGTTATCTCTGTGGCAGTTGGAAATAAGGAGTTTTTTTTACCAAAAGAATCAAAGTGCCTAATATTTATGAAGCATCTATTAAGTTCAAGGCATTGTGGTTGGGCCTACTGCCCATACACTTAGAAACTGTAAATTCAGCAAGATGGAATTCCTTCAACAGCAGCAGAGCCTGAGAACGCAGAACATGCCCTAGACATATGCTTGCTGCTCTGGTCTGACGTATGGCCCTGAGTAGTTTCCCGTCTTTGCCTGCTGCACTCGGAATGGCTTTGCTGTTGAGTGTAGGGAAGGAAAGTAATTCTGCCTGGTGACTGTCATAAATACAGAGGTGAAAGAATCCTTAACCCCTTGTACAGAGGGGGAAACTGAGGCCCGAAACATGGATGTTCTGCAGTTACAAAGCAGTTTGTGGCAAAACCAGGACAATTCAGGTCACGTCTCTTACATGACTACTATAGCTCATGCCAAATCTCATTTGAGAGCTGAGAAGTACAACAGAGACCACCTTTGAGCTATTTGCTCAGCCTGGAGTGAGGATGAGGAATGCCGCTTTGCATCATCTGGCCGCAGCTGATCCTGGACCAGCAGGGCTCTCCAGTCCCAGTACTCAGAGTCTTTAGTCCCACACAGCAGCAGTGCTACCTAAATAGCTTTCGTAATTAATTCTAATACTCCGCGAACTATTGGGTTCATCTACCTCGTTCAGTAAAAACCTGGCTTAGGCTTTAGATACTGCTTGTAGTTCAGCCAATGTTGTTTTAAGTGGGTAGAAAGTACTTTGAAGAGAGAGCTGGATTATTAGGACCAAGAAGAGAACAGCTTATCTGTAGTCCAGGTAGGTGGTTTGCTCCTTTGTAATGCTAGGTAATTATTTGTGTTCTCAGCCTTAGTTCCACATTCTACAAAGAGGATTTTTCTGCTTAAAACAAAACACACAGTGTAACACTAAAAAACAACAGCTACCCCCCACATACACACAAATGCATAAAATCAAGCTTTTATGAATGCAGTGACCAGTCTATGTCCCCAGCACCTAGAAGCAAATATTGAAGTAATTACATGAAAGCATAAAAGTCAAGTGGGTCTCTACATAAGTGATCTGATTCAATCCTTAAATACCCTTTAACCACAACGAAGAAATCTTGGGATGGTAGCCACAGGCAGGAATTTTGTTATTTGATTATCACCTACTTGGGCAGTTAGGGCTGTTTTCTAAAATGATGGCTAGCTGGTGATTTATACAGCTATTGTGAATGTGTACAAAGGGAAGCTACATGGTTGTGTTAGGGTAAAAGGCTAAGTTGCTGTAACAAAGACAATAATACAGTGGCTTAAAGAACAAAGAAGTTCATTCTTTCTCACGTAACAGCTCTGAAGGGAGTTAACCTGCCTGAAGTGAGCAGTCCAGGTCAGTGGGGCAGCTCTGCTCCAAATGGTCATTCAGGGACACAGGTTCCTTGTCTCAAGTTGCTTCCACATCCTCGGGAGCATTGTCCTTGTCTGCTGTGTGCTGGAAGCTGGGTCATCACTGGTCTCAGCCAGTGGGAAGGAGAAAGGAGCAGGGAGAGGGGCCCACTGCCTGAAGGCCTACGCCGCAGTGGCAGGCATACTTCTGCGTGTGTTCTTACTTTCCATTGGCAAGAACTTAGTCCTCTGGCCACACCTACCTGCCAGGGAGGCTGAGAAATGTAGTCAAACCTTGTGCCAAGAAGGAATGGGAGAACAGATTTTGGTGGACAACTTGCAGTCTCCACTAAATTGGTATCTTGGAAAGAGCACTGAATTCCAGGCTCATTTAACTAATTAACTCTGTTAGTTTGCTAGGGGCAAATCTATTTTCCCATCTGTGAAATTAGTGAATTGTGTGAGCTGACCTATGAAGTATTTCAAAAAGTAAAGCTTGACAAAATCCTGGCTGGTGGGACTTTTAGGATGAGAGTAAAAAGGCATTATAGGAAATATGAAACTGTATGAGACTTAGAGCCAATGGCTGATACTTTAAAAATGGGGAAGAAAGAAAGAATTTTCCTGGCATTGTGGAATAACTGAACTAATGACTATCTCCAGCCTTTGTTTTATTGGGGGGTGGAGAGAGAAAAATTACTATTTACATTTGCAACTGAACACTTTCCTATCTAATATACTATCTGTGTGACCTTGGGAAAATTGGTTAAACAGCAATTTTCTCCTCCAGGGAACATGGTAAAGATTAAATGAGATAGGTCCTTTTATAAATAGCATAGTGTTTTGGCACCATAGTGCCCGGTAAACAGTAAGTATTGATTGCATCTATTTGCTTCATTGGGGAAAAATTGTTTTTGCTACTAAAGGGTTGGCTTATGGTATGGTGTGAGTTCTTAAAAGTTATCTGGGCAAGCTCTGACTTAAAACTGACTAGTTTGGTGGACCAAAGTGCTTGCCAATGGCCAAAACTGGTGCCTCAGGCTTTATCTGCCACCCAAATAAGCTTTGGCTATTAGCTTTTATTTGTTGTTTTAATGCATATGATTTGTTCCATGGGTCAGTTCATTTGCTTGAACTGTTTTCTTCATCTGAAATGCCCTTTCCTTTAGTCTTCACCTAGTGAATTTCTACACATCCTTCAAGGCCCAGAGCTGATGTCCTCTCCTTCGAAAAAGCTTCCTTGACTCCTCCAGGGAGGCTTAGCTCCTCTTTCCTACGTGTTCTCCGTGGTTTATATGTAATAGTATTAATATTAGCAGGTACTTATATAGTACTGCATGTTCTAAGTACTTTTACACATATTAACTCATTTAATCCTCACAACAGCCCTATGAAGTAGTACTGTCATTATTAATATTAGTTCTATTTTACAACTGAGGAAACTGAGTAGAGCATGTAAGTGATTTTCCCAGAGGCAAGCTGGGATTTGAAAGTAGGTGGGTGGCTCCAAAGTCTGTGTTCCACCTCCTAATTGCTCAGCTATCACACATATTATCTGTAACTACCTCTTGCTCCTGTTGGAAAGTAAATTCTGCCAGGATGTGAGTCCTATGTTAAGACTACTGTGAGACATAGAGCTGGCACCCGATAGGTACTAAGGCTGACTCCTGCAAGGCACCTCTCGTGTCTAAACATAAGCATGGCTGCTCTTCACTGAGTGCCCGCTGTATGTTGGGCATTGCACGCTAAGCACATGCATACTTTACAATGATCCCTTAAAGCAGATAGACCAGGTCATTTATTATCACCATTTTGTAAACAACCAAACCTATTCAGAGAGCTTAATTAACAGTGGCTGGCACAGAGTAAACGTGCAAATATTTGCTAAGTACTGAAAAGAAAGCTCTGTGAGGGCAGGGACTTTGTCCAGCGTTCACTGCTTTATCCCTGGCGCCTACAAGAACCTGCTGCTTGAAGGCACTCAGTTAAAACATTCGTGTGTGTGCGCGTGTTTTCCTGTAAGCCAGTCTTTTATTTTTTTTTCTAGGTTGATTGATGTGGAATTGACAAATAAAATTGTATTTAAAGTGTATAACGTGATGATATAGGTAGGTATATATTGTGAAATGATTGCCACACAAGTTAGTTAACACGCCCAGTAAACATTTACTGAGCTAGGATTTGAAGCCAATTTGGGCTGACTCCTCACTCATGCTCTAACCACTGTACTTCTGCAAGGGCATTCCTTTAGGGTTTTTTAAATGTACAATTTATTTACATCCCACCTATTTCTAAAAAGGAACTAAAGGACAAAAACGATTACTGAAGAAACTATTAATACTAAGGTGTTTATGTTAGTTAAAACTCATGATAACAAATGTAACAAGCCCAACTCAAACTAACTTAAGCAAAAAGGTGAATTTATGATTGGGCTACTGAAGTATCTTATCAAATATCTTACCACCTAATCGACCCCCTCTCTCCCTTCTCTATAGGGCAGCTCACTCCTCTCACTGCAAACAGGCTTTTTCCACATGGCAGGAGACGGGGCTACTGGGAGTGCTTGACTTTCACCTTGTACAGCTGTGCAAATGGGGAGAGATTGTGCTGGCATTTCTTTTGGTTCTAAGTTCAAAGGCCCCAGGACTCCTCATATCCATTAGGATGGCTACTATAAAGAAAAAAAAAAAAAACGGAAAATAACAAGTGTTGGTGAAGATGTGGATAAATTGGAACTCTGTGCACTGTTGGTAAGAATGTGAAATGGTACAGCCACTGTGGAAAACGGTATGGCAGTTCCTCAAAAAATTAAAAATAGAATTGCCATATGATCCAGTAATCCCAACTTTGGGTAATATCCGAAAGAACCAAAAGCAGGGCCTCCCAAGAGATATTTGTACAAAGCTACATTATTCACAATAGCCATAGGGTAGGAGCAACCTAAATGTCTAAGAAGGGATGAATGAATAAAATGTGGTGTATACATAGGGTAGAATATTTAACCTTAAGAGAGAAGGCAATTCTGACATATGTTACAACATGGATGAACTTTGAGGACATTATGCCGAATGAAACAAGCCAGTCACAAAAAGCTAAATTTATGGTATGATTCCACTTATGTGAGGTATCTAGAGTAGTCAGATTCATAGAAATAGAATGTTTGATGGTTGCCAGGGGCTGGGGGGAAGGGCAAATGGGGAATTGTTAATGAGAGTTTTAGTTTTGCAAGATGAAAAATTCTGGAGATTGGTTGTGCAACAATGTGAATATGCTTAACACTACTGAACTGTACACTTAAAATGGTTAAGATGGTAAATTTTACATGTATTTTACCACAATTTAAATAAAAGTCCCAGGAATGGGATCCATAGTCCAGTTTGAGTCTAGTGCTTACCCTGAGGCCCATCAACCAGACTGGAGATGAATCCCTGAAAGGATAGGGTGGTTCCTATGGAGTTCCTATGGAGACCAAATGGATGGAGTGGAGGTGAAGTGATTGCCAGAAGGGTGTAGGGGTTGGTGGGAGGGGAGGGACCCTGGGCAGACAAGCAGTGGACACCACTGTGAAGTTACTACTTGCTCGTCAGGAAGACACTTGCTTTTCTTGCAGCAGCAGGGCTGAGCTTAAGCTAAGTCCAAACACCGTCTGGGTAGTACTTGTCATTATCTTCATCATCGGATATCTATAATACTCCTTACAAATTTATAATTCAGTATGATTTTAACAGATACATTTTAATGTATCTCATTCATTTTTGTCAAAAACCTTTGAAGTAGTTTCTACAAATGAAGAAACAGGCTCTAATGAAGGGTTGGTATTCACTTACAACGGACTAAATGCCAATTTAAACTAATTTAGGTAAAGAGGAGGATTTATTGGCTCATGGAATCCAAGAGTCAAACAACTGAGCCCCTTCTGAAGGACGTGCAAGGTACAGCTGGGCCTCAAGAACAACTGCCACCAAGGATTCAGACACTCCCAGCGCTGTCTGTCTCATGTCTCTTCTCTGTGTGCTGACTTCACTTTTTTCTCCATGCTTTCTTCAAATGGTCATTAGAACCTTCCACACCTCAACATCTTACAGCTTTTCCCCACTGCAGAGAAGTGGACTGAGTCTCCCAGTTTAAAAATCTCAGGAAAAGATTCCAAGTAGAGTTGACTTCTGCTGTCCACCTTTGGGTTAAGCAGGAGAGTCTCCATCTAAGAACATGGCCACTCCCTGTAGAACTGTAAAACCTTAGCACTTGATACTAACCAAGCTATCTATATCTTAGTCTCACGTCAAAGGTTCGTGAAGTATTGTGAGAGCTGGGTTTAAGAAGTGCAATATTAAAACAAAAGCCATGAGCCTTTTAAGCCCAGTGTGTAAAGATACACTCTGAGTTATAACTCAAAGGCACAACTGGAAATGAAGAAAAAAAACTGACTAGAATGGGGCTAGGGGAAAAAAGTTTTCAGAAAGATGGAGGGATGGGATTGGTGCTGCTAGACCAAACAATAGGTGTCCGGAGCAGTGACCCAGAGTAAGTGGCAGATAGGAGAGAAGCCCAGGTCTTCTGACTACAACCTTTAATAGACTAGCACAAGCTAACTGCTAGGTACTTCCCATAAAAAAGGGAGGCCCTATCTCTGCAAGGGCCCTGGAATAGTGCATTACCAGATATGGGGCTAGGGTCGGACTTTGAGTCACCAGAAGTTGGGAGATGAGCCACCTGAAAGCAAGACTTAGGGAAAAACTATTTGGGCCTATGTCTTCTGCCTGCACTTCCTTGTTAGTATCAGAGAGATCAAGGATGAAGACTTAAATAAATGTTATTTGTGGATTCAAAAATGTCTGTCCTGCCATATCTGCATAATGAGATGGAATTGCAGGAAACTGGGAAGTTCTTGACAGCAGAAAGTACCAGCCTGTCCTCTCCAGGCTTTTGCAATCAGAATCTTCAGGTGCTTTCAAAAAACTATTTAATACCTTCTTATTAGTGACATTCATGGCTTTCAGTTGTTTTAGATGCCAGCACGTAAAGGGTGCAGAGAATTCAGTGATTATGTTTCAGTTGTTTTCAAACTTGTTTTAGTTGTAGATTCTTTTTTTTTTTTCCCTCAAATCATACATGAATTCCAGTATATAATATAGATCAAAGTAGAGCAACTTGGGGTCTGGATGGGCCACACAGTCCTCCAGTCCCTCTGATTTAGTCTCTTCCCCTGCAAGGCATACGTTGAAAATCGCTGATCTAGATTAGAAATTGAGTAGATGGAGAAATTGAGTCCCAGAAAGGCTAGGCAAGTCACCAACAGCAACACAAAAAGTTGGTATGCCTGGAGCCCTGGTCTAGTTTGGGAGTGTTCCTTTTAATTGTATTATGCTGCTGCTAAGTCTTTTGAATAAGCACTCCAACAAAGTAGTTGTATTTTTCATCAGGTATATGGTAACTTGAACTGGACTAACATAAAGGCAAGTAGAGGACTTTGGAAGTCTAATAAACAGATTAGAGCTTTATAATTAGGAATGTCTGTTAACTTATTCAACAGACTTAATGAGTACTTACTATTTACCATTCTAGGTGCTAGAGATAGATCAGTGAACAAGATGAAGAGTTTAAGTCTTCCATGCTATTTCAATGAATGTGATAAATGCTATAATAGAGGTGTTCAGGAAACACACACGATTTTACCTGACCCAGCCCAGAGGAGTCTGGGAAGCCTTTGTTGAGGAAATGGTGTCTAAGAAAACATCAGTAAGAGTAACGAGTGAGCCAGGCATGGGAGCGTTAGGGGGAAAGGCAGGCAAGGTCCATAGGACCCAGGTCTTAGAGGACCCTTTGGACCATTAATCCCAAGATAATATCAGATGTGTTTACTGGAAAGATCACTCTGGTGCAATGCAGCGAATGGGTGGGCTGGAGACAGAAGCAGGGGGACAGTTAAGATACTTATGAGGTAGCATTTACAGGACTCAATTAAATGTAGGAGGTGAGAGAGAGGAAGAGGTCAAGAATGAGGCTCACATTTCTGACCTGAGCAGTTGATTGGATGGTGGCCATGTTCTTTGGCCAAAATGAGAACACTGGAGGAAGAGCAGGTTTGAGCTGAGGGTAAGTTTAGTTTGGGACTTGCTGAGACTGAGATGTCTGTAGAGAATCCTAATGGACAATACAGTAAGGAACTGGATAGTCAGGTTGAGCCCAGATTGCATTCTGGACTGGAGATACTGATCTCTAAGTCTTTAACATTGATGGTATTTGAAGCTGTGGGAGATGAGGTGACTTGGAACAGGGGGTGTAGTGAGAAAAGTCTAGAGCAGAACCTTGAGGAACATTGGTACAACTCAAAGAGCTTTGAGAAGGGAATAGGCAGCAAGAAAATATGTCAAGAGGCCACGCACAATAAGGAATGGGAAATATCCATTGGATTTTGGTGATGGGGACATCAGTGGTAACCTTGGTAAGAGAAGGTCCAGTTGAGGGTTGGAAAATGGAAGCTACATTTCAGTGGTTTGAGGAATGAAGAAGAGGCGAGAAAGTGGAGACAGTGAATATCTAAGTTAAGACAGGAAGGAGTGAGAGTGGTTGCTGGAGGGAGGCTTAGGGTTGAACAACTTTTTCCCCTTTATTTCCAAGAGATTGTCACATGTTAAAATGCTACTTGGAAGGAGCTAGTAGATCTAAATACTAGAAAACAATTTCTTCCTTTTGTGAAATATTTGGAGGTCTGTTTGCCACAATATGACAGAATGACAGAGCTTTTCTTTTTTTTGAGAGAGATAAGGTTTTGCTCTGTCACCCAAGCTAGAGTGCAGTGTTATCATCATAGCTCACTGCAAACTCAAACTCCTAAGCTCAAGTGATCCTCCTGCCTCAGCCTCCTGAGTAGCTGGGATTACAAGTGCACACCACCACATCCAGCTAATTTTTAAAATTATTTTATAGAGACGGGGGTCTCGCTATTGCCCAGGCTGGTCTTGAACTCCTGGCCTCAAGCGATCCTCCCTTTTTGGCCTCTCAAAATGCTAGGATTACAGGTGTCAGTCACTGAGCCTGGCCTCAGAGCTCTTCCTTGACGCTGTCTACAGGTGGAGGTAGAGTTACTAACTCATCCCATTTTGTCTGAGACTTTCCTGGTGTTAGCACTGAAAGTCTTGTTTCCTGGGAAACCCTCAATAAGAATAAACTAAGATGATCATTCACCCTAGGTCAAGAGTTCCTTCCATGAAGGTTAAGTAAGAAATATCCTCTAGTTGAGTTGCAGAGAGGGTGATTTTATCATTTCTCTGAAGATTTAGAGGAGCTGCCTACCTCAGAAAAAGACCTGCTGCAAGGAATGGAAGAAAATGTAGGTGATACTTGATTGATGTTTCAATAGGATTCCAAAGATGGCACATAATTAACTTAGAGCCAGCAATCCTGCAAAGGGCATAATCTAGGATAAGGAAGGATTAGGAGATTAACGACACACGGCTGCTGAATTAAAAATGCACGGAAGTAAGGAAGTCCAGGTTGAACACAGTAGATGCATTTAGTAAAGAAAACAAACTTTGGATGGTCTCCTAGAACACAGGAAGCTGATAAAAATATGGAAATAAGATCAAAGAGGAGTTATGAAGGGCAGAATAATGAAAGATGAATTTTAAGAATTCAAAAACGAATGGACTCATGATTAACAAAGAATAAGAGTGAAGACATGTTGAGTCCTCAGTGGCAAGCCCTTTCTAAACCCTTGTCACGTGTGAACTCATCTAATCCTCATGACAATACCATAGGATTTGTCCTTCTCTATCCCTCACTCCCTATCCCTCCTTCTCCTTATGGCCAGACTGAAACACAGATAAGCTTAAACAACCTGTGCAAATTTACCCAGGTAGGAGGTGGGGAGCTGGTGAGTCCAGGTGGTCTGGCTCCAGAGCTTTTGCTCTAAAGTGCTGCGCTGCCTTGCCTTGTGCTATGGCATTGAAACCCAATTATTCAGGCATTCATTCAAGTATTTTTTTTTTTTTTTTTTTTTTTTTGAGACAGAGTCTCGCTTTGTTATCCAGGCTAGAGTGAGTGCCATGGCGTCAGCCTGGCTCACAGCAACCTCAAACTCCTGGGCTCAAGCAATCCTCCTGCCTCAGCCTCCCGAGTAGCTGGGACTACAGGCATTCGCCACCATGCCCGGCTAATTTTTTTATATATATATCAGTTGGCCAATTAATTTCTTTCTATTTATAGTAGAGACGGAGTCTCGCTCTTGCTCAGGCTGGTTTTGAACTCCTGACCTTGAGCAATCCGCCCGCCTCGGCCTCCCAAGAGCTAGGATTACAGGCGTGAGCCACAGCGCCCGGCCCATTCAAGCATTCTTTTTGGTGTCTACTAATGCCAGCTTCAGTTCTGCTGCTGGGAAGAATATCAAAGAAAGAGACAGACTGGGTCCCTTACATTCTAATGGGGAGAGAAAAAATATACAATTAAGAAAATTTAAGTAGATATTAAATCTTATGACAAAAAACCCCTGAAAAATACGGTAAA
The DNA here is from genome assembly GCF_040939455.1 of Microcebus murinus. Taxonomy (NCBI): domain Eukaryota; kingdom Metazoa; phylum Chordata; class Mammalia; order Primates; family Cheirogaleidae; genus Microcebus; species Microcebus murinus. The sequence continues at coordinate 29,085,584 of NC_134105.1, read as the reverse complement.
GAGTAACAGGTGTATGTGTGTTTTGAGGTGGGTGTTACTACTTCAGATGGGATGAAGATGATGAAGAGATGGCATTACTTGAATCCAGAATGATGTGGAGGTAGTCATATAAGCATATGGAGCAGAGGGAATAGCAAGTGCAAAGGCCCTGAGGTGGGAATGAGCTTGGCCTATTCAAGGACTAAAAAGAAGGGCAGTGTGGCTATAGCAGAGAGAATGAGGGGAAGATATGTGCAAGACAAAGAAATGTAGCCAGGCCTTACAGGCCTTGGTAAGGATTTAAAATTTTATACTAATTGCAAAGGAAGGAGTTGAAGAGTTTTCTGGTTTATTTGTGTAGCGGGGAAGAATATGATCTGATTTATATGTTAAAAGATAAGTCTGGCTGCTCTGTGTGGCCAATGGACTGTGAAGGCATAACTAGCTGTGGAATGTGGAAGCAGGAAAAAGTTTAACAGGATGTTCTGGCTGGAACCAGGGCCTGGAGTTCTGAACTTTTGGATGGGTGAAGGTTAGCTATCTCTCTGCCCAAGGGCATCCCCTCCCCAGCTTGTTATCCCATTCACTAATTTACAGAGAGATAAAGGATCTTCCTGTGGAAAAAAGGATTAGAGATGTAACCCCCTTAGAGGAATGACTATCCACTCCCATGGCCTTAGCTCCCTAGATCAACCAGCCAGGCCAATCAGACGACTCTTGGGAATTTCCTATTGCAACTCAGTCTTAGCTGGATACCCTTGGACATGGAAATGTAACAGCCAAGTTTGGCCATACACACAAAATATTTGTTGCATGAATGGAGTACACAGCAAAACAGAGAAGACTGCTCTGCAGAGAAGGAGAAATGAAGCAGATGTGGGAGGGGAGCCCAGAAAAGGAAGAGAGACAAAGAGAGGTTTCCTGTTGATTTCTCAGTTCCAGTTTCTGCCCCTCTGAGGCCTAGTTTGCTTTCTTAGGTTCGAGATACTGCTATTTGCTTATAAAACACCCACATTTTTGCCTAAGTGGATTTCTTTTGCTGCACCCCAAGGACTCTAGTTCCAGGGTGTGCACGTTCATAGCTCCTGCCCTCCCTTCCCACAGCCTCACTACCTCTTTTTATTTTTTCTAGTTTTATGGGCCTGTAAGACTATCTTAAAGGTAACTGAATTTGCATTTATTTTGTTCACGGGTTAGACTATCATTTTCCTCAGATAACTTTACATTTATGTTGTTTACATTTTAAGCCCTTTCTGAGTAGAGTCGAGTTTCACACTTATATACTTAATTCAATTATTTGGATAATAAGCATGTACTTGTTTTTTTTTTATCGACATATTTTTCTACATTCTCTTTCTTTCCTTTTTATATTCTACAGAAGATAAATATAAATTAATTCATTTATCAAACATCCTTTGAGTTCCTTCTATGTGAATCAGTCCCGGGTCCCCCTTCCCTGCCTCTGCCCACCCTATAGAAGTCGGTTTCCCTGGCCCTCCCCTCTTCTCGGGCCACAAGCACTCCCTGAGCGGTCTCAACTGCTCTCAGCCTCAGCTTCCACCGGTTCTGCAGGATGAACGGGCTTTTTAAAATTTTTTAATGATATGTAACGTTTGCCCCATGCACTTTGTATTCGGTGCTTAAATGTTCAGTTTGAGTCATGGGACTCTCCGCTGAGATATTTCTGTTACTGTTAGAAACACCTTGGTGCTGTCCATAGATACAGCGTGAGTTAAATTAGCTTATACAGCAAAAGGTGTCTTCAAAGGGACCAGTGGGACAGAGTGGCCCTTTGGGAGCCAATAGAGCTCACCTATACGTGACTCCGCAGAGCTGATCCACTTGGACTTTGGCTTGTAGACTGCCCTGCAAGGCCCTGGCAGGTGAAGGCTGCCTTTGCCACCAGAGGGAACACATTGGGTACCTCCATGGAAGAGTCCATTTGGCAGAAGCCAAATGGACTTTTATTCTGGAATAAGAGTCTTCTTATTCTGGAATAAGTCTTCTCTACCCACTGTCAACAGGGAAAGGTGTGAGGAGGGTGCTAGGACTGGAGCTTAAGTGCTCAATAGTTGCATTTAGGAGAGACTCCTGGCCCCACATCACAGAGTATGAGCTATACAGGAAAGCCCATGTCGCTGGCTGCAAGGTCTCCAACAGGTTTCAGACTGGAGCCTATGCACACCAGTGCTCCCAAGCTCCATCCTCCGTTCCAGACCCTCCTCTGGATGTCCCATGGATACCTCAAACTCAGTATGTCCAAAACTGAACACACCACCCTCCCACCATTCCCCAACTGCTCCCTCCTCGATCTTCCCAGTCCTGACTATGATGGTCTCACTGCTGGCCCCATCACCCAAGCCAAACTCCTGGCTGTCATCCTCAGACCTTTCTATGACCTTTCCTTTCCTTAACCATCTCTATTAGTTTCCTATTGCTGAAAACAAATACAGGTGACTCTTAAACAACACAGGTTTGAACTGCATGGGTCCACTTGTACGCGGCCTTTTTGCAACAAAGTGCAGATTGAAAATACAGGATTCATGGGATGTGAGGCCCATGAATACAGAGGCCAACTTCGTATATGCAGGTTCCGAAGGGCAGACTACAGGACTTTGGGTATGTGCGGATTTTGGTGTAGGTGGGAGGGGTGGGCCCCGAAGCCAATCCCCTGCATATACCGAGGGTCAACTGTAATCACAAATTCTGTAATTTAAAATAACATAAATTTATTATCTTACAGTTGCGTTGGTTAGAAATCTCGAATGAGTTTTATGGGGTCAAATCAAGGTGTCTGCAGGGCTGCTTCCTTCTGGAGACTCTAGGGAAGAGCCTGTTCCTCGTCCCTTCTGGCTTCTGGGGGCCGCCTGCACTGCTTGGCTTGTAGCCGCACCACTTCACTCTCTGCATCTGTCCTCATGTTGCCTCCTCCTACCCACTCTGGTTACACTGGGCCCCTCAGATAACCTCACATCGCCTCCTTTCAGGATCTTCTGAAAGCTCTGCAAGCTCTCTTTTGTTATATAAAATGACAACCACAGATTCTGGGGATTAGGATGTGAACACCTTTGAGGACATCTTTCACCCGTCCTGCCCACTTAACATTCCTGGACTCTTGCATTCCAGCTGCCATCGCTCTTGAGGCCAGGTCTCCCGCATTTCTCCATGAAACGCAGCCTCCTGAGTGGTCTCTGCCTCTGCTCTGCGCCTCAGATCCATTCTCCCTGCATCTCCCACGTCTCTCTCGATTCAAAGATTGTACTGACCCCCCTACTATCAGGATCAAGTCTGAGCCCCTTGGATGGTGGGCACGATCTTCTGAGGTCTCTCTCCTGCTCAGTCCTTCGACTAAAGCCCCCACCTGTCCTTACAAAGCTACTTTAATGCCTCAAGACAGAAAACAGAGTGAGTCTTAGAGCTTTTGAAGCCACGCTTCTCACGCTTTGAATCTCAGCCCTGCCACTTGCCAAATAGGAATTCTTGGCCCAGTAACTTCCCATGTCTGTGCCCTAGTTTCATCTTTTTAAAAATTTGGCCCACAAAAGTGGTTGTGATGATTTAATTAATATTTTTCAAGTACTTATTAAGACAGTGTTTGGCACGTAGTCCCTTCTTTCGGTCCTGTTGACATTGTCTGGAATGCTCTCCCCATGCCCCTGTTTCCCTGGAAATTCTTACCCCTCCCTCCCAGGCTCAGCCCAAGCATCTCTTCCTCTGCACAGGCCCCCAAGCTGTCCCCTCCCCCCACGTGCCAGGTGAGCCAGCCACTTTCTTCTCTGCAGCCCTTGGACTCCGGGAACTCTGTCAACCCTAACTACAGACCCTGCCACACTGTTTACAATTATTTGATTATGTGTGTAGGAGAAAAACATCTTGAAATACTAATATTTGGGCTTTTCTTTTCCATGCTTCCTTGTATGTGCTCCTCCCCCTGGTCAGCCAGAAGCATTCTGTTGCCTTCAAGAATTGGTATTTTTATAGCAAGAATGCAAAAAGAAAGAAAGAAAAAACCCTATGTTTAGTTTTTCAGCTACCAAACTGGGCTTCGATGTGGTCACCCACATGAATAGTTTTGAAAGTCAAGTGCTGGGCATTTGGGGAGAAGGGATTATGAGAACCCAAAGGGATGTCCCTGAAGGAAGCAGAGTGGAAAGTTTATGCCTTAGTAGTGGACTAGGAAGAGATAGAAGGGTGTCTGGCCCATCCTGTTCGCAGGGGGGGGCTGCTTAGGAGTAACTCAGGCTGAGAACAGGGACAGAAGAGATCAGAGTGGTCTGAGATGGAAGCAAAGACGTGGAGAGGGGCAGGGTCAGTGTTAAGAGACTGCCGGCAGCAGGGCCCGGCAGCATTGTGGCAGCCCAGCAACACCAGTGGCCATCCATGGCCCTCCAGTTGACACTGCTGTCACCTGCGCCAAGAAGCCACAGTCACTGTTCTGGGACCCCACACTGTTCCCTTGGCACCACGGGACTGGCCCTGGCAGTCCCCTCAGCCATTGATGGGCTCCTGGTGCATGACTAGACGATGGGTTCTCCCCACATGACTTGCTATTGAGATTCAGAGATGCCAGTCCCTTCCCCTGAGCTGGGAACTGGGAGCTGGCTGAGTTTGGCCATGTGTCTGGGGTATGGGGTGGGGAGGGAAGTAGATCTGCCAAGAAAGACAAGAGGGAGGCAAATGTGCAGAAAGAAGGCGAGTAGGAGGTGGTGAGGCCTGGAGAAGGAGAGAAGCTGCCTGGATGCTCAATAGCATTTAAGATCTGGGTTCTCATTTCTCTTGAGACCTGGCTGCCTGCCACTCTTGGGTTCCATGTGACACCTCTGAAGACTCGTTATTAAGTTTCCCTTTGCTCAAGCTTGCCTGAGTGGGTTCCTGTTCTGATTAGTGTTGTCCCCATTAATGGTCATCATCGTGATCATGGTCACAGCAGACCCCATCCACAGCTCTTACAATGTCAGCTTTGCCTGTAATAACCCACCAAGTCCTCACAATAATACTACGAGGTTGGCACAGCTGCTGTCCTCACTTTTCAGATGAGGAAGCGGAGGTACAGAGAGGTTGAGTCACTTGTTCCTGGTCATACAGCTAATAAGTGTTGGGGCCGGGAATCAAATCCAGACAGAGCCCATGTCTGCTGTTGCAGCTTTATCACATTTTGTTGAGCAAAAGTTTGTATTTTTTAACCCATTCTCCTGGACAAGTGCAGCTCTGAACAGCAGACACCGTGAGGAGCGCTGACCGAGTCCCTTCTCCTGCTGGGCTCGGGTCCCTGCCAGAGGCACAGGCTGGCTGGGCTGGCAGCTCATGGTCCTGCCCCCCACTTTGCCGGGCCTAGCAGTGGAAGCGCGGGAAGGAGCTGCTGGGCCAGGTACAGGGCTTGGCGGCAAAGTGGCTTGTGCGGCGGGAGGCCAGAGCCTCACCCTGGCACCTGGCAGGCAGCCCAGCCCCATGTTGAGAAAATACCTGGAACAAAGGAGTCCTCCCGCCACACTGGCCGCCTCTCCTTGTCCTTGCAGCTCCCCGGCTGAGGAATCTGACCTCCGGGCCAGGCTGGGTCGGGTCCTTACGTGGCCTCAGGAGGCTGCAGAGAGGCCTTGGTGCCTGGCCTAGAACACCGTCCTGGCTGCCTCTCTGGGACATCCCGGAGTGAGGCCCCAGTTCACCCCACGCTGCATGGATTCCAGGCCAATTGCCACACAGGTGCTCTGCTGGGCTCTCCGAGCTGCTGACCACTGCCACCCTCCCCCATGGTGTCCAGAGGAGGCGGCTCCACAGCTCTAGGCCCTGGAATCCCCCCAGCCAGGAGTCAACCTCAGAGCAATGGCTTGTCAGAGGGCACTGGACAGAGGTGTTTCTGTGATGAATAGGAAAGGCCTGCAAAGGAATTCGGACATAACCAACCATGGGCATTTGGGAAAGTCGGTCTGGATGGGGGCCTGGGAAAATGAGCATCGGAGAGCCTCTGAGACGCCCAGGGTGCTTGGTGGGTCTCTAAAGGCACATCTTGAGCAAAGCACTGGAAGCTCCTCAGGGGAGGTCCAGCCTCCTGAAGGGGCGGCCTATGGCCAATTCTCTCCCTCTTTCTCTGGAGCAAGACCTGGAGCTGTGGGTCTGGGCAAGAGACCCCCTCACTGCAGCTCTTTCAAATAGCTCCAGGCCAGCATCAAGCCTCACCCCGCCCCTGTGCTGTGGGGACTGCTGCCATTAGGCCACTGCCAAGCCCGCGTGGTGCCCAGGATGACTCAGGGAAAGAAGCTGTTTCCTCTAGGTGATTGCAGCCTGCTGCTGAGCTCAGTGCTGCCAAGTGGAGCAGGGCGTGGAGCTGGACTTCAACCCCTCTCTCCTCTCCTCCTGTGGGCTTGTGCGGACTCATCCTGCACTGGCTTATGCAGGTGCAACGCCTGTTGGGACAATCCTAACACATGGCCCTGAGCCCGCAATCTCCAGGCCAAACCTTGCCCCCTCACCTGCATATTCCCTGGGGTGACAAAAGGAGGTCAGTCCAGAGTCCCCTCTCCTCACTGGCCTGAGCCAACCTTAGGCAGCGGGGCAAGGACTCAGGAGCTGCTGCCAGCAACACCGCAGAGTCTTCTTCCCCGGGCAGAACTTTCTGGCCCTGGAGTAGCCTGGATGAAGGATTCCCCATTCCTGCGGGGAGCCCCAAGGCTATCCTGAGGGCAGGATGTTGTCCAGGGGCGGAACCGACTTCCAGTGTGTGATTCTGAGAGGAAGACAAGCAGGTCCTGGTCAGGCAAAGGTGGCACAAGCCCCCACCCTCCCTGGACTTCTGTCCCCAGGGATCACTACTCAGTGCCCAGACCCAGGGACCCCGTAGGCTCTAGTCCTGGCCTGACTCAGTTTCCACTAATTCCACATCCCACCTTCACCTCAGGGCCCAGGGTGTGGCACCCCATGCCCACCCCGGGGCCAGGCTCAGGGCGCACCCTGCACAAATGCCCACGTGACGGATGAGGAAAAGAACCGCCCAAAGGGACAGGCAGGTGTGGGCGTGGCCGCCGCGGCCTCAGTGCCTCGCGTCCCCTCCCCGCCACTCACTGCTGCGGGACTCTGAGCCTCACTTCCTCTCCTGGGAAATGGGACCCAAAGGACCTGCCTCACGTGGCTACTGGGCAACTCGCTGTGACTGATGAAGACGGCGGCAGCCACAACGGAGCCACCACTCCTCGGGAGCGTCCTCTGTGAAGCGCTGCGGGGCGGCGCTCACACTCCCCCAGGGGCCGTCGCCAGCGCACGAGTAACTTGGTGGTCACGAGCCCTGTCAGGAAACGGCAGCTGTGTCCTTCCAGCGAGCAGGGGCAGGGGAGGGTGGGCCGGACGGAGCTCCTCGGGCTGGGGGGAGGGTCCGCGCCCTCCCACGCCCCTCCCGCCCCCAGGTGCTGAGCAGCCTGAGTCCAGGGTGGGGGCAAAGCTGGGGGGAGCCTGGAGTCCCTGGCTCTGCCCCGCTTGTGCTCCCGATTGGCTCTGCCACCTGGGCGGGTCACCACCCCTCCCTGGGCCTCAGTTTACTCTCTGGTAAAGTGAGAACTAGGGGAGTCAGAGTCCGTGATCACCAAGATCTGTCACCACAGAAAAGGCCAAGGGAGGAAACCGTGGGTCTGTCTCGATTCCCGGACTCTCTCTGTCCCCTGGTGGCCGCCGGCAGCCTAGCACCCGCGGGAGGTGACAGCGGAACACCGAGCGATCTCAAGGACCGGAGGACTGCCTTGCGACCGCTGCCAAAACGCATCCTTCGCACCCCTAGTCCCCATCTGTTAAGTGAGGATAATAATGTTGCCAACACCTTAGGATGTCGTGAAGATTAAACACTATAACAAACCGGATACACTTGCTGCAGAGCCACGCGGTGAGAAAGTGCCCCCAAAATGTTAATCACCCTCATCACTCCTTTTTCCTAAACCTCCCTGTCCTGTCAGTCACCAAGCCCTGCTGACTTTTGCTCCTCTCACACCCGCTGCCCAGCTAGATCAGGCCTCGTCACCTCTCTGGGATTCCTCCAGGTTTCACCACCCCCTCCCTAGCCCCTCCTGCTGTCTTGCACCTCCACTGCGTGACCCCGTCTGTCCACTCCACAGCCCAAGCTGCAAATGCTCTCCTTGGACAGTTGTCCAAGCCCCTCGGCCCTGGGGTCCTCAGGGACCCTGCCTGCCTGTACAGCCTGGGTCACCTGTGCCTTTCTGTTCCCTGTATTCTGACCACACGACTCCCAGCGTCCCTCCACTCAGGCCCAGAGTCCTGCCTCCCAGGTGGGTTCATTGAAAGGTGACTTCAACAGTCTTTGCTTCCCCCTTCCCCAGCTCTGCTGTATCCTGGAACCCTCCCGAGGCCTCAGTTTCCTTATCTGCCCAGCAGGACTGCTGTGAGGATGAGAAGAGATAATATCCTGAAATACTTGGCCCAGAGTAGCCACTTGACAGAAGCCAGGTGGCTGCCTTTGGGACAGAGGGTTCGGCTCTGTCACAGTGCAGTGAAGAGTCACAGCCCACCATTTAGAAGGGGCGTGCGGGATATGAGGAGAGCTCTGAGGCCCCACCACAGACCCGAAGCTGGCCATAGCATACCCTGACACTGAGCACAGATGTGGCCTCCAGGGAGAACGCAGGGCGGAGTCGGCCTCTCCCTGCGCTCTGCGTGCCCAGGTGGAGGGCAGGCCCTCTGGCTCAGCGGCCCCGGGGAGCAGGACAGGGACCCAAGTCCTGTCAGCAGCCCCAGGGAGCTGCCACCCCTGACCCTGACTTAAGAGGAAGGAGGCCTCTTCCAACCCTCTTTCGGGGTGGGGACAGAGCAGCAGACTGGAGTCCTAAGAGCCTGTGCCAAAACAGGGGAGCCAAAGAGGAGAAGCCCTCAGCGGTCCTCCAGTCCCTTGAGGAGAAACTGAGGTGGGAATTAGGGAATCAAGTTCCTTTGGGTTCCATAGAGCATTCATTAACCAAACACGTGCTTTATTCTACTTAATACTTTGGCTAAGTAATGTATTTGCATCATTCAAGAAACCAGCTATAGAATGATATACTTTAAGAAGTTTCTCTGCTACCTCTATGCTCATTCCATTGTCCACCTCATCCTTCCCTTATAAGGGATCAAGTTTTCCTAGTTTCTTATGTGTCTATTTCATGTAAATAATCACAAGAAAATATGAATATACATTCTTATTCCACCCCCTTTTTACTCAAAGGAGGGTGTACTACATTCTACACCTTGCATTTATCACTTAGCAATGTGTTTTGCAGCTTATATCAGTCCATAAGGAGCTTTCTTGTTCTTTTTGTCAGCTGCATCATATTCCACAGTGAGGATATGCTATAGTTTATTTAGCCAGTCTGTTCGTTTGTGACAGATACTTGAGTTGTTTCCAGACTTTTGCTGTCACAAACTGTGATGAGCAACCTTGCGTGTACAGGGCTGATGATTGGGCAAGAATATTAAGGGAATGGCTGTACCAATTTTTAAACTATTAAAATAGTTTTATAGTGCTTGGTAAATAGTACAATTGCAACTGTGCTGATCAATAAACTTAACGCACGATAGAAATTCTGTTATAAACTCTTTCGTTCAAGCTGTGGTTATAGGACATCAGGACTTACTCAATGGGTCTCCTGCTCTACAGGTGTCTGAGAAACACTGGAGGCCTCAGGACTATCTGGGACTCAGCCTGTGCTAGGATGAGCAGGGTGTGCACTGAGCATACTTTCTGGAGCATTCTGTATTTTAGAAAAATTGCCAGTTTATCATTATCCTCAAATTATCTAGTTGCTACTGCTTATAAATAGTGTAGTGTTTACTAAGCTTTTATAGGCTCATTTTAACTTTTTAATTTATTTTTTGGTAGAGACAGGGTCTCACTATGTTGCCCAGGCTAGTCTTGAACTCCTGTACTCAAGCAATCCTCTCACCTCAGCTTCCTCAGTCTCTGGGATTATAGGCATGAGCTACTATGCCCAGCTCATTTTAACTCTTAAGTAGGATGAATGCAGTGCTTTGATATTTATAAATTTAAGATTTATAATAAAACATTTAAAACAAACAACAAAATGAAGACAAAAGAACTTTTGGACAGGTCTTAATGTTTCTTTGAAATGTTTTAATATATTTCAATTTTTAATATGAATCTCACTTCCTGGGAGAAGGAGGAAAGAAGAAATAGCAATAATATTAATAAATTACAGCCCGAAATACTTGTTACTGCTGTGCCAAAATCTGAAGTACCTAGCATATTCATTGATAGTATATAAGAATCAGTACAAAATAAAACAAATAATTTGTATTTCTAGAACAAAAAACAGATTGATAGACTTCTACTTCAGGTAACAGTAGACTGGGTAATTCTGATCAATCCTGTTCCTGAGATCAACTAGAAAAACTGGAAAGCTAGGCAAAATAATTTAAAAATCATCCTACTTAACAGCTGGGTTTTGAAGTATGTCCATAAATTCATCGCCACTCCTCTTTTCAAGAGGTGGAGCCCAATTCCCCTCTCTCGCCAATGAGCTGAACTTCTTGTCTTGCTTCTAATGAATGGAAGGAAGCGAAAGGGAAGGTGAACAACTGCACTGTTAAAGGCACCGTGGTTTCCTCCTCGCTCTCTCCCCTAAATCCCTCACTCCAGGAGAAGCCAGCTGCTCCATGTGAGTGCACTCAAGCAGTCCTAGAGAAGAGAGATTTATCAGGTGAAGACACTGCAACCTCCTGGCGACAAACAAGGGCAGCCTCCTGCCAGGTGTGAGCCGTTATCTTAGCAGCAGCCCCTCCGGCACAGCCAACCCTTTGGATGGCTGCAGGAGAGAGAAACCCTGAGCCAGACCACCCGGCTGGGCATTCCTGGGTCGGGAGCCTCAGACTCCGTGTAAGGTAATACATGTTTACTGTTACTCAGCAATAGATAACTCACACAAAGGCAGTGGGGTGTTAATAAGTGAATGAAGAGTGACCAGCTGGACCAAGACTGTTGGGAGTAGAGGGGCTCCGGGAGGTGAGCCTGATGTCTGGGGCCACTTTTCCTGGGGGGAGCAGCTGATATACTTTGCAGTACTTTCATGGATTTGTAGGTTAAGTGGGCAGGGTTTGGAGGCAGGGACCATCAGGGAAGGTTCCCTGGTGAACCTTCCTCACTTTGAGTTAGGACCCTGAAAGACTAAACTCTAAGAGTACGTAAAGATGAGTGGGGAGTAGACAGAGCCTCACAAAGAACACACCCCAGCTTCATACCGTCTCAATCCCTGAAAGTGTATTGGGGGACCCCAGTTTGCAAGTCCCCCAAGGTGCCAGGTAGAAGCAAAAGTGAGTCCTCTTTGGACTTAGTCTCTGGGGGAAGATAACACCATTCCTGGTGTGAAATAGTTTCTACGAGGAATTTGGCAAATACAATCCCCCCACCCCCCCGCCCACGCACAGGAGGCTGACATGATGAACAAGAGCAATAGAACCAAGAAATGCACTAGAAAACTGGAACCTCAGATATCGGAATGATAGACACCTTTTAAAATAACTTCCTATCTTCAAAGACATAAAAAGCAAGCTTGAATTTCAGCAGAGAGCTAGAAACTATAAAAAGAATCAAAAGTAAAGTGTAATGGGTTGAACTGTTTCCTCCAAAAAGATGTTGAAGTCCTGATGGCCAGTACCTCAGAATGTGACCTTATTTAGAAATAGGGTCATTGTAATTTTCAAGTTAAAATGAGGTCGTACTGGAGTAGGGCGGGCCCTTAATCCAATATGACTGGGGTCCTTATAAGAAGATGAAGGGAAGACACCTAGGGACAGACCACCATGTGACAATGCAGATAGAGCTTGGAAGGAGGATGCGTCCACAAGCCAAGGAGTGCCAGCCATGACCAGAAGCTCAGAGAGAGGCAGGGAACAGTCTCCTTCAGAGCCGCCAGAAGGAACAAACACGGCTGACTCTTTGGTTTTGGACTTGTAGCCTCCAGAACTGTGAGATAAATTTCTATGGTTCTAAGGCGCCCAGTGTGCGACACCTTGTTACGGAAGCCCCAGGAAACGCATACAGAGAGCACAGAATTGGCAGATACAATAACTAAAAGTAAAAACTCAACAAATGGGTTTAACTATTGAATTAAGGAACTAGAAGATAGGTCCAAAGAAAATAACCAGAATGAAGCACAGAGAGACAAAGGGATGGAAAATGCAAAATGGAGAGTAAGAGACAGGGGAAAACGCCAGCCTCACAAAAGATGGGACATAATAAGCCTTCCACACCTCCACGGATGCTGAAAGTAAACGACACGCTCGATGCACCAGAGCAGGACAAATTACTCATAGCATAGCCGACAGCAGGGCGTCAGCGTACTGTGCCCCTTCCCTTTGCTCCCAGGGCTAACAGGATGGGCTCAGATGAAGGCTGCACGCAAAACGGGTTGTGACACAGCTACAACTGAGCCAAGGGCCCAGAACATTTTGTAGCACTCACCACAACAAACCAGTCTTCTGGAAAGTGAGTAGATGCATGCAGTTACTTGCCTCTTTGACCTACTTAGTCACTTTGTGATAAGCTGCAGAAACTGTTGCATCTCAGGTAGTTTGGTTTCGCTCAGCAAGGATATGCACACACTCTCAGGGCCTTTCACAACCATACACCCCTCGGCCCTAGGCATAGTTTTTAAGGAATTCAAATTTTGACACGAATAAGCCACCCTATCAGAAACTCGGATTAGGCACATTAACTGGGCTGGGAACACATCTATTCCGTTTTTCTCATGCAACACTTGGTTAGAGCTCTCATGAACAGAATCCCAATCAGCAGCGGGAACCCCAGTCAGCAGCAGGAAATATTGATCTCATACATGCACCCAGGACCCCTGACTCAGACAACTAACTGAATTCAGTCCCCTGGGGGAACAGTGGGTGTTGTTTCAGATAACCTTTTAGCTTCCTTTTTTTATGGCATAGATGGACTGTTATGCCTGAACTGTGGTATTAATCCAAATATAATAGGAGACGTTGGCAACCACACGTGCTCCTCCCTGTTCATCCGGGATGTAGTATAAAGCCAGGCTCTCATCTATTACAACCAGGCAAGAGAGTTTGGACTGACCTGCTGATCTAGGGCCTGTGCCATCTCATTGGCCATGGTAGCTAAAGTAAAGGATAGGTTTCTAATCCTTGTCTCTAGAGCCTAGTCTCTGTGGACAAGGAACAGGATTCATACTGCTATATGGGACCAGGAATCAGTGTATGCTCCTGGTAGTGCCACCCTCTTTACCTAGGAGCCCAGCATGGAAACGTGATTCAAGGGGCAGTGTCGTTGCTAATAATTAAAGAGGATGCTAGGTGAGTCAGAAAGCAACCCCCATCCCCAATGGAAAGACATTCCATGGCCTACTCGCCTCCACAGACAAATGTGTGCCTCCATGTCACCTGGGGGGACACTGAGGGCCCATATGGAGGCTACACAGGCTACACAGTGGGTTGCACCACTGCTGAGGAACCGAGAGCCAAGGGCCCAGCATCTTTTTAGGAAGGAGCAAACAAACAAGCCCTCTTCCCCAGGGATGAGCAGTGACTTGCACTGCAGTCACACTCTGGTGCGTTGATCTATTTGGTTGCCTGTGTGACTCCCCACAGGACCTGCTGAGTATTAGGGGACGATAAACCTTGGGGTCTGGCACACTTAGCAAGGATGTGCAGTGATGCTCAGGGCCATGGCAGACTGCCTTTAGCAACAGAGACAGAGATTCTGTGAGAAGGTCTAATTCACATGCCTTTGTATTCCCAGGATACAAGGGAGGGCAGGAATGGGGCAGAATACTTTGAAGAGAATGGCCAAGAATTTTCCCAAACTGATAAAAATCATCAAGCCACTGTTAAATATATATATATATGGACACAGTCTCACTGTGTTGCCCAGGCTAGAATGCCGTGGCATCAGCCTAACTCACAGCAACCTCAAACTCCTGGGCTCAAGCAATCCTCCTGTCTCAGCCTCCTGAGTAGCTGGGACTACAGGCATGCGCCACCATGCCCGGCTAATTTTTTTCTATATATTTTTAGTTGGCCAATTAATTTCTCTCTATTTTTAGTAGAGACAGGGTCTCGCTCTTGCTCAGGCTGGTTTTGAACTCCTGACCTCAAGCAATCCATCCACCTTGGCCTCCCAGAGTGCTAGGATTACAGGCCTGAGTCACTGCGTCTGGCCTCACAGTTAAATATTAATATATTCAAAAAGGCTTATGAATGTCAAACAAGACTAAAGGAAAAGTACTCCTATGCACATCAGAGTAAAATGGCTAACAACCAAAGACAAAATCTTAAAGGCAGCTGGGAGAAAAGGGCACTTTACCTTCAAAGGAAGACTAAGTTGACTGATGGCTGATGTCTCAACAGGAACAATGCGAGCCATGGGACACTGGATAATGTACAGGGGGACTAGTTCAAAGATCCCTTGCGGATACCAGAATCCACAGATGCTCAAGTCATTGTAATATACAGTGACATAATATTTTCATGTAACCTGTGCATATCCTCCCATATATTTCATTTATTTAGAAATGGGATCTCACTATGTTGCCCAGGCTAGTCTCAAACTCTTGGGCTCAAGCCATCTTCTTGCCTCAGCCTCCTGAGTAGCTGGGACTACAGGTGTGCACCACCATGCCTAGCTCTCCCATATACTTTCAATCATTTTTAAATTATTTATAATACCTAATACAGTGTAAATGTTATATACATAGTTGTTGTACTGTATTGTGGTTTTTATTTGAATTATTTTTATCATTGTATTGGTTTTTTTCAACTATTTTCAATCCACGGTTAGTTGAATCCACGGATGCAGAATCCTCGGATACAGAGGGCCAGCTATAGTCAAAGTGCTGAAAGAAAGTCCTTACCTATCTAGATTTCTATATTCAGCACAAATATCCTTCAAAAAGGAAGATGACATGAGACTTTTTCAGACAAAAAATAAAAAAGATAGTCACTTTCAGCAGCCCTATACTGAAGCAAATACTACAGGGTGTTTTTCTGACAAAAGGAAAAGAACCCCAGATTTAAGCTCAAAAATGCAGGAAGGACTGAAAAATAATGAAAATGGTAAGTATGTAGGTGACACGGAATTAATATAGACTAATGTGGACTTTGTAAAACAATTATAATGTCTTGATATGTTTGAAATATATACATAAAAATTATGGCCAGGAGTGATGGCTCATGCCTGTAATCCTAGTACTCTGGGAGGCTGAAGCTGGAAGATCGCTTGATCTCAGGAGTTCGAGACCAGCCTTAGACAAGACCATCTCTACGAAAAAAAGAAAAAAATTAGCCAGGCATGGTGGCGTGTGCCTGTAGTCCCAGCTACCCAGTAGGTTGAGGCAAGAGGATCATTTCAGCGCAGGAGTTTGAGGTTGTTGTGAGCTAGGCTGACACTATAGCACTCTAGCCTGTGTGACAGAGCAAGACTCTGTCTCAAGAAAAAAAAATTTTTTTGAGACAATAAAAATGGCATACAAGTCAGGAGGGCAGTTCATAGAATTCTAAGGTTTTCATACTGTCCAGAAAGATTGTACCAATTAATATTAACCTTATCTAAGCTCTAGGTTAACCACTAAAATACAAATAGAATCCAAATATATCAATATTAAATTAAATGTAAATAGACTAACATAATTAAATGTAAATAGACTAAATGCCCAAATTAAAAGGTAAATATTATTAGACTGGTTAAGAAAAATAACTACAAGAGACATATATAAAGCATAAAAATGAAAAGATCACAATTAAAGGCGTGGGGTTTCTCTTTTCCTTCCCCTTGACTTGGCTGCCTTTCTCGGGAGAAATTGCTGGATGCAGCCATTTCCAGGAACAAGGAAATGGCCTGCGTGGCCGTGAGACTAGCTGCACACAGGAAGAAGAAGCAAATAAGTAAATACATTGATAGTAATGTGAACCCAGTTTGTCATTGTCAGAGAAGGAAGTTACAAATATGCAAATGCAGAAGACTAAGATAAGCCATCTACTGTGGATTGGAATTGGAAGTATCAAAGTGAATTCATGGCTTGTAATGTGTTTAGATAAATTATAGAAATAAATCAAGATGTGTATGTGTCTGCACACATGCATGCATGCATTTCCTAGTTCTGTCTGCAGACTGCCTAGAGTCAATGACACCCTGGCAGCTGCAAATATCAGATCTTGGTTTATAAATACCATTCTCCAGTACAGGACTAAGGGTCCTTGTTTTAAATAACAAGTAATGGATTGTAGTTCATTGAGAAAAATGAAAATCATGTGTTTTACTGATATATGAAATAAATAAATTGGGGAGAATGAAAAGCTCTACTTCATCATAGAATATTAACTATTAAGTACAGAAAGAATGAGAGAATTAGAAAACCATCATTGGCACACATCATAGTAATAGTTGATGGAGGTTAAAACTAGATGATGACATTTTTTTTTTTAGACAAAGTCTCACTATGTTGCCTGGGCTAGAGTGCGGTGGTGTCATCTTAGCTCACAGCAACCTCAAACTCCTAGGCTCGAGCGACCCTCTGCCTCAGCCTCCCGAGTAGCTGGGACTACAAGCATGTGCCACCATGCCTGGATAATTTTTTATATTATATTTTTAGCTGGCCAATTAATTTCTTTCTATTTTTAGTAGAGACGGGGTTTTGCTCTTGCTCAGGCTGGTCTTGAACTCCTGACCTTGAGCGATCCTCCCGCCTCAGCCTCCCAGAGTGCTAGGATTATAGGCGTGAGCCACCGCGCCCGGCCAAAATTTGATATAAAATAAGATATTTTTATAGTCTCAGATATATCCCTATAAAATACTTATTAATTATTCATAACTTAATAAGTAAAAAGTATTCGCATTACAGTGGAGAAACCTGGCAGACATCACCTTAGCCAAGTGGTAAACATTAATATCACCAGTAACAGGACAAGTTGACATTGCATGACTTCTAATATGGAGCACTGAGAAGAACATAGCATCACTTGTGTGTTATTCCAATCAAAGATGCATAAATCATGAGGAAACATCAGACACACCCAAATTGAGGGATATCCTATGAAGTAACTGGTCTGTACTTGTCAAAAGCATGACCAAAATCAAGGACATGAAAGAGAGGGTAAGATGTGGAATTGTTCTAGAACAAGGGAGGCTGAAGAGACTGGACAACTGGATTGCATCCTGGTCCTATAAAGGTCATTTGGGGGACAACTGGGGAAATTTGAATGGAGTTAGGGCATTATATGGCTAATTAGTAGTATTTTATCAATGTTAATTTCCCGACTCTAGTTTTGTTGTGGTCATGTAGGATAATATCATTGTTTTTAGGAAATATACACTAAAGTATTAATTGTAATGGGCATAATGTATACAACATGTTTTTTTGTTTGTTTGTTTTTGTTTTTTTGAGACAGAGTCTCGCTTTGTTGCCCAGGCTAGAGTGAGTGCCGTGGTGTCAGCCTAGCTCACAGCAACCTCAAACTCCTGGGCTCAAGCAATCCTTCTGCCTCAGCCTCCCGAGTAGCTGGGACTACAGGCATGTGCCACCATGCCCGGCTAATTTTTTCTATATATATTAGTTGGCCAATTAATTTCTTTCTATTTATAGTAGAGATGGGGTCTCGCTCTTGCTCAGGCTGGTTTCGAACTCCTGACCTCGAGCAATCCGCCCAACTCGGCCTCCCAGAGAGCTAGGATTACAGGTGTGAGCCACCGCGCCCGGCCTTACAACATGTTTTTAAATGGCTCAGAAAACATCTATATATAATATATACTATATAAAGCAGGGGTCCTCAAACTACGGCCCAAGGGCCACATGAGGCCCGCTGAGGACATTTATCCGGGCCGCTGGGTATTTTTGCCACCATTGCCTGTCCTGCTTAGCAGCCGACTGGTCCCGGGCCCACAGTGCGCATGTGTGGAATGTGCGCCACACTCTCCAATGGTCCTCCAACAGTCTGAGGGACAGTGAACTGGGCCCCGGTTTAAAAAGTGAGGACCCCTGATATAAAGTATATATTATATATGTAAAATATATAATATATTATACATACAAAGCATATATAAAAGGATAGAATAATAAGGTAAATGGGCAAACTAGGTGAAGCATATATAGGTGGTCTTAGTACTATTCACAACTTTTCTGAAGTTTGTAATTATTTCAAACTAAAGAGTTTATAAGAAAGAGAGTGAAAGGATGAAAAAAGATATATTATGCAAATACTCACCAAAGAATTGCAGTTATAACTAGCTATATTAATATTAAACAAAGTGAACTTTCAGGCAAAAATCACTGTTAGAGATAAAGAGGGACATTTAATAATAAAAAGTTTAATCCACCAGCAAGATAAAATAATTCTAAACTTATATTTTCCAACAAGATAGCCTCAAAATACTTAAAGCAAAAATTGATAGAATTTGAGGAAGAAATAGATAAATTCATAATTCAGTGAGAAATATTAACGTACTTCTTAATAATGGATAGATAAAGCAGACAAAAAATAAGATTTAAGATTTGAACCACAGAACTAATAAACTTGATCAAACTGACATACAAAGATCATCACACCCAATAATGCATAATGCACATTCTTTTCAAGTGCACAGAGTATTTACAAAAATTGACCATACATGGATCATAAATGTAGTTTCAATAAATTTCAAATAAATTGGAATAATACAAAATTTGTTCTCTGATTATGATGCAAGTAAGCTAAAATGAATTTAAAGTTTTACTAAAAATTTTATTTATCTGAACATTAATAAGTTTACTTCTAAATAGCCCACAGGTCAAAGAAAAAGAAGACTCACAATGGAAATTAGAAAATACTTTAACTGAATGAAAAGGAAATGCTAAATGTTCATACTTGTGAGATGCAGGTAAAGCCATGCTTATAGAAATTTGTATATTTAAATCCATATACTAGAAAAGAAAGAAGGATGAAAATCAATAAGCTAATCATCTATCTCAAGAAGGTAGTAGTGGCCAGCACAGTGGCTCATGCCTATAATCACTTTGGAAGATCAGAGTGGGAAGATCACTTGAGGCCAATAGTTCAAGACCAACCTGAGCAACATAATGAGACCCCCATCTCTAAAAAAAAAAAAAAAAAAATTAGCTGCATGTGGTGGCACATGCCTATGGTTCCAGCTTTTCAGGAGGCTGAGGCAGGAGGATCACTTAAGCCCAGGAGTTTGAGGTTGCAGTGAGCTATGATGACATCACTGCACACCAGCCTGGGCGATAGAATGAGACCCTGCTGTCTCACAAAAAAAAAAAAAAAAAAAAATGAAGAAGGTAGTGGAAGGGTAGCAAATTAAACTTCCCCCAAAGAAGGAAAGAAGTTATAAAAAGCATAAAATAATGAAATAAAAGCAAACACACACACACACACACACACACACACACACACATACACACACGCAAACACAAAAGAGATCAACAAACCAAAGCAGGTTTTGTGGGAAATGTGATAAACCTCTGTCAAGTCTGATCAAGAAAAAAAAGAGAAAGCATGCAAAGAAAGGAAGTCAGAAATGAAAAGGGACCTAGCATGGTGGCTTATGCCTGTAATCTCAGGATATTAGGAGGCTAAGACTAGAGGGTGGTTTAAGCCCAGGAGTTTGAGACCAGCCTGGGCAACATAGTGTGACCCCATCTCTACAAAAAATTTAAAAATTAGCAAGCTGTGGTGTCATGCACCTGTAATTCTAGCTACTTTGGAGGCTGAGGCAGGAGGATTGCTTGAACTCAGGAATTTGAGGTTATAAGCAACGGTCATGCCAATGCACCCCAGCCTGGGCAAGAGAGCAAGACCTCATCTCTAAAAATAGAAAAGAAATGAAAAGGGGGACATCACTATAGATCCCACAGATGATGGTAACTCATACAATGTGGGTGGAATGGTAAATGGGTACAACCACTTTAGAAATCAGTATAGTATTATTTACTCAGTTTGAAGTTATACATATCCTGTGACCCAAAATTTCATTCATAGGTATATAGCCAAGAGATATATATGCACTTTTGGGAAAAAAACCCTCAGACATCTATAAATCATAGAATGTATAAATAATGGAATACTATGTAGCATGAAAACAAACAAACTACTGTTTTATGCAACAGCATAGATGAATTTTACAGACCTATTATTGAGCGAAAGGAGCCAGAGCCAAAAGAATATACTGTGTTTCTCCGAAAATAAGACCTACCCATAAAATAAGCCCTAGCAGAATTTCTAAGCATTTGCACAATATAAGCCCTACCCCGAAAATAAGACCTAGTGATAGGCATGGCTACGCAGTGCATCTGCACAACCCATGCATTTCATCACGGAGTGGTAAAGAAGATGAACAGCCCTTCTCATCTGCCCCATGAGAGCTCTATTGCTCGACATGAGAGATTGGGGCCAATGGTTCTAAAGGAAATAGAGTCACATGAAATTCAGGATGGAATTTTTGGTTTGGAGAGTTATGACGATGGTCCAGAAGAAGATGACTTAACTATATTTGAATAAATTTAGATTGTTTTACCGTGCTTAAAAAAAATAACACATCCCCTGAAAATAAGCCCTAGGGTGTCTACTTGAGGAAAAATAAATATAAGACCCTGTTTTATTCTCGGGGAAACATGATTATTTATTTATTTATTTTTTGAGTCAAGAGTTTCATTCTGTTGCCTGGGCTAGAGTGCTGTGGCATCAACTTAGCTCACAGGAACCTCAAAATCCTGGGCTCAAGCAATCCTACTGCCTCAGCCTCCTGAGTAGCTGGGACTACAGGCATGCGCCATCATGCCCAGCTAATTTTTCTATATATTTTTAGTTGGCCAATTAATTTCTTTCTATTTTTTTTTTTTTTTTTTTTTTTTGTAGAGACGGGGTCTCGCTCTTGCTCAGGCTGGTCTTGAACTCCTGAGCTCTAGCAATCCTCCCACCTCGGCCTCCCAGAGTGCTAGGATTACAAGCGTGAGCCACCACACCTGGACAATATATACTTTTAAAAAGTATAAATGGAATCATTTGATTAAAGTTCAAAAAAGAAAAAAATTAGTCTTTGATATTTGAAGTCAGGTAAATCCACAAGGGATGGCAAAGCAATTATCCTGAGGACTAGCAAAAGCAGGAAGGTGTTCTTACTCCAGCGCCTGCAGGAACGAGGGGAGAACAGGTTAGCAGAGTCTCACATAAGAGAAGACAGCTGGACGGAGTTACGGCCTTAGGTAGAGGAATGCAGCCACTGCCAGACAGGGAAGGATCCAGGGGGAACCAATGTCCTGAGCTCTTTCTGCTCCCATTAGTCTCCGCCAGTGCCCACCATTGGTTGGTCTAGCCCAATCAGAAGCCAGAGATGAGAAAAGTCCAGTTTCTGCAGCCTATAGATGTTGGTTTCCAGGAACACAGAAGAAAGTGGAGAAGAATAAATAATAGAGCTGGAAGAGCAAACAGAGAATACCAGAGCAGTACTAAATCTGAGAGAAAAAATATTAGATTGCCTAATAAATTTTGTGGAAATTGTGGTTATTTGATAACAAAAGTAAAACATATAATGAACTTCTAAATTCTTCTAAGTTATTGTTAACTCCAGGAACTTGGTCAAAGGATGCTTGCAAAGTTCTGTGGGTTTTCAAGGTAAAAAAAAAATCATTAAAATTAAGCCAACTAATTAAATATAACATCCAAATTAATCATCTTCATGATTGGCCAATAGTAGAGATACTGTATATATAAAAATGTTACACACCTACTAAGTTAGAGAATATTAATAGTAAATTTCCAGAGGAGCACTCAATTTTATTCACTATATATAATTATTTGTTATAATTTTAATGACTTGATATAAAAATGTAAAAACTTTTCATGTTACCTACTCCAATAAACAATGCTGGAGGCCGGGCGCGGTGGCTCACGCCTGTAATCCTAGCTCTCTGGGAGGCTGAGGCGGGCGGATTGCTCAAGGTCAGGAGTTCAAAACCAGCCTGAGCAAGAGCGAGACCCCGTCTCTACTATAAATAGAAATAAATTAATTGGCCAACTGATATGTATATAAAAAAAAAATTAGCCGGGCATGGTGGCACATGCCTGTAGTCCCAGCTACTCGGGAGGCTGAGGCAGAAGGATCGCTCGAGCCCAGGAGTGTGAGGTTGCTGTGAGCTAGGCTGACGCCACGGCACTCACTCTAGCCTGGACAACAAAGCAAGACTCTGTCTCAAAAAACAAACAAACAAAAAAAAACAATGCTGGAATGTAAAAAAAATCTCACACAGTATTACAATGGTTAGAAGAACTTTTAATATAATTGCTGTTAATTCAGCGTAAGTAAGAAAAGTTTCAGCCCATGAATAATAAATATCACTGTTTTTTTGTTTTTGTTTTTTTCTTTTTTTTTCTTTTTTTTTTTTTTGAGACAGAGTCTCGCTTGTTGCCTAGGCTATAGTGAGTGCCGTGGCGTCAGCCTAGCTCACAGCAACCTCAAACTCCTGGGCTCAAGTAATCCTCCTGCCTCAGCCTCCCGAGTAGCTGGGACTACAGGCATGTGCCACCATGCCCGGCTAATTTTTATATATATATATTAGTTGGCCAATTAATTTCTTTCTATTTTTATAGTAGAGACGGGGTCTCGCTCTTGCTCAGGCTGGTTTCGAACTCCTGACCTCGAGCAATCCGCCCGCCTCGGCCTCCCAGAGTGCTAGGATTACAGGAGTGAGCCACCGCGCCCGGCCAAATATCACTGTTTTTTTTTTTGAGACAGAGTCTCACTTTGCTGTCCAGGCTAGAGTGAGTGCCATGGCGTCAGCCTAGCTCACAGCAACCTCAATCTCCTGGGCTCAAGCGATCCTCCTGCCTCAGCCTCCCAAGTAGTTGGGACTACAGGCATGCACCACTATGCCCGGCTAATTTTTTCTATATATTTTAGTTGTCCAATTAATTTCTTTCTATTTTTAGTAGAGACGGGGTCTCGCTCATGCTCAGGCTGGTTTCGAACTCCTAACCTTGAGTGATCCACCCGCCTCGGCCTCCCAGAGTGCTAGGATTACAGGCGTGAGCCACCTCGCCCGGCCCAAATATCACTGTTTTTAAGAAAAAATTCTCTACTTATTGAGCATATAAGTCACCTAATGATGATCAATTTAATGCAGCAGGCATTGGAGGGGTTTAATGTCAAATCATGGCTCAGACAGGAGGGTCATTTAGCTAGTGACAACTGCGTTATATGAATAATATTCCAATAATTATTCATAATTATTTTATGAATAATTATTGGCATCTTTCTAAAAACCAACATATGATTTGGAAATCAATAGAACAATTTGATGAATATATTATCGCCCACCATTTATATCACTTGTTAGCCAGTCATGTAACATATAGTTTAGATAAAATGGAGAATAAAATGAAGTAGTTAAAAATTATTGATATATACACATATTATTATAAATATGTGTACATATACATGTTATCATATCCACTTAAATATGCACATCATCATATATATATGTATATATATATAATTTCTTAGTGCAGAGATACAGTACGTTCTCAGAAGAATGATTGCTGGGTCAAAATGTAAATGCATTTGAAATTTTGACAGATATTGCCAAATTGCCCTCCATAGAGCTTGTGTCATTTTTGTACTCCCCTTAGGAATTTATAAGAATGCCTGTTTTCTCACAGCCTCAGTAGTCATCAGTTTGTATGGTCAAACTTTTTGATTTCTGTCCTTTTGATAGGTGAGAAATTTTAGCTAAGTGTAATTTAAATTGTATCGATCTTATCATGATGAGGTTGAACTTATTTAAATATATTTAAAGCTTACTGGCATCTCTTATTGTGTGTGTGTGTGAACTATATATGAGGGCCATGCCAAGCATTTAAAAAAAAAAAAATCTTCAGGCTGGTCCGAAGGTAGTGAGTTATCTCACATAAAAAAAATCTTCAGAGCAATGGAAAGATATTGAAAGGTTACTTGTTGGAGAGAAAATGCAAGCACCTCTGCAACTGTCTCCTAACTCCTCTCCTTCCCTGTAGAACCACCCCACCTATGCATAGTGTCAAAGTTCCTGAGAAGCCAGGAATAATGGAATTCTTAGCACAGAAGGAGTGTCCTTCAACAGGAGGAAGGAAGGAAGGATTAGGCAGCTGTGTGTGATAGCTTCTGTTTTCTCTGCCAAGTATAACATTAAGTCATCCTCTGAGAGCCAGAGGAGTAGAAGGGAAACTAGAAGTCTGAGGACAGAATAACTAAACAATAAACCATGCTAGAATTGTTTAACAGCAGTGATATTGGTGACTGTGAATTCACAGTGTCACTTACATGTCCATTAGTTCTTACGAAATGCTTACTGGCCTGGAGGTAAGTATGAAGGAGAGGCTGGATTTGTGTACAGTTTGGAGTTTTGATAGGTGCTGAGGACAAAGGGAGAACAAAGGAGGCCAGGATGTTTGTGAGGAAGTGATCGAAATGATGAAACATGACATTTAAGTTGCTTAAAGAGGAAAATGAAGGCAGAAATGAGTTGATGGACAGGGACACATTGGAAGGTTCATAGGCTTGGAGGTATTAAGGAGGTGCAAGAGGAGAAGTGGCTTGGATGGTGGAACAAGCAAGCTGGAGAGACCTGAGTCTGTGGGCCTGCAGTCATCCTGGGCTTTGACATCATGCAAAGGGTTGTCGCGGACATCAGGGGGTGCAGTGAAGTGGAGAAGGAGGTCATTGGTGGAGGGGAGATAAAGAACTAAGAAGCCAGGGAGGGCAGAGTTATCAATGGTCCTGTACTTTTCTTTGCCCGTTGAAACTTTTCAGAGGATCTTGGCAGCACTTGTGTGGGAGACTAAAGTTTCATGTTTTGTTTACGTTAGAATCTTCTAGAGAAACCATCTACTTCAAGCAGTTCTCAAGGAATACAAATGGAGCATTTATAAAAGTAGAATATATATTTTAGGGTGATAAAGGAGGTCTCAACAAATTCTAAAGAATTGGCCGGGCGCGGTGGCTCACGTCTGTAATCCTAGCACTCTGGGAGGCCGAGGCGGGCGGATTGCTCGAGGTCAGGAGTTCGAAACCAGCCTGAGCAAGAGCGAGACCCCGTCTCTACTATAAATAGAAAGAAATTAATTGGCCAACTAATATATATATATATATATATATATATATATATATATATATAAAATTAGCCGGGCATGATGGCGCATGCCTGTAGTCCCAGCTACTCAGGAGGCTGAGGCAGGAGGATCACTTGAGCCCAGGAGTTTGAGGTTGCTGTGAGCTAGGCTGACGCCACGGCACTCACTCTAGCCTGGGCAACAAAGCGAGACTCTGTCTCAAAAAAAAAAAAAAAGGAATTAATATCATAGTCTATGCTTCCCAACTATGATTCAGAAAAATTACAAATTATAAAACAAAATGATGGCTTATATGTTTGGAAACTATCATATTGATAGATAACTTTTGGTGGAAGAGGAAGTCATAAAGAAATTTGAGAAACATTTAGCTCTTAATACTAATGAAAAAAACCACATGTCAAAGTTTGTGGGACACAGGTAAAGCAGCACTTAGAGGAAAATTTATATCTTTAAGTACATTATCAGGAAATAATACATATATAAAAATAAACCCCCAAGATAAATGAAAACATACATCCAAAGACTCATAAGCAAATATTCATAACAACAATTGTTTAAAATTGCCAAAAAGGGGAAACAACACAAATGTCCATCAACTGGTGAATGGATAAACAAAATGTGGTATATCCATCCATACAATGGAATACTATTCGGCAATGAGAAGGAGGGAAGTATTGCTACATAGTACAATATAGATGAACCCTCAAAAACATTATGTTAAGTGAAAGAAGCTATATACAAGATGTCATATATGTATGACTCCATTTTTGTGAAATGTTCAGGAGAGGCAAATCTATATGTAGACAAAGTAGATTAGTGTTCACCTAGGGCTAAGGGTAGAAAGGAGGATAATTGCAAATGGGTATATTTCTTTTGGGGGTGATTGAAATATTCTAAAATTATATTTTGATGATTGTTGCACAACTCTGTAACTATAACTAAAAATTGCTGAATAGTACACTAATTATAAAACAGGTGAATTTTATGGTGTGTAAATTATACCTTAATAAAACTGCTAAAAATAAATAGGCAAGAATTCTATTTAAGATGGTGAAAAAAGAGTAATAAAACAAACCCCTAAAACAGAAAGGAAGGAAACAATGAAGTCAGAAATCATTAGCCAGATGTGGTAGTATGTGCCTGTAGTTGTAGCTACTGGGGAGGCTGAGGCAGGAGAATTCCTTGAGCCCAGGAGTTGGAGGCTGCAGTGAGCAAGAGGCTGTCTCAGAAAAAAGAAAAAAACATTAAAAAAATCAGAAATCAAGAAAAGAGAACAAACAAAAGAAGGAAAAATATTTTAAATTTGGTCTTTTGAAAACAATTAATAAAATACATAAGGCTAGTGGTTCTATCCAGAGGCAGGTTAATTATCCCAGGGACCACCAGTCCATATATAGCTTAAGTAAAAAACTCTGGTTTCCAAAGACAAACATGTCTTTGAAACTTGTAGTCATTACATTCTTCACTGAGGACAGGACTTGCCATCCTAATTGTAGGATCTGCTTTCTGTTGACTGGCTAGGCAGTCCCCATCCTGTCCAAGCACTTTGCATGTATTATCTCTTTGCATCCTCACAACAAAGAGGTAGGCATTATTAACAGATGGGGACTAGGGCTCAGAGGGATGGGAGCTGTGGCAGAGGTCACAGCAGTGTTCTGCTGTCACCTCTCGCTGGTGCTAGGCTGCCTGCGGCCACGGGGTGGCGGGGGGCGCGGGGAGGCCGGGAATCGAGGCAGACCCACGGTTTCCTCCCTTGGCCTTTTCTGTGGTGACAGATCTCGGTGATCACGGACTCTGACTCCCCTAGTTCTCACTTTACCAGAGAGTAAACTGAGGCCCAGGGAGGGGTGGTGACCGGCCCAGGTGGCAGAGCCAATCGGGAGCACAAGCGGGCAGAGCCAGGGACTCCAGGCTCCCCCCAGCTTTGCCCCCACCCTGGACTCAGGCTGCTCAGCACCTGGGGGCGGGAGGGGCGTGGGAGGGCGCGGACCCTCCCCCCAGCCCGAGGAGCTCCGTCCGGCCCACCCTCCCCTGCCCCTGCTCGCTGGAAGGACACAGCTGCCGTTTCCTGACAGGGCTCGTGACCACCAAGTTACTCGTGCGCTGGCGACGGCCCCCGGGGGAGTGTGAGCGCCGCCCCGCAGCGCTTCACAGAGGACGCTCTCGAGGAGTGGTGGCTCCGTTGTGGCTGCCGCCGTCTTCGTCAGTCACAGCGAGTTGCCCAGTAGCCACGTGAGGCAGGTCCTTTGGGTCCCATTTCCCAGGAGAGGAAGTGAGGCTCAGAGTCCCGCAGCAGTGAGTGGCGGGGAGGGGATGCGAGGCACTGAGGCCGCGGCGGCCACGCCCACACCTGCCTGTCCCTTTGGGCGGTTCTTTTCCTCATCCGTCACGTGGGCATTTGTGCAGGGTGCGCCCTGAGCCTGGCCCCGGGGTGAATGGGGGCAGGGCTCTGGGTCAAGTTGTTTCCACACCTCTCTAGGCAGGTACAATTACGATCCCATCTTACGCAGGGGGGGGTCAGAGGCTAAGAGTTTCCATGTCCCACGGCTGGACTTTTTTTATTTTTTTTTTAGACAAGGTCTCTCTCAGTTGCCTGGGCTGGAGTGCAGTGGCGTCATCATAGCTCACTGCAGCCTCGAACTCCTGGGCTCAAGCGATCCTCTCGCCTCCGCCTCCCAAAGTGCTAGGATTACAGGCTTGAGCCACCACGCCTGGCCTGAGGCGGCGCTTTGATACGAACTGCTGTCTGCCTGGCTACAGAGACCAAGGCCCTTGACCGTGCCAGTGCTTTGCCCTCAATCACGGACGCCAGCTACTGCAGGAAGGGTAATAGGAATGAACGCAGCTTTGGGCCACTACGGTGTGTCCATGAGCAGAGTCACTGGACTATACGATGTCAGAGGTGCTGTATACCCGTCCCTGCACTCTGCTTAGTGACTAAGCCTTAGTCCATTCAAGAGACCAGTTTGAGTTCAAGTATCCGGTCATTTCTCTTGACTACTTTTTTAAATTGTGGTAAAATACATATAAAATTACTATTTTAACCATTTTAGGATATACAGTCCAGTGACATGAAATACATTCACATTGTTCTGCAACCATCACCTTCATCCATCTCCAAACGTTTTCATCTCCCCAAACTGAAACTGTGTACCTATTAAACAATCCTCCTCTCCCTTGTCCTCAGCCCCTAGCAACCTCCATTCTACTTTCTGTCTCTATTAATATGATTATTCTCATATGAGTAGAATCATACAATATTTGTCCTTTTGTGTCTGGCTTCTTTCATTTAGTATAACGTCTTCTTTTTTTTTTTTTTTTTGAGACAGAGTCTCACTTTGTTGCCCAGGCTACAGTGAGTGCCATGGCGTCAGCCTGGCTCACAGCAACCTCAAACTCCTGGGCTCAAGCGATCCTGCTGCCTCAGCCTCCCAAGTAGCTGGGACTACAGGCATGCACCACCATGCCCGGCTAATTTTTTTCTATATATATTAGTTGGCCAATTAATTTCTTTCTATTTATAGTAGAGACGGGGTCTCGCTCTTGCTCAGGCTGGTTTCGAACTCCTGACCTTGAGCAATCCACCCGCCTCGGCCTCCCAGAGTGCTAGGATTACAGGCGTGAGCCACCTTGCCCGGCCAGTATAACGTCTTCAAGGTCCATCCATGTTGTAGTCTGTGTCAGAATTTCATTCCTTTTTTAAGGCTGGATAATATTCCCTTGTATGTGTATATCACAGGTATTTATCCATTCTTCTGTTGATGGGCATTTGGGTTGTTTCCACCTTCTGGATATTGTGAATAGTGCTATTAGGAACATGGATGTGCAAATATCTGTTCTATTCCACCCTCTGCTTTCCATTCTTTTGAGTATATACCCAGGAGGGGAACTGCTGGAATATGGTAATCCTGTATTTCATTTTTTGAGGAACTGTCATACTTTTTTCCGTAGTGGCTGCACCATTTTACATTCCCACCAGCAATGCATAAGGGTTCCGATTTCTCCACATTCTCACCAACACTTGTTATTTTCTGTGTTTGTTTTTATTTGATAATAACCATCCTAATGACTGTGAAGAGGTATCATGGTTTTAATTTTGCATTTCCCTAATAATTAGTGATATTGAACATATTTTCATATGCTTATTTGGCCATCTATGTATCTTTTTATAGAGAAATGTTTATATAAGTCTTTTGCTCATTTTAAAATTAGGCTATCTGCCACATGCAGTGGCTTACGCCTGTAATCCTAGCAGGCGTAGGCAGGAGGCGGAGGCAGGAGGATTGTTTGAGGTCAGGAGTTCAAGACCAGCCTGAGCAACATAGTGAGACCTCATCTCTATAAAAAAATTAATAAAAAAAACTACCTGCCTTCTAAAACTGGGTTGTTTTTATTATAGTTGAGTTATATGAGGTACTTTTTAATATATATATTCTGGATATTAATCACAGATCAGATATATGATTTGCAAACATTTTCTCCCATTATGTGGGTTGCCTACTCTGTTGATAGTGTCTTTTTTTTTTCTTTCCCTGAAAAGGGGTTCTCAATTCACCCGTAAGGCTGGCATGTGGTGGTGTGATCACAGCTCACTGCAACCTCAAACTTCCGGGCTCACGCGATCCTGCCTTGGCCTCTTGAGTAGGTAGGACTACAGACCGGTGCCATTGCACACAGCTTCAGACTTTTAAGTGGAGCATTTAGTCCATTAGTAGAAAGTGACCTGACCCATTGGCTGAAGACTCCCCATAGACAGGACCGTCTCATTATATTTATTTGCTTCTTTATGATGTGTGAGCACAGCCTGGCAACATGAGGGACTGGATTTTCCCAGCATCTTGTGTGCACCCAGCAGGGAAAGCAAATGAGGCACACTTTGGGCCCCTCGACAGTCATTTAATGAGGCATTACCATGCACCTACCCCATGGTGCCCTCTGGAGTTGTCACGGTCATGACATAGGAGCTCAGCATAGGATCCTGTGATAGGATTAAGCAGGTCTTCAGATCACAAAATGCAAAGGTTAAATGTGTTGGTAATAATCTCCATTCCTGTAGTATCTTTCTTATGGAAAACTGTTCTCTCTGCTTTTTTAAATTGCTGTTTCTTTTCATATTCTATGTACAGTAGATGTTGGCCATCGTGAATTTAACCTTGTGGTTTCAGTAATGAAAATTCATGGTTTTGCATTTGTGGCTGATGTGCAAGAGAGCCAGTCACACAGCTAGAGAGTGAGCCTTGCTGGCCACGACCCCCACACTTCAGCCCAGCTCCATATTTCTGTTCTTCATCCCCCATGAAATGACGAGTTCTTCTTGGTGGAAGCACTTCTCAATGGATTCAGGAAAGTTGTGGGATTCGTTCCTGAAACTGTTGAGAGTCTACTCCACTTCCAGAGGCTATTTCAGAGAAATAGAGGCTACTCAGTTTCACAGATGCTTATTGAAACCCTAAACATGATGAGCCTGGCACTGGAATTAGAAGGTAAATTAAGATGACGGTCCCTGCCTCGATAAGCTCTTAGCCCAGGACAGGGAGCAAATGTGGGAATAAATAAATGTCCTTCTGTTTGATAAAATGAGTGAGTTGGGGGAACGAGCGGGGGAGAGATGGCTCTGCCCACGGAGATGGAGAGGGCATCAGGAAAGGAGGTGGTGCTTCAGCTGCATCTTAAAGGGAGCTAACACTCGACCAGACAGGCAGAGGGGATCTGGACATGGAAAGCACATGTTCAAATGAACAGAAGTGTCAACAGCAGGACAAATAGGGAGATTTGCAAATAGGGAGATTTGGAAGTAGTCTCGTGTGACGGCAGCCAAGTGTATGAGGCCAGACAGGCTGTGGAGAGGGATCAGCAGCAGGGAGCAGGTGATGGATGCCAGAGCTCCATGTGCTGGGCACTTGATCACGTGGTGCCTTCCTGGACCCCAAGAGGTCAAATGCATTTGGAAGATGCCTGGCTAAAGCTAAACTGGATTCTTTTACTGCAGGACTTCTTAGAGCCTACAAAATACAAATTGCATGAGGGCTCTCCCAAGAGGGAAAACACAGAGTACAGTGTTTACCAAACTTCTTTTGTAGAAAAGCCATCAAAAACCTCAGTTTGGGAAATTTTGCTATAAGCAGTGAAAGGCCATGCAAGGATTCTGAGCTGTTTAGAGATATCAGGTTTCTATGTAGAAATTAATTCTACAGAATGAGTGAGGGTTGGGTGGGTAATGAAATGAGAAGCAAGGAGACCAGTGGGAAGGAGATGCTACATGAAACACTTCAGTGTAACGGGGTGTGGAGAAACTTGCAATTCAAGAGGCGTTAGAGGGTAGATCAGTAAACTGCCATCTGGAGGGAGGGACCTGTGTCAGCTTCCAGGTTTCTCGCTTGGGTAGTGTTTAATAAGTCATTGGATATAACTCCAGCATCCAAGAGAAAGATCTGCACTGTGATTATATTAATATTTGGAGTTGGGCATGACCGTGTGATGGCACTGAAGTCCCAGGTGGAGGAGCTCACTGCCAGATCGAAAGCCTAAGAGGGAAAATGGAACTGTGGACTGAGCCAGGGCATATTCATGTCTAAGAAGTAGGCAGGGAGGAAGGAGGAGCAAGAGAGCAGATGTTCTTGACGCCAAGGAAGGAGAGTGTTTCAAAAAGAAGAGAGCAGTTATAGCAACCCTCCATGTGCAAATTACAGCAGTAGAGAGATATTTTTACTTATCAAATCAGCAGAGATTTATTTATGTATTTAATAATAATACCTAATGTTGGCAAGGGTGAAAGAAAATGGGCATCCTCATGCTATTTGGATACATATTAACAGATGATGTGTATCAAAAATCTTCAAAAGTATGTATGCCCTTTGATCCCAATATTCCTTTTCTAGAAATTTATCCTAAAGAAATTATTATGGATGGGCATAGATAGTTCTACAAGATTGTTCATAACTGTATTGTACATAACATAAAAATATAAACATATTATTTAATAACATAGGCTTGATTAAATAAATTACAATAACAATATGATGAAAAATACCACAAATCCAATTAAAAATATGTGTGAAATAATTAATGACATGATAAAATGTTGCAAAATATCATGAAATGAATAAAACTATATGATCCTGTTTTCTCTATTAAGAATATGCAGGCTGGACATGGTGGCTCATGCCTGTAATCCTAGCTTTGGGAGGCTGAAGGGAGAGGATTGCTTGAGGTCAGGAGTTCCAGACCAGCCTGAGCAAGAGTGAGACCCCTGTCTCTATAAAAGAGAAAAATTAGCTAGGCATGGTGGCATGTGCCTGTAGTCCCAGCTATTCAAGAGGCTGAGGCAGGAGGATCCCTTGAGCCCAGGAGTTTGAGGTTGCTGTGAGCTATGATGATGCCACTGTGCTTTACCCTGGGTGACAGAGGCAGGCTCTGTCTTAAAAAAATACATACACATACACACAAACATGTGTAAGAAAATATATACCAAATATTACCAATGATTATCTCTGGAACATGAGTTTGGGTGATTTTTAAACTTTTTTTGGGGGGTGATCTTTTTACTTTTCTATATTTTCAAAAGTTACTATAATAAACAAGTTACCTTTGTCATCAGGAAAAAGTATTTTTGTAGTGCTTTGAATGGTATAACAATACTATTTTTATAATAATAATAATATGTAACGTTTATTGACTTCTTACTATTATATATGCCAGTGATTGTCCTATGTGCTGTATATACATTCCCATTTAATGCCCAGCACAATCCTATGATCATTAGCCCCCTTTCCTGGATGGGAAACTGAGTCTGAGAGAGGTTAAGTAACTTGCCCAAGGTCACAGAGTGGCCAGGCAGCTGGGAAAGCCCTGGTTTTGACACCACTTTCTCCAAGAAACTTTCCCCACCTCAGTTCCCTTCCCGTTCTGGGGGTCTGGGATTCCACTCACGCATCACCCAACCCCCACTTCCCAGCCCCTCTGCCTCTGCCCTGCCAGACACTTCACCAGCTCCTCCGTGAGAACACACCTTACATTCTGCCTCTGGAAATGACTGTGTTCACCAACTGTCACCCTGTTAGAGTGAGGGGCGCTCAGGGGCAGGGGCCTTGTCCACTTGATCTCTGGCTCAAGGCACAGCACACAGCAGCCCACAGTGGCTCTCGCTGAATTGAACCGTGGGCCGAGGCCCCTCGGAGTGGCTAACACCTGCTGTTTAGGTTTATGGCAATGTGAAGCCCATTGTTTAGAGAACACGGCTATTTCCACTCATCCTAAATAGATAGAAATGATTTCTGTTGTAAGAATCAGCCCAGCACTGGGCAGCTTGCAGTCTGCCTGGGAGCCCAGCATTGCACAAAATGCATCCTGAGAATTGCAGGCTAGATCTGAGGCCCCAGATGACGTGGTGTGGACTCAGAGGGGAGCACCAAGGGTGCAGAGAGGACAGTGAGGGGATGGGCAGAAGATTCAGAGACCCTGACCAAGCTGACTTGGGAACAACCCCTTGACTCCGCCATCTGCCTCAGTCAAGCCCTGTGGATTCAGCCTCCTAGAGAGTTTCATCCTGTGCCCCTCCACTCCTTCACCATTAGAGGCTCATTGTCATTGTAAACCACCCCCCCAAAAGCTGTGCCTGCCACCAGCTGCAGGGCCCGACTCCTGTCTCCTTCCTGCCTATCCATGTTGCCCTCTGCATTAGGGTTCTGCGTTTGCCTTGGGCACTCTCAATGGCTAATCTGCATTCTCCTGAGGATAAAGCTCAGTGTCCTTATGGGGTTTACAAGCCATGTGAAAATTTACCTGTTGGGTAAGGTACAAACTAGGCATGTGCTTAAGGCACCAGCAAATGATTATTCACCTTAAGAATTTATTGATACTGAAAATTTTTTTTTGAAGTGATCACTTCAAAATGTAATTTTTTGGGGCATTATACATTTGTTGGAGGTTTAATCTTCAATCCACATAAGGGACCCCATAATCACTTACTAGCCCATCCCTCATCTAGCCCCCTGTACAGCCCTTCGCAGTCTGTCCCTTGCCAGCCCCTTCAGCCCTGGCGGTTTGTCCCCTGAGCTCTCTGGGATCCACTGAACAGCTAATCTGCACGTTCCCACCTGCCCCAGCCCAGCTCCACTGCTGTGAGACCTGGGGGAGGTTCCTTAATATTTGTGTGCTTCAGTTTCCTCACCTGTTAAAAAGATAGGATTCCAATGGTATGTATCCCGTAACAATGTGTGAGCATTATAGAAGTGACACAGGACACACACTCAGAACCTGCCTGGCACCTGGTAAGTGCTAATTGTTACCTGCCATTGTTAAGCTCCCTCAAATCTCAGGGCCTTGACACAAGCTATTCCCTCAGCCTGGAACACTTTCCTCCCACTGACCTTTCCTGTCCTTCCAGACCAATTCCATCCAGCTTTACAAGCTCGGTCATGGTGCCACTTCCTCCCACACCATAAATGAATAAATGAGGTGAGAGAGCAGCTAGGGAAGAGCAAGGTGTGCAGAAAGGGCCTGAGTCAATAGAGGCGTTTCCATGAGGATCCTTCTCTTGCAAGCCTTGCACCGGGGCCGCGGCAATTGCGAAGATGCGCAAAGGCGACTCTCCCGGAGGTCCTTGGCCAGGCTGGAGGCGGATGCGCATCTCCTCCCCGCGGCTGGGTCTGCACCCGGGTCCGCGGGGCGCGCAGCGAGCGCTGCCGGGGCGGCCGCCGGGGGCGCTGCGGGACAGCACGCGGGAGCCGGGCGGGTGGGCGCGCCAGGAGGAGCCCCTGAGCAGGTGTCGGGAAGGAGAACCCGCAGCAGCGCGCGCAAAGGGACCTCGGGGGAGGCGCCAGGAGGCAACCAGGTGCTGCGGTGGCCGGAAACCCGCGCCCGGCTGCTGCTGGCAAAAGAATGTGCCCCACCCTCGGGGCTTGGCTGGCACCCGCCCGGCTCCTCCAGACGGGACTGAAGCCCTGTGTCTGGCCCGGTGGCAACACCCCGCGCACCAAGGCGGGGCGGCTGCACGGGGACTGGGGATCCCCGCCAGAGCCAGAGCATCAAGGACACGCCCCGCGGGAGCGCGGGTTCCAGCTATCCCCGGACGGCGCCGCCACCCTGGGGTCCCAGAGCGGAGGCTAGAGGCTGGGTGGGAGCCCAGGACGACCCTGACGGTGCTGGCGCCGGGGCTGCGGACCCCTTGCCCGGCCAGGGCGTGGGTTCCCGGCCTTGGCCCCGCCCTCGCGCCCCCGTTGGTCGCGCCCGGGCGGGGCGGGGCGAAGGGCGCGGGCGGCGCGGCGGGCAGCACAGACGGCGGGCCCGGCCGAGGGACTCGCGGGTTCGCGCCGCCGGGATCGCCGCCGGAGCTCGCCCGTCGCCCCTGCCGTTGCGCGGACCTCGGCCTCAGCGGGCCCGGCGGCGCGGCGGTGACAGACGGATTAGCCGACGGTCCCCAGTCCGGGAGTAGCCCGCCCACAGGCTGTGGCGTGCGCGTCCGCACGGCCCGGGGCCGGGACAGGTGCCGCGCGGCACCGCTCGGGCATCGCCTTGAGGTCGCGGGCGACGCCCGCCCCGTCCCGCCGGCCGCCCAGCCCAGCCCGCCGCCCACCGTCGGGGCGTCCCGGGAGCCGATGCGCGCCCGCTGAGCCCGGCCGGCCGCCATGGCCGCGCGCCCCGGCCCGCTCTGGCTCCTGGGCCTGGCGCTGTGCGCGCTGGGCGGCTGTGGCCCTGGTCTGCGCCCCCCGCCCGGCTGTCCCCAGCGTCGTCTGGGCGCGCGCGAGCGCCGCGACATGCAGCGCGAGATCCTGGCGGTGTTCGGGCTGCCCGGGCGGCCCCGGCCCCGCGCGCCGCCCGCCGCCGCCCGCCTGCCCGCGTCCGCGCCGCTCTTCATGCTGGACCTCTACCACGCCATGGCCGGCGACGACGACGAGGACGGCGGGCCCCCGGAGGGGCGCCTGAGCCGCGCAGACCTGGTCATGAGCTTCGTCAACATGGGTAAGTGCGGGCCGCCGCGGATGGCGTCGGGGACCCGCGGTGACCGTGTGCACGGCGGGCTGAGTGTCAGGGCCCCGGTGTCCCCACGGTGGCCCCTGGGGAGTGAACACCAGCTGCATCCTTAGGCAGTGCCAGACCTTGGCCGGGAACGGGGAGTCTCGAGGGATGGACGCAGCCCACAGCGGAGCGGGGACCGCCAGGGTCAGGGAAGGTCTCGGGCGCGTGGGGCTCCCGGGCTGCAGAGTGGGCAGGAGCGGCGGGGCGTGCGGACGCCCAGGGGCTGCATCCGCCCCTCCCAGCGCGCCCAGGGGTAAGAATCTGCCATGTCGCGCCCACCTGGGCTGCACCAGGAAGACGGTCTGGTCCTGGGAGACAGATGAGTAAACAGAGGCTGGGATGCTGTCACTGTGATAAGGGCAGTGCTGAGGAGAGGGACAAAGTTCAGTGTGGAAACCCGTGGTCACACCATCAGAGTGACCAGAGCTGACCCACCTGCCCTGAGTCCACAGCAGGCTCTTCCCCGCGGAGCCTCGCGGCCTGGGCGGGGCGGCTGTCAGGGGAGCCTCTGGGGGAGGGGCAGGCTCTCAGCTTGGTGGGGCAGGGACTGTGTCTTGTCACCTGGGGCCCCAGCGGCTGGGATGTGGCCTGGCATGGAGTGCGTGTCCAGGCCTGTGGAAGGGCCCAGTGGGCAGCCTGGACCCTCTTTGTTCCCCGGGCAAAGCCTGCTTTTCCTCTCTGCACACAGTTTTCTCTCAACCATGGAGCCATTTACTCTTGAAGGTCTCAATGTTATTTTTTCCCACTAGAAAACTCTCCGTAGTCTATGGTCCTGAGTACTTCCTGTCGGCCAGACCCCTGTCTGCTTTGCCTCCTGTCCACGGCTAGTGACAGGCAGAGGTCTGGGCTGGGCAGACAGCAGGCTGGGCCTGGGGACCCAGGGACCACAGCTCAGCCTGAGGGTCGGGGGAGCCATGGGCTGAGAGCAGGGAGAGGACCCTGGCCACGGCCACCGGCCTCCTGTCACCTACAGCATCGCTCTCGACCCTCCAGCACCCCTGTTCACAGCCGTGGTCCTCATCCCATCTCCCAGATGAGGACAGGGAGGCTTGGAGAGGCAATGTCACACCTAGGATGGCACAACCTCTACCTGCTGAGCCAGGACAGTCTTCTGACTGTACACCCAGTGCTCAAGGAGGTGACATTTCTGTTGTCACGTTCGGGTCTGAGGGTAGAGAGAGCTTTCTGAGGGATTTCGGCTGAAGAACACGGGGGACCGAGCAGCTGCAGGTTTTGTGGGGTCCTCAGCCACTTGCTTCCTATGCTAGGGCAGGGAGAAGGGACAGCCAAGCCTCTGCTCCCACTACCCCAGAGCTGGTGGTGGGCCGAGGTGGGGACCGAGCGGCGGGAGGCAGCCGGTAACCAGTGCTGAGAGACCAGCGCCAGGCACAGGGCTCCGGCGAGTGGGATCTGGATGCCACCCTCCTGGTTAGAGGGCAGGGTGGGGACTTGGGACAGAGGAGACTATATGTGGGGCTGGTACCAGGGCTCCATCCTCAGGAGAGGCTGACCTGGGGCTCAGGACCGAGAAGAGTTGAGGATGGCGTCCCCCAAGAATATGTCCAGCGGAGGCACCCATCAGAATGAATCACACTCGCCCACGTCCTGTTCCCCCGGCATGCAGGGGGTGGGGGGTCAAGGCATGCACAGCCTGGAGCAAGCTGTTGCGGAGTCCAGCAAGGCCTACTCCTGCTGTGTGACTTTAGAGCAATCACTTGCCCCCTCTGAGCCTGGACCCCTCCTTGTAAAGTGGGGCTGCTAGTGATCTGTCCTCAGGGTGGTTGTGTGATTGGTTGATAGAGGGGGAGGAGCAGAAATTCAGCCCCACTCCCCTCAGAGAGTGCACCTGTGCCTGGCCACTGGAGGCCCCAGTCCCTCCCAGCTAGCCCAGCCTTGGCATGGAAGTGACAGGAACGTCCCCACATGTCTTGTACACATGTGAAACCCAGAAATGGCCAACCAAAGAGTGTCTGTAGCTGTTCTTAGGGTAGAAATTAGCATGTGAACTTTCACAGCCTTACAACTGGTCATGCAATTCATGTGAACCTGTTTTGCCAGCCCCACTTCATGGGCTCAGAGAGGTTAAGTGGCCACCCCAGGGCCACACAGCATGTCCAGGGCAACATCCACAGCTGTGGATTCCAAATCCCAGCTTCTTCCCACGCCAGCT
Organism: Microcebus murinus; assembly: GCF_040939455.1. Taxonomy (NCBI): domain Eukaryota; kingdom Metazoa; phylum Chordata; class Mammalia; order Primates; family Cheirogaleidae; genus Microcebus; species Microcebus murinus. Next base: position 29,047,318 of record NC_134105.1, on the reverse strand, counting down.
CTGCGTGTTTCATTAAGACCCGGGGCCTTGGAGGGACGCTGCGGGATTAACAAGCAGATCTTTGTTCCGGGGAGGGCGGGCGCGGCTGTCAGAGGGCCTTCTTTATCCTCTGCGCTAATGGCGCTGGGGGAACTCTCTGGGTTAGAGTGGTGTTGACTGGCAATCACGGAGGCTGTCTGGGGCACTGGACCCTTACCAGGATCCTCTCTGTGTTTGGAGCCCCGGGCCCCAGGCCCCGAAGCACCAGGAGTGGAATCGCAGGGCCCTGTGGCGTCACACCCACGCCCCGGCTCCCACGCCTGCTGCCTCAGCCCCACCTCTCCCGCCGGCCTCACCTGGCTCCTGAGAAGCCAGGCCTGGTGCCCCCAGGCCCCTGCCCGTCGCTGGCAGCCGTGGGACCCAGAGCCCAGGGCGTGTCCAGGCCTCCCACCCACGGCTCAGGCGTGGTGAGCAGTGGGCGCTCCAGGACGCTCGTCGTGATTCACGCGCCTGCGCTGGGGCCAGGGCCGCGGGCATCGGTGCCCGCCTGGCCTGCGTGTCCACAGCAGCCCGGAGACCCACAGCTCCTCTTCGTCCCAGCAGTGACGGGGCTGTTACCGCGTGGAGCAGATGGATCCCGTCCCTGGTCCCCTGAGCCTGGGCCGCTCCTGGTAAAGTGGGGCTCCCAGCGATCTGTCACCCAGGTTCCTGTACCGCCTGGGCCCGCCACTAATTCCTGCGTGTCCCCAGCCGTGCCCCTTCCCTTCTCTGGGCCTCTGCTCCCTCGTCCAGTCTGCAGTGGTGGTGTCAGAACGAGGGGCTCCCGCCCTGGCCTGTGGCTGTGTCAGAGGCGTCTTCTCACAGCATCCCGTCCCCTGCCCCAGTGCCGCTCCCAGCCTGGCCCCTCCTGAGGGAGGAAGGGCGGCAGGAAGGACCACTCTGCTCCTTCTCCCGGAACCCTCTCCACCAGGGATCCGTGGAGAGGCACATGCCCCTGTTCCAGATGGAGAAACCGAGGCACAAACAGCACTGGCAGGCGGAAGTCTAGCCAGGGTCCCTCTGCCCTGACCCTTTCCTGCACCAGACTAGTTTATCCCCGTGGTGTCTGGCGGCTGCGGACAGGGGTGTGGAACTGCTGGTTTGGGAGAATTGGGACTGCCTGGGGGTCAGGAACCTGCCGGGCCCTGCTCTGCCCTTGCCAGCCCTGTGGCCTTGAAGGGCGACGCTCTAGCTCCATGGGCCCCAGGGTCACAGCCTTCGCTTGTTTACTAGGGAACTCTTTCACTCTCCCACTCGTTCGTTCATTCATTCAACAAATGGTTGTCAGGCACAGTTCTAGCTGCTGGGACACAGCAGTGAACAAAACCAAGGCCTTGCCGCCGTGGAGCTGACCTTCCAGCAGGAGAGACAAATAGTAAATACATGAGCCATGAAGGTGATTGTCAGGGGCGCTGGACAGGGACCCCCTCTGGAAACAGGAAGGGCCGAACACGGCAGGGCAGACAGGACTGGGGTGAGGGTGTCTGACCTGGGACTCGCACACACAGAATTGGCATCCTGACTCCCACACCTGCTCTCAGTGTGATCTGGGCTTTCCAGCCCACCTCTCCCAGCCTCAGTTTCCTCCTCTGGAACATGGACATACTCAGCTTATGGGGCTGTTTTGGGCTTGTGTGAGATGCTACCCAGTGGTGATCACATGCGCAGAACCTCCACGTCTATTCTTTCATTTCCATCTCACAATGACTGTCACATCTTTGTTTTAAAAGGAGGAGCGTGAGTGAGGCTCAGAGAGGTTAGGTGATTTTCCCAGGACACACAGCAATTTGTCTCTCTGCCTCCACAGCCTCCACTGCATCTGCCATTCTCCCCAGGATGCGGCCTGGCCCTTCATAGGGTACAGTGAGTGCTGCATGTGAATGTGTTGTAAACGGAGAATCCTGCTTTTAAAGTATCTTCATTGTTTTGGGATTTATGGAAATAATGCATGTTCATTATACAAAATCCAAATTATACAGAAACATAGCATGGATGCCCCTGGGAATCTCATTCCTACTAGACAGTCCCTCCAGCAACCACTTTCTGATTTCAATCACTGTAGATTCATTCGAGCTCCTCTTTGAACTTCATATAAATGGAATCATATAGTGTATGATCTTGTGCCTAGTCCTTCAATATAATTCAGTATAATTTGAGATTCATGCATGTTATTGTAACATCTGTAGTTCTTTGTTTAGAGACAGGCTCTCGCTCTGTTGCCCGGCTGGAGTGCAGTGGTATGATTATAGCTCACTGTGACCTTGAGCTCCTAGGCTCCAGTGATCCTTCTGCCTCAGCCTCTCAAGTCGCAGAGGCTACAGGTAGACCATGATGCCCAGCTCATTTTTTTCCCCTATATTTTTTACAGACAGGGTCTCACTATGTTACCCGGGCTGGTCTCGAACTCTTGGCCTCAGGCAATTCTCCCCACCTCAGCCTCCCAAATTGCTGGGATTACAGGCATGATCCCCTGCACCCAGCCCATAGTTATTTTTAAAATAATTAATTTGTATTCCATTGCATGAATATACCACAATCCATCCATTATTATTAATAGACATTTGGGCTGTTTCTAGTTTTGGGTAATTATGAATAAAGCTGCTCTAAATGTTCTTATACACACCCTTCTTTGGATATATTAAAGCTGAATTTTAATCCTGGGTGTGCCGCTTGGGAACTCTGAGACACTGGAAGCTTGCTGAAAGTCTCTGAACCTCAGTTTGCACACCTTTGCGACAAGGTAGGGAGGGCGTGCCTCCCAGGGCTGCGTGGGACGCAGTGAGCTGTGCAGTGTGCTCGGCTGGACGCCGGACGCTCGGCAGGAACTTAATAAATGGGAGCTGGTCTGTCACACCCTACTTCTGTGCCTTTGCTCATTTTGTACCCTCTTCATAGAATATATTCGCCTCCGTTTTTGCTTGTCAAAATCCACCCCTCTTTTAAAAGGAAGTGGGCCAGGATTTCCATAGATCTGACTGCTCCCAGCCCCACTCCATCCCCTAGAGACAGGCCTTTTCTGCAATGGAAGTGCTGTCCCTCATCGTACTTCTGCTAGGGGTCTGGTCACCTTCTGCCTGTGAGACTCAGGGGCACATCCAGCTCCTTTTCTTCCTACTTCTTGGGAAACCCTGAACAACCTCAAAACAGAGACCAAATCTGACTCTTCACAGCGTCCCCCCCACACACTGTGTACCAGCCCCTGCGTGGCGGGAGCTCCGGGCAGACTCGCAGCGTTGGAAGAGGAGCACAGCAGCAGGCAGGGGCCCGAGAGCCAGGCAGGGGCTGGGCCTGCTCGATGGGCAGAAGGGGGCCAGCCCTCCCATCCCGTGGAAGCCGACAGTGGGTGCCACAGCTCCCTGGGTTTTCCCCTGGGACCCTGAGTCCCCACTGGGCCCTGCCTGGAGGAAGGTGGCTTCAGCAGGCATTCTTGGACACCTGTTGACAGAAGAACCTGTGGACAAGTGACCCCTCATCCCTATATGGCCACCCATTGAATCCAGGGCCACTCGCTTCACAGTGGCCCCGAGTCTGAACATCCACGTCATGGGCCCCCAACCTAATGTGTGACCCCTGGGAAGCCTCTGCCCCTTCTGGGCCTCAGTTTCCCCATCTTTGCAGGGTTGCCCGAAGGCCTTTCCAGCTCTGACCAGAGAATGTGCCCACTCCCCGCCCGCTCATGGGGGCTCCTCCCCATGGAAACCTCTCCCCCACAGGCAGGAGGCAAGTGTCACCGTGCCCAGGTCTCTCTGGAAAATTCCCAGAGTTCAGTTCTTTCCCGCGGTTCAACTGGAGGAACTGCATCTTTCTTGCTCATCACATCTCCTGGGATCTATTTCTGGCCTTGGCGGGCTTGATGTGGTGGCGCGTGTGGGTGTTCCTTTTTAATTTGGGGCCCGGAGCCGTCTGAGGCCCGGACCGGTAATTACGACGCAGAGCCAGTTATGGAAACAGCTCCTGAGAAAAGCCAGTGAGGAGACCTGGCCGAAAGTACCTTGGAGGTGAAGCCCCGGGCCTGTTCTGGCGGCGCTGAGATTTCCGGGTGCGCGAAACCCCTTCAGGACGCAGGCTGACGGGTCACCATCCTGTGGCTCTTCCGTTGGCCTCGGAGGCCGTGGAGACCCGGGTGGGTCTTGCGTGAGGTCTGACATGGCCCCTTGGCCTTCGCCACGAGCAGGACTGGCCAGACGGGCCCAGCCTGTCCGCCCGGGGCACTGGGGCAGCCTGCCCTCGCCTCAGGGGCCAGGCTGGGAGGAGGCGAGTCCCACAGCCACGTGACACGGCGGTGGCACCTGATGGAGACACTGTGCCGTGGAAGCCACTCCCAGACCAGCAACGATGCCCCAGCCCCAGGGGCTGTGGGTGCCGGACACTGAGCCGCTGTCCTGGGGACAGGCAGCCCTTGGGAAGAGTGGCTGCCCCCCCCGGAGCACAGAGGGCTGGACGCGCTGACCGCTGAGCGCCTCTCGTGTCCACCTCGCACGGCTCCGTCCCTGCCCTCGAAGGGCTTTCTGTCCAGAGGGGCAGCTGAACCTGGAGCAGGAGCCCTGGCACCGGGGAAAGGGGGAGACCAACGGCCTGATCCGTGTGGGGTCCCAGGAGAAGGAGGCTCCTCAGCCGGCCTGAGAGGGAAGCAGCCTGTCGTGCCGGGAGGGCCGACCCCAGACAGCGTTCTCAGGAGGGGTCCCGGGGAGGGCGTTTGCAGCCAGAAGGTGCAAGAGGCCGAGAGGGACAGAGGGCAGGGCCAGGTCAGGGAGGGCTGGAGCACAGGGCTGAGCTTAGGCCCCTCCGTGGGCCCTGCGGGGCTGGGACGGGTCTGAGGGACGCGGGACGGGTCCACAGGTCAGAAGAGTCTGTTCTCTGAACAGCCACTCAGAGCTGGAGGGAGAGGGTGTCTGGAAGTCTTACTTTTTGGCCAGAAACAAGACAGATTTAGGTTGTCTGGGTGAGTCTAAATTCTGTCCGGGGCTCAAAAATAGCTGGAGCCTTTGTTGGTGTTGGGCCGATGGCCGCAGGGCTGGGCATCTGGAGGCCTGGCATGCGAGTGGCAGGCGCAGCACCCCGGACGTGGCTGGTGGCCGTGGCGGGTGGAGGCTCCTCCTGCCCACAGCAGGCCTTTCCTGGAAACGTGGGATCCAGAGGTGGTTTTAGCCGGGGCTGGAGGAGGAGGCCCAGGGTTCCATCAGCGCACGTTGGTGACTCACGATTGCTTATTCTCCTGGGGCCCCAGTGAGGTTGTTCAGAAAGTAAATCCATTTGCTGCTTCTCCAGACAGAAGCCAGTTCAGCTTTTGACCATTTGGGGCAGCTTTTATAATTTTGTGGAAAATAAACATTTAGAGGTGCCTGTGAAAGTAGGTATAGTTTTGTCTGTTTCCCATGCTCAATGAATTGTTTTCTATGTATGTCTTTTCATATTGTACCCACTGCGTCTTTGGGATTGTTGTGTCAAAGGGTAAATCACATGTAATTTTGTCAGCCAAATTCCTTCTCTGAACAGCTTTCCTATCAGGAACGCATGAGAACGTCAGATCTTAACCCATTTCTCTCTCAAAGGTGGTGCAGTGCACACTGTGAAGAACACCCATGACTCTAGGGCCCATAACTGTCTCTGTTTCCTTCCTAGCACTTACGATAGAAACGACATTGCCTATTTTACATGTTTTTTGTTTATATCTTCCCTCCACCATTAGACTATAAACTCCATGAATGTGGAGAAATTGTCTTGTTCACTGATGCCCAGAATAGTGTTGTACATAGAGAGTAAGAACTGGGTAAAGTTGTTTATAAAGTGAACAAGATGAATTCATGGATACATAAACGAGTAAGTGAATACATTTATTTATGAAAAGATAATTCAAAGTCTTTTTTCTAACCAAAAATTAAGACATCGAAAGACACCCACGGGTGCTGTTGGACAATGCACGACCCAGTCCTTCTCCGTCGTGGCCTCCTCCTGCCCAAGCACGTCTGGCCCCGGCCCCTGCCCAGCACAGCTGCTTGCCCGTCTGCCACTGGGCCAGGTCCCCACCGCGAGGACAGGAAGTGCTCCCCACATCCGCCCTGGGCCGCACAGCCCGGTGCTTTTTAAAAACCTGGCTTGCGGTCACGGAGCCCCGTAGCCAGAGAGAGAATTTTTAAAAAGACTCACAAACATGTAATTAAAATCTCAGTGTTGGGTTTTGAGGGCGCTGGGCGGCTCCCGCCCCTGCTTTCTGGAAACACAGATTTTTACTGTGTGAAAGTGACAGGAGGCTAAAGTGAGACCGCCCTAAATATACCATCCCGGGCATTTCCGTGCAGGGAACTGTGGGATTTATTCCGCAACCTCGGACCCTGCCAGACTGCTGAACCAGCCCCCAGACAGACGGACCAGGGCCGTCTCGGGTCCCAGCTCCAGCCTGTGCGCCAGCTCAGCCTCCACGGAGTCTTCAACCCCCACTCGCCCCACCAGTCCCTGCTGCCCCGCCCCCGGTGCTCCCCGCTGGCCACAGGCACAGCCCATGTCCTGGCCCGGCTCCCCTGCTGTGCCCCACACCTGCTGGCCTAAGGGCACCTCCACACCTGTGCAGGTGGGGTCCCCTCTGCCTACACTGCCCTCCCTCCCTGCCACCTTCTCCAACCGCTGAAACTCCGTCCCATCCTTCCAGGCCAGTTCAGGTGTCACCTCCTCTGTGGAGCCTGCTCAGCTCCCACCACCCAGTGGGACCCTTGGACTTCCCAGCACCTGACTGGGCCTCTCCAGCGGCTTGTCACTCCCACCCTGGCTTTTCTTGCTCCTTTCCACGTTTCCCTCCTTCTTCATTCCTCCTTCTCCTTGTTCCAAAGCGGGAAGCTGGGTCCTTTGCCCTCTGCTATTTCTGGGTGGTCACTTGTCCTGCCCTGCCCTTGGGTCCCTCCGCTCTAGGCCTGTGCCCGGCAGTGCCCTGACACTGTGGCAGGTTCACTCTCCTGCCTCAGCCCAGCTCAGCTGTTGGCTCTGAGCCCCCGACCTCACCCAGCGCCCCCATCCAGGCCCAGGCACACTCTGGATAGCCCGTGTCCTGCTGAGATGCCCTCGGTTATGTCCCTGCCCACCAAGTTTCTCCGGGAGGGCCTGGCCCTTTCCTGCCTTGGGTCTGATGTCTGTCTCCCCTTTGGCCTGGGAGCTCCCAGGGGAGGGCCCAGACTCTGTCTCACCTGCAGGTCCCAGGGCCAGCTGGGGGCAGGGTGGTGAGAGCAGGGTTTGGGGCTCAGGGTGCACCTGACTCCACGACCTCTCACAGCCTTGTCTACATTGCGGAATCCTGTCTATACCCTGGGGCAGACCTAGAACAAGACCATTTGCGGAGGAGGAAGCTGGCTCTGCCCAGGCCTCCGAGAGCCCCCCAAGGCAGTGGATGACACCAGATCACCCGGCTCTGCCCACTCAGGAGCCTGAGTCACCCCGAGTGACTGGCTCTGCTTTGCCTTCCAGTGGAGCGAGACCGAGCCCTGGGCCACCAGGAGCCCCACTGGAAGGAGTTCCGCTTTGACCTGACCCAGATCCCGACGGGGGAGGCGGTCACAGCCGCGGAGTTCCGGATTTACAAGGTGCCCAGCACCCGCCCACTCAACAGGACCCTCCACGTCAGCTTGTTCCAGGTGGTCCAGGAGCAATCCAACAGGTGCCTTCCCCTGGGCCCAGGCGCCCGCCCCGCCTCACCTCTCCTGGGCAAGGCCCCGTGTGTCTCCCCCACTGGGGGCTGCAGTGGGGGAGGGGGAGGATCTGTTCCCAGAGGATGGAAAAGGGAGCCTGGGAGACGGGAAAGATGTTTGTCCCGAGGCCTCTGGGCACTGAGCAAAGAGCCCAGAGACAGTCCTGGCTTCAGGTCCCATCCTGCCATCCTGGCTGTGAGACCTTGGTCAGGTCACTGAGCCTCAATTTCTCCATCTGTACTCAGGCGCAGTAACACCTTTGTGGGCCCACTCAGTGAGATGCGTCGTGGGAGGAGCCAGCCCAGAGTGGGATGCTCCAGTGACGGTCCCCAAGCGGGCACTAGAAACTCACAGGCAGCTGTGCCGGCCACCGGTTAATTGTTCTTTCATGTCCACAGGGAGTCTGACTTGTTCTTTTTGGATCTTCAGACGCTCCGAGCTGGGGACGAGGGCTGGCTGGTGCTGGATGTCACAGCAGCCAGTGACCGCTGGCTGCTGCACCGTAACCAGGATCTGGGACTCCGCCTCTATGTGGAAACCGAGGATGGTGAGGCTGAGGGGCTGCTCCCCTGGGGCCCTCACAGGCTGTCCCTGCAGAGGCAAGACAGTGGTGGTGGCCTCCTCTGGCCCTGGTGTCCCGCCATTCTCGGCTTTGCCCACTGTGAGGGCCGATGAGGTCCAGACAGGAGGTCCTGGACAGGTGGCCCTGCTCTCCCGCAGAACCCACATTTGAGTCGCTAAGAGAGTGAGTCCGTGTCTTCCTGCCCCGGGACACAGGCAGTTCTGCCCCCGGAGTAGCTTCTGCACTGGGAAGGGAAAGAGGGGAGGTGGCTGCACCCCCAGGCTTTGAGTCCGAGAGGCCTAGGTTTGAAGCCCAGCTCGGCAATGCTCCCCTCGGTGGCCTTGGCCTCAGTTTTCTCATCCAGAGAACGAGGATTCCCTCTCACTCCACAGGGATTTAGGGGGACAGCCTCCTTCATACGGGTCAGTGGGCAAGGCCAAAGGTGGGCATGAGGGTGGCGTGTTTGTGGCCCAGCAAGAGGGTGCGTGGCACTGCAGAGCCGGCCAGGGAGCGGTTGGGAGGGGCTGAGACTGAGGGAGGGCACAGGGGTGGCTGAGTTAGGGTAAACCAGGGCGAGGTGTTTGGAGTTTGGGTGGCTGATTTTACTTAATAGCAGGGAGGAAGACAGGAGCTGGTTCAGGCTTTTGCAAAGAACCCTCAGAGATGCTCCCCTCCAGGGGTGGCACGTGACTCCCACCTGTCCATGCGGGTGACGCTCAGGGACTTGCTGTCTGACACCATATGGACCGGGTGGGGCAGAACCTGCACGATGAGGAGCCTGACAAGCTCCACGTCGCCCAGGGAGGAAGGTCACGTCCACACCGTGTGGAGAACGGCGCTTCCCCTCGGAGGCCGCCGCCCCCAAGCCCATAGCCCCTTCCAGCCACGAGAAAACTCTCTGCAGAATACCTGACAAGTACTTCTCGGAACTGTCACGGTCATCAAAAACAAGGCAAGTGTAGCCTAAGCAGTCGTAACAACTAACTGCGATGAGATCCTGGAACAGTGAAAGGACATTAGGAGAAAATTTATGAAATCTGAATAAATGATGGCATGTGCTTAGTAATAAGATATCCATATTGGTTCATTAGCTGTGACAAGGCTACCCTAGTAGTGTAAAATATTAATATTTCCCAAGGGAAACTAGGTCCAGATATATGGGAACGCTCTGTGCTACCTTTGAATATTTTTCTATAAATCTCGATTGTTGTAAAATTAAAACTTGACTGAACATCTACATAAAATAAGCCACCCGCTGACTTCACGGGGGAGGGCAGACTGAGAAGGGCGAGAGTGACATCAGAGAGACCAGTTGGAGCCACACAGCGGTCCAGGCGGGAGCTGCGAGGGCGCCTTGGTGTGGAGATGGAGAAAGGTGGATGAATTAGCAAGGTCAGGATGCAGGTCTAGCTGGGGAACAGGTGAGGGAAGAGGGATCGTGGATGACATGTGGACCCAACCAGTGGATAGCTTTTTTTTTTTTTTTTATTTATCATTGGCTTTATTTTGTAGATAGGAAAACTAAGGTGCTACACGAAAATGAAATCCATTGTACAATGTATAACATAAGTCAGAGATCTTGAAACAGAATTAGAATCTATCATTTCCCACCTTTAGTCAATAAACTTTATTCATCTTTAAAGGAGGTAAAAAATTACTCATATTAAACATGCTGAAAATAAACATCACTAATTAAACATTACACCTCTCTTACCTCTTTTCATTCATTAACACTCTGGAGTAGAAATAATGATGGTTTTTGTTATGGCTTCATTATTTCTTTAAAATATTTACTTCAACAAATTTCATTTGGGAAACATAATAAGTAATGCCATTGGGTTTTAAAAATAATTGAATCTTTTTTTTTTTTTTTTTTTTTTTGAGACAGAGTCTCACTTTGTTGTCCAGGCTAGAGTGAGTGCCGTGGCGTCAGCCTAGCTCACAGCAACCTCAAACTCCTGGGCTTGAGTGATCCTTCTGCCTCAGCCCCCCGAGTAGCTGGGACTACAGGCATGCGCCACCATGCCCGGCTAATTTTTTATATATATATCAGTTGGCCAATTAATTTCTTTCTATTTATAGTAGAGACGGGGTCTCGCTCTTGCTCAGGCTGGTTTTGAACTCCTGACCTCGAGCAATCCGCCCGCCTCGGCCTCCCAAGAGCTAGGATTACAGGCGTGAGCCACAGCGCCCGGCCTAATAATTGAATCTTAATCATTAAGCTAAAGACATAGCAAGAAAACAAGACATTATTACTTGAAGGTTGTCTCAGTCTACTGTTCGCTCCCTAATCAGACACCCTTAAACCAATTCCAATAGAAAGTCTAAGAAATTCATGGATCGATCTCCAAAGCACCTCAGGGAAAGTGCTAATACACTTAGAACAACAGTTAGAACAACAATGGTAAAAGGACATCTTATTTAAACTTTTGAAATAATAAAACAACATAGCAGGCCGGGCACCATGGCTCACGCCTGTAATCCTAGCACTCTGGGAGGCCGAAGTGGGAGGATCGGTTGAGCTCAGGAGTTCCAGACCAGCCTGAGCAAGAGCGAGACCCCGTCTCTACTAAAAACAGAAAAATTAGCCAGGTGCGGTGGCACATGCCTGTAGTCCCAGCTACTCTACTCAGGAGGCTGAGGCAGGAGGATATCTTGGGCCCAGGAGTGTGAGGCTGCATGCAGTGAGCTATGATGACGCCATGGCACTCTAGCCCAGGTGACAGAGTAAGACTCTGTCTCAAACAAACAAAAAAAGCCATATAGCAGTGGGAACCCTTGTGAAATTTTTTTGTTTTGGTAACAAGATCTGGATAGTTTTTAATAGATTTTTTTGGCCTCAGTTGGCAGAAAATAGAGGAAGGGCAGGTTTTGGGTAGAAAGTCAAGAGTTCTTCTGTGGCTGGAATATAGAGACCCCTGGGGTCCTACTGAGATCCTTGGACCTCATGGAAATGCCCAGGGACAGGTGGGTGTGGAGGTCCAGGTGTGGTAAGCGCTGGAATGTAAGTGGATTTAAAGCCATGGGACCGTCCCTGCTCACCTGGGCAAGGAGTGTGTCTCTGGAGACGAAGGGGGTGGCCCAGAGCCCTGTGGCCTCCAACAGGAGGGCCCAGGAAACCTGAAGGGCAAGGTGACCCAGACGCCAAGAGAGGAAAGTGTTTGCAGAAGCAGGGGCTTGTCATCTGTGTCCTGCTGTGAGCACTGAAGACAAGGACAGAAGTGACCAAAGGATTTAGTTACAGAAGGATGTGATGACCAAGAGCTCAGTGTGGGGACAAAGTCTGATGGGGGAGGTGGAGGGAGAGAGGCAGTGGAGACAGGAGACAGCTCTTTCCAGAACCTTTGCTGGGAAAGGGGAGCAGAGGATTGGGGTGGTGGCTGGAGAGAAATGGGGGACAGGGCAGTGTCTTTACAGGTTAGGCAACACTCCTGCACTTCTGTGGGATGGCATTGACTCAGTGGAGAGGGAAGAAAATGGCAAAATTCAGCACACATTCAAGGGTGAGAGGCAGAAGACAGGGGGGCAGGCACTTCAGGTGCAGGGGCCCTTCTGATGGCTGCGTGGGAGGGACAACGTGCCCCACTGTGCAATGAGGGGTGAGCCTGAGCCCCCGTGTTTGCTGTGGGGCAGGCACCACTCTCCCGGCTGTCACAGGACTAAACCAGGGCACCCGGCACAGAGGGAGTGTCAGAGAGGGGTGGCTCATCCCCACCATCAGCGTCACCCTGCTGTGCCTGTTCCTTAGATACTGGCTGGCGTCTCTGGGGAGGTTCTGGAGGGTTTGCAGTTTCTGTCTGAGGCTCCACGAGGCAGGAGGGATTGGGGTGACCCGTAGCCTGGCCTCGGCTCTGCCCTGCGCCCGGGGCCTGTGCGTGGGACACGGTGGACCGAAGGCGGCACCATCCGGGCCTGAAGGGGCGGCAACGGCCCCCAGCCCGGCCCAGCGCGGGAGCAGCTCCCTCCGTGTCCCTGCGGCTGGCCGGCAGGAGCCTGGCGCCTGGCCGCGGACACCCGGCTCCGAGCACGACCGGGCGCGCGTCACGGCGCGGGCACCCTCCCTGCTCTGTGATGCGGTGGCGCTGCCGGGGCGCGCGCGCGGGGCGCCCCAGCTTGTGCCCCGACCTCGGAGCGGGCGGACGATGGCGGCGCGGCGGCTCCTGGCGGCGGCGCTCGGGACCTGCGTCCCCGCCGGCCGCGCGGGGCCCGCGCTGGCCCAGGGCTGCTTCTGGCGCGGCTTTGCCACCAGCCCCCGGGCCCGCGTCAAATTCTACACCGACCCCGTGGAGGTGGTGAAGGACATCTCCGATGGGGCCACCGTCATGATGGGGGGCTTCGGGCTCTGCGGGATCCCGGAGAACCTGATCGGGGCGCTGCTCAAGACGGGCGTGAAGGACCTGAAGGTGGTCAGCAGCAACGTGGGGGTGAAGGACTTCGGCCTGGGCCTCTTGATGGCCACCAAGCAGGTCCGCCGCGTCGTGTGCTCGTACGTGGGCGAGAACCCGCTGTGCGAGAGCCAGTACCTGTCGGGCGAGCTGGAGCTGGAGCTGACGCCGCAGGGCACCCTGGCCGAGCGCATCCGCGCGGGCGGCGCCGGCGTGCCCGCCTTCTACACGCCCACGGGCTACGGCACCATGGTGCAGGAAGGGGGCTCCCCCATCAGGTACTTCCCGGACGGCCACCTGGCCATCATGAGCCAGCCCCGGGAGGTGAGGGAGTTCAACGGCGAGCACTACCTGCTGGAGCACGCCATCCGGGCCGACTTCGCCCTGATCAAGGGCTGGAAGGCCGACCGCTCCGGAAACATCATCTTCAGGAAGAGCGCGAGGAACTTCAACGCGCCCATGTGCAAAGCCGCGGATATCTCGGTGGTGGAGGTGGAAGAAATCGTCGACGTGGGGGCTTTCCCCCCAGAGGACATCCATGTCCCTAGCATTTACGTGGATCGCGTGATAAAGGGGCCGAAATATGAGAAGAGAATCGAGCGGATGAGGTTCCAGGGACAGAAGACTGGAGAAGTCCTAGACAAGGACGACCCCAAAGTACGCATCATCAAACGGGCAGCTCTGGAGTTCGAGGACGGCATGTACGCCAACCTGGGCATCGGGATCCCGCTGCTGGCCAGCAACTACATCAGCCGGGACATGACCGTGTACCTGCACAGCGAGAACGGCGTCCTGGGCTTGGGCCCGTTTCCTCCCAAAGCTGAGATGGACGCGGATCTCATCAACGCGGGCAAGGAGACGGTGTCGGTGGTTCCCGGGGGCTGTTTTTTCGCCAGCGATGAATCCTTCGCTATGATCCGAGGGGGACACCTCCACCTCAGCATGCTCGGAGCCATGCAGGTGTCCAAGTACGGCGACCTGGCCAACTGGATGATTCCCGGCAAGAAGGTGAAAGGAATGGGCGGTGCGATGGATCTGGTGTCCAGTCTCAAGACCAAAGTGGTGGTCACCATGGAGCACTGCACGAGGAACAACAGCCCCAAGATCATGGATAAATGCACCATGCCGCTGACCGGGAAGCGCTGTGTGGACCGCATCATCACCGAGAAGGCCGTGTTCGACGTGCACAAGAAGAAGGGGCTGACGCTGGTGGAGCTCTGGAAGGACTTGACCGTGGATGACATCAAAAAGAGCACGGGGTGCGCCTTTAACGTGTCCCCCAACCTCAAGCCCATGCAGCAGGTGGCGACCTGAGCCGGGAGGCAGCCCTTGGGCGCGGAGCCTGGGCCTCCCAGGGCTGGCTGCTGCCCTCTCAGACTTCACTGCACAGATGGTGTTCTCTCTGGAGGGACGTGACTTTAATAAACACAGAAGGAAACCAGCCGAGGGCGTCTGGTGTGTTCTTGAGTACCGCAGGTCGCTCTGTGACCGTCCGCCGAGGAACGCGCCTCTCCCGTCTCTGTGGTTCACCTTAAATTCCAGCAGCTGGAGAGAGTCCCAGCTGATGGCACCCGCGCGCCTCCCTCATAATCCGGTCACAGAACGCAGACAAAAGACGAGGGAGAAAGCACCCCCAGGGCATAGCTAAGGGGCTGTCTCACTACTGCTGAGACACGTGGAGAGACATGCACGTGAACCTGTGACGGAGAAACGCCGTCTTCGTGGAGGTGGCCCCTGTAGCTTCTCTGACTTTCATCTGGGCCTTTCATTTCATTGGTAAAGTCTGTTTCCCAGCACCCTCCCCTCTGCCCCCCACGTCTCTCCTCCTGGTGCCTAAATAGGTGACCCTAGAAGGAAAACAGGACCGTGTCCAGGGGATGGGACCTGGTAATGGGAGAGACGGGAGGGGGCTGGTGCTGACAGCCCACAGGGAAGGTTCCTGTAGAAAGAAGCCGTGTCTGTGTTGCCCAAGACGCTCATGATGCAAGAGGTCTAGAGACCTAAGCGACGGACTGGAAGGGTTTTCTCCACTTGAGCTGCAGGCTCCTGCATCCTCCAGACCAGACGCCTAGATCCTTCCCCCTGTTAGAGGCCCAAGTGGCCTCTGGTGTAGCAGCCCTCAGAAGCCAGGAGGGGCTGTGAGGTGTTTCATCCTGAGTCTGTAGTCTCAAAACTAAAGTGAGAAGAATGTGTGTGAGTCCATGTGTGTACGTGTGTGTGCTTGTGTGTGCGTGTGTGTGTGCCCGTGCGTGTGCCCGTGCGTGTGCATGTGCATGTGTGCGTGTGCGTGTGCATGTGTGTGTGTGCGTGTGTGTACTGTTGAAGACCAAGCCTGGCACGCAGCCTGCACCCTGTAAGTGAGCTCCAGGGGTTCACAGAGCCGACGGGAGCGTGCCGGGCAGAGCAGTAAGTTCTCGGTGGTCAAGGACGGCCTTTCCGAGAGGCCCCATGAGAGCCTCACCCGACAACGGAAGGGCCGGATCCTGGACAGGGGAGACGGCACTCGCTGAGGGGACAGCCTGGGGTTGTGGGGAAGTGGCCAGGCACCATGGCTGGGGGGAGGGTGGGATGAAATGTGGTTGAGTGGACGGTGGGGCACATTTGGGGGCTTCTGGGGAGGGGCGGCTGACTTGTGCTGGCTGTGAGAGTTTCTAGCAGGAGCGCGGAAAAGGCAGAGGGCCCAGGAGCGCACGGCGAGACCGCCCAACTCTGAATCCACCAGGACGGTCTGCCAGGGCTGGGCAGCCTAGGGACTGCCACCGCCAGGACTGCCCGCCTTCCTGCAGCCAGCTGGAGCTGGGGGCCCTGCCCAGGGATGGGTGGGCACAAAGCGGAGCTGGGGCAAGGGGGCTCTGGGCTCTGGAAGGAGGGACTGGGGCCTCCCCCGGGCCTGCCAGATGCAAGCTCTGAACAGAGACCAGGCATCAGTCCCCTTCTGCCCCGCAGCCCCCAGCCAGGTCTCTGCAGTTGGCTGGGGAAGGATGTGACTGTCCTGGCTCTGTCCCAGCTTGCTCTGGGACCTTGAGCAGTTGCTGCCCTCCTTGGGCCTTCGTTGCTGCTCCTGTAAAATGGGCGCCTGGGACCAGCTGCTCGCAAGGGTCCTCAGTCAGGCTCTGGTGGCCTGCGAGGCCTACAGAGGGGTCCCCGGCACCCAACTCCTCTGGCTCAGAGGAGGTCTGGGAGGGCTTGTTGGGGAATTGACCTAATGTGTCATCATGTCTGGGCCCAGGAGACCCCCACAACTGCAGAGCCTGGAACATAGGTAGTTGCACAAAAGAAAGGCAAGTAGTGAACAAAGCCTGGAGGACTGACGGCCCCTCCCCCCACAGCCAGGGCTCCCCAGCAGCACACAGCCCTGGGTCCCAGGTCGTCCCCACGTGGCAGCCAGTGTCCGGAGTTCCCCTCCAGGTCCTGGCATCGGTGATTGCCGGCCACCCCACTTGGTGCTCTGTTCCCTCCCCATGTGACTTCTCCCGCCTGTCCCTCTGCTCCTGAGGCTCTGCCTCCTGTGGCTCGGCCGCTTCCCACACCCCTGACTCGCCAGGACCCGACTGCCGACTGGCTTGTCCGGGTTCCAGTGGCGGGGCCTGCGCCTGCACCCTCCCTGTCTATGGGGCTCTGGTCCTCGTTCCGAGAGGGAGCCTGTCCCGGGCCCAGAGCAGTTGTTTGTGGCAGGTGAGGTCACGGGTCAAAGGTTGGTCTCTGCATCGATTGGTTCACTCAGGTGTCCAGTGGACACCTGGTCTGAGGCACAGCTGCTTCAGGGCTGACCTTTGCGAGGGCCCGAGGGTGGGGCAGGCGGCGTCCTTGACCTGCAGTGTACAATGGAGGCCCACATTGTATAATGTGCCTATGAATGTAGGGGTGTGTGTGTGTGTGTACACATGTACATGCATGTGCGTGTGTGCACGTGTGCGCCTATCAGTGCTGTGACATGGCAGTGAAACGTGCTCTCGTGCAAGCTGACCACTTGGCACTGTGTTTAAAGAGACGCACTCGTGAGCTAGTGACCCTGCTTCCGGGACTCAGGGCAAGAAGATCTCACACGCGCAAAATGCAGAGGCTCCGCCGCAGCCTCGTCTTCACAGCGAGAGCCGGGAGACCCCCAACGTGACCCAGGACAAGCGACCTCTCAGTGATCACGGTGTGCGCCCCACGGGACTTCATACGCTGGAAATGTTTAGTGCAGACATTTTAACAACCAGAAAATTGTTTATGTTAAAAAGCAGAAAAGCCTGGTGTGGCGGCTCGTGCCTGTAATCCCGGCAACTCAGGAGGCTGAGGCGGGAGGGTCGTTGAGGCCAGGAGTTCGAGACCAGCCTTGGCAGCATAGCCAGGCCAGTCTCTGAAAAAAACAATTGCAGAAAATACAGACTTCTTTCCTGGGCTCACAACTGTTTAAAACTTAAATCCACATAATGAAAATAGCCTGGAAAAATTAAAACGATCATGTAGGAGTTGAGGAGGGGGTTAGGAATATTTTTTCTCAAAGGCTTCTTTACTGTGGTTATTATGTTGCTCTCACAGTAAGAAAGGAAGAGAGGTCATTTGGAACGCAAACAGGTGCAGGGGGAACTGTGGGTTTGGTCAGGCTTCGCGTGTCCAGGGACAGGGATCAGGGTTTTAACGGCTTCCTCGGTCTCCGGGCGGCTGTGGGAAAAATCCCTTTCCACAGGCTTCGCGGACCTGGGGCTGAGCCCGAGCCAGGTCCCGCCTGCAGCCTCCCGTCTGTCTCTTTCTTTTTCTCAGCCGTCCTGGGCTTGGGCTCTGGAATGAGACCGACGGGGCTGAGCCGGGCTCCGGGACTGGGCTGCAGGGCTGGTCTCCGCCCCGCGGAGCTGGCGCCTCCTCTGCGGGCCTCAGGGAGCCGGTCGCCGGCCCTGGGCTGCGCGGCTGAGCAGGACTCGCTGACCGCGCGTGCTGCCCCGCTGTCCCGCCAGGGGCGACAGGTTCGCACTCCACGGAGCAGGCGGGAAGGCAGGACACGGGCCTCTGAGGCCTCGAGGTGGGAGCCCCGTTCTGGCAGTCACGGGCAGGGCTCTGGGTCGCCACGGAAGGCCCTGAAGTGTCTTCTGTGACGTGCGCACTTCGGGATTACTCAGAGGCCGAACGAGGTGCCAGTGGGGAGATCCTTTGCAACTCGACACGAACGTCTGTGTCGTGATTATCACTGATACCCACGCCTGCGGCTCATGAGGCCCCTCACCCGCCTCCTCCAGATCTGCCGCCAGGGAACTGGGGCTGGACTGGGGCCTCTGGGCTTCAGGTGAGGAAACTGAGGCTCAGCCGGCCCCTCAGGCCCTCAGGCTCCAGGCCCCTGGCCCCGCTGGGGGAGAGGTCCCTCTGTGTCCCCGTGCAAGGCCCCCACCTGTGAGTGACCCTCTCCTCTGTCTCAGGGCACAGCGTGGATCCTGGCCTGGCCGGTCTGCTGGGGCGACGGGCACCACGCGCCAGACAGCCTTTCATGGTCACTTTCTTCAGGGCCAGCGCGAGCCCCGTCCGCGCCCCTCGGGCAGTGAGGCCACTGAAGAGGAGGCAGCCGAAAAGAACCAACGAGCTGCCGCACCCCAACAGACTCCCGGGGATCTTCGGTGAGGGCCGGGCCTGGCCTGGGTTGGGCCCTGCAGGCTTTGGCCGAGAGGTGGGGCAAGAACCAGGTGGTGGCACAGAGCCTCGGGGCCCTCGGTTCAGTTTAAGCCCTGATCACTCTCCAGCAACCGTCCCCGACTCTGTCTTTGCTTGAGGCACCGTGCCGACCGGCCGCTCCACTCTGCAGGCCTCGCAGCCTCTGCCCTGCCTGTCCCTGCCGCCCGGAAGTCCCGTCGCTGCTCCCCTGGCTCTCCCAGGCCTTTCCCAGGAGCCTGCCTCAGCTGGAGCCCGGGCGCCCTGCAGGACCCTCAGCTGTTTATGGGAAGGTCTCCCCCAACAGGGCCAAGCCCCTCGGGACCAGGGATAGGTCTGACCCGGCCATGTGTCCTCCTTCACAGAGACTCAGTGCTTTGGCTGCCTCGATGGGAGCCACTTGAACGCGAGAAATGGGTGTGGGGAGAGGGGGTGGGCACGAGTCAAGAGGGGTCTCCAGGGGAAAGAAAGAGGAGGCCCAGGATGGCCGAGGGTCCTGCTGGGCTGTCTATGGGAGCATCAGGCGGCTCACAGGCTGATAGACAGGGGAGGCCAGCCGACCTCAGGGCTCCCCTAGCCACGGGGAGCCACGGAGTGCTCTTGAGCTGGGCCATGGCACGAGCAGAGCTCCAGGGGGGCTTTATGAGACCAAATGGTTTCCTGACATTTGTTTATCCAACAAATGTGCCCATCAGGGCGACCCCTACTCTAGCACCCCGTGGGCACAGCACAGAGCAGGAACGCCAGAAAGACCTTGTCCCGTCTGTCCCTGCAGATGACGTCCACGGCTCCGGCGGCCGGCAGGTTTGCCGTCGGCACGAGCTCTACGTCAGCTTCCAGGACCTCGGCTGGCTGGTAATTTCTGACCCTTCTCCGTCTTTCTTAAATGAAAATCCCCACGTGTGGCTCACACGTGTATCTGCAGGGAGGACATAGGGTTATGGGTGACTTCCATTTTCTCTCTCTGTTTTTTAGACAGGGTCTTGCTCTGTCTCCCAGGCTGGAGTTCAGTGACACAATCACAGCTCACAGCAGCCTCAAACTCTTGGGCTCAGATGATCCTCCTGCCTTAGACTTTTGAGTAATTGGGACTACAGGCATGCACCACTATGCCCAGCTAATTTCTTTTTTTTTTTATAAAGACAAGTCTCGCTATATTGCCTGGACTGGTCTTGAACTCCTGGCCTCAAGTGATCCTCCTGCCTCGGCCTCCCAAAATGCTGGGATCACAGACGTGAGTCACCACACCCAGCCCAGTTTTTTTCTTTCTTTCTTTCTTTTTTTTTTTTTTTTTTTTTTTTTTTGAGACAAGGTCTTACTCTTTTGCGCAGGCTGGAGTGCCAGGACGCGATCATGGCTCACTGCAGCCTCAAGCTCCCAGGCTCAAGTGATCCTCATTCCTCCCAAGTAGCCAGAGCTACAGGTGGCACCACCACGGCCTGCTAATTTTTGTTTTATTTTATTTTTCGTAGAGACAGGTCTCATTATGTTGCCCGGGCTGGTCTTGAACTCCTCGGCCTCCCAAGGTTCCGGGATTACAGGTGTGAGCCACTGAGCCCGGCTCCAGTTTTCTTTTTCTGTTTTTCTGTTTTCCAAGTTTTCTAAAGTGAGAATATGTTACTTACAGTGAAGAAGAGGTTTTGCTGTTGTTTTGGTTTTTGTTTTTGTAAAAACCATGAAAATGAGGACTGAATCCTCAGCCAGCTAGGCTGTGGGCGCTGCCACAGGGACCCGAGACGGGCGGCGGTGCCCGGGCGTGGCTGTGACCGCGGCCCGGGGCGCGGGCGGGGGGCAGGCTGGGAGGACAGAGCGAGGCGGGAGTGAGGGGCAGAGCTCGGGCTCTGTCTGCAGAGGGTCCTGGTGGACTCGGCCCCTGAGGGTGGGCGGATGGCCCTGAGGCTCCGGGAGGCGAGGGGCAGTCCTGGGTCGTCCTGTGACGCATCCTCTGACAGGACTGGGGGCGGAGGAGGGGCGCGTGCTAGGACTCACCTTCCCCCCTGTCCCCAGGACTGGGTCATCGCCCCCCAAGGCTACTCGGCCTATTACTGTGAGGGGGAGTGCTCCTTCCCTCTGGACTCCTGCATGAACGCCACCAACCACGCCATCCTGCAGTCCCTGGTCAGTGTCTCCCGTCACGCCGGGCCCGGGCCTGAGGAGAGGGGCTGGTGCGCCAGGAGGGCCGCGAGGGCACCTGCTCCGGGTCTCAGGGCGCGTTCTCTGTGTGGGCTCGGTGAGGTGGTGAAATCCCGCAGCTCTGCAGAATCCGCTCCCTCACGGCCCCGCTTGTACACGCAGACACAGCCCCGAACACGGCTACACCCGCACTTACACATGGTTCAGTACACGTACACATCCCGTGTGCTGCACACGCGCATGTGGGTCACTTATGTCCCTGCGTGTGGGCACCCAGACTGACAGGCACCGCTCCTCACGGTCACAGGCATGGCACCCAGTAGACATGGGGTACCTGTCTCTCGGGGACCTGCGTAATCTTGACCCACATGTGTGCCTGTGTGCACTGGCGTGTCTCGTTACCAAACCCACAAGGGGGTTCTGGCCCTGTTGCTCACGGCACAGAAGCCCATCACTGAGGCGGCGAGGGTGGCCAAGGAGGCCTGATAATTTATCACAGGTGACACCTCCTGGGAGAGGAGCGATGCCTCAGATCCGCCCGAGGGCAGGGTGTGTGAGGGAGGGAGGGTGGGTGGCGTGTGCGCCAATGTCCTCTGGCGCTCTCCGTTTCTGGGAGACGGCCGCAGAAGGGAGCGGGTTAGTGGAAGAGCAAGATTATGACGTCTGGTTGAGGAGCCCGACGGCCCGGGAACCCCAAGCATAAGGAAGCCGCAGGGAAGGCACAGACGGGGTGTCACTGTGTGTTTGCTCCTGGGGCCGGTTACAGTCTGACCACGACACACACGCACCACGTGAGGGACACACACGCACCACGTGAGGGACGTGTGGTGCTTTTCCCCACCCCCGCCATGGGGGTGGGGGCAGGGCGAGTCCGGGCTCCGGCTGTCAACCCCTTGGCATTGTCCTAGTTTCTTCCTCAGCCGTTTGTGTTTTCTCTCAACTGTGGGGTTTTCCATGCCTCAGTCTGGGGCAACTTTAAAAGATGAAGAAAAGTTTCTATGGAAACATCATTGCTGCTGCTTCTTGCTAAGTGTTTGTATGGCGATTCTGGCACCGACTTCCTTGCAGAACTTTTTACCCAGAATCCTAGTTCCTAGGATCCCTCGGCCTTATGTTCTTCTAGTAAGAGGTTGTTCGAAGGTGATGCCCGTGTGAGAGGAAAGGAATTGGCAAAAGTGGCCGTGACCTGTAACACTTCCTTTCTCAGGGTCACATGGCGTTGTCAGGACACCTGGACAAGCTCAGGGGAATGACAGGACTCATGGGGTGGCCAAGCCCAGCCTTTGCGCCCTGCGGCTCTCAGGATCAGGCGAGGGAGGTGCTTGGGGAGGTGATCACACCTCCCCGGACTCCCGTCCCTCTGCCACACACCCCTGCCACTCACTTAGCCCAAGCCCCCAGCGGCTCCACGAGCCACCAGGCAGCAGGGAAGATGGGCGCTACCGTCTGGGGGAGGCTGTGGGTGAGCTGGTCAGCAAACCACCAGTACGACCACGCGTCCTGTGACCAAGAGAAGTCGGGCCCTCAGGGGAGGGTGCCAGGCTGGGCCTCTGTGCACAGGGAGGTTCCATGTTGGGAGTTGGAGGAAGAATGTTCCAGGCAGAAGGAGCAAGTGCGAGGCCCTAAGGCAGGAGTGAGCCTGGGGGCTTCAGGGCCAGCAGGGAGGCGGGGCTGGGCAGAGAGCGAAGGGGGGGGGGCGGTGATGCTGGGGATGGGCAGGCCACTCTCCTCGGGCCTGGGGGTCTCTGGAAAAGAGGGTGGGTCTTATTCCAAGTCCCCTGGGAAGCTGTGGGGGTGTTTAGCAGGGCCTGGCTGTGGTGGGAGGGTGGGCAGTAGGGGTCAGTGGTGTGAGAGGCAGGCAGACCAGTGACAGCTGCTGTGGTCACTTGATGGGGCACCCTGGAGACAGGCCAGGGCGGGGAGCAGGCTGAGTGGGGGGCTGGGCTGGGGAGGCCTTGGAGGCTGCCAGGCTCATGCCCCTGCATGCACCCCTCACTGCCCAGGTGCACCTGATGAAGCCGGACGCAGTCCCCAAGGCGTGCTGTGCGCCCACCAAGCTGAGCGCCACCTCTGTGCTCTACTATGACAGCAGCAACAACGTCATCCTGCGCAAGCACCGCAACATGGTGGTCAAGGCCTGCGGCTGCCACTGAGGCCCTTGCCCACCTGGCCCCTACCTGGCCCTGTTGTAGCCGCCCCTTCCCATCTGGGTCAGGCCCTGCTCCAGGGACAGGAAACCCTCAGACCTGGCCAGACCACAGGCAGAGCCCTCAAAATCATGTCCATGTCCCTCCCTGCTTCAGGCCAGGCTTGGTCCTCTCCAGGCCCCTGTGCTCCCCTCTCTCTGAATGATGTGGGCCCATCCTGCCTCCAGCCCTGGTGGTCTGAGTCATCTATAGCATGCTATCCAGTCACCCCAATCCCCACCCCAAGCCACATAGGGACCAGCTCTTTGGAGTTGGCACGAAATTCCTGTCTGAGGTCATGTCCATGCCCATCAGTGGCCTAAGCTGTCAGAGGATGTGGGATGACCTGGGAGCCACCTGGACCATGACTGTCCACCTTGGGCTCTTCATTATCCATCACAGGGTTTGGGTATATGTAGAGGGGGGGTAGGCCCCTTCACCCCCACCAGTTGTCTGTCACTCCCAGGTATAAGACTGGGCATTTCTGGACCTGCATGGTATACAATATACCATGTTGTATATTCATGGCTCTGAGTTATTGATCTACTGATCATAGATAAGCATATGGGGTCAACTCAAGAAAAAGCAGAATGAACTACACGGTTTAGGGCTAAAGCCAATGGCATTTATCTTTCAACCTGTGTCTGCCTGTGCTGTCTGGGAAAGAAATACAGTGCATGGACATTTTGCTTTGAAGAAACAGAAAAATCACTCTGGGAGGCCAAGGCGGGTGGATTGCTTGAGGTCAGGAGTTCGAAACCAGCCTGAGCAAAAGCGAGACCCTGTCTCCACTATAAATAGAAAGAAATTAATTGGCCAACAAATATATATATAGAAAAAATTAGCCGGGCATGGTGGTGCATGCCTGGAGTCCCAGCTACTCGGGAGGCTGAGACAGAAGGATTGCTTGAGCCCAGGAGTTTGAGGTTGCTGTGAGCTAGGCTGATGCCACAGCACTCACTCTAGCCTGGGCAACAAAGCGAGACTGTCTCAAAAAACAAAACAAAACAAAAAAAACCAGAAAAATCTTGGAGGCTTCTGATTGACCCATCTATCTGCCCCTTGTTGACCGTCCCATCAGGAGCTCAGCCCTGTGGCAGTTTTCTTTCTCCTGAGCAAGCATGGCTATTGCATTGGGTGGCCCAGGATGACAACACACAGTGCAGATGCCATCATTTCCCTTTCTCTTCTGCATGGCAGACATCAATAATAGATCTTGATATTTTTTTCTTCCAAATCTGGACAGAATTGGCAAGTTATCAGCACAGGATTTCAGACAGCCCCTTACAATAGATTAAAGTTGGTCTGTGAAGTGAAAACCATTGGCCATCTTCTGCCATGCTAAGGAGCTATCCATTCCCTGCCGAGCAATGTATCTGCAACACTGGGCGGCCTGTGGCCAGGCCTGGGGCGAGGCCAGGGGATTGTCAGAATGTTTGTGTCTAGTTGTCAAAAACAGGTTGGTCATCAAAGTCTGCCTCACCCTGGGTATCCAGCAGCCCTGTCCTGTGTCTTGGGTCTGTGAGTCAAAGAAAAGGCCCCTGTCCCAGGGAGTGACAGGTGGTAATTAGACTGGGTTGGGTGAGAAGGTTTGTCTCAGCCCCCACTGTTCCCAGAAACTGCTGTTCTCCTTGGAGCAGCTGCTGGGGAGAGCTGGGGTGTTTATTTGATTTCTGACTTGCTAAGCCTGTAATTTACCTGCTGGAACAGAGAGAGTCCAGCTGCCCGAACTGTGCCATTGAAAGCAGATTCTGGGCCTGTCCCCATCCACAGGCACAACCCAGTGAGGTAGAACCACCCATGTACCCAAGGATGTGCTTCTCAGGATTTCACATGCTGCACCCTGAGGAGGGGCCTCGGAGGGCAGGTCTGGCGGCAGCGGTGGAGGCTGGGGCCACGCTGCGGGACAGCAGCCCCTCCACCTGGACCAGGGAGGGCCTCCGTGTGCCAGCGCAGAGGAAGACACCCTGCCATGTACATGAGGGCAGGCCCGGCTGTCTGGAAGGTGTTAGGTTCCCCATCACTGTAGAGATCTCAGCTGTGGCCTGGATGTAATGAGACCTGACTTGTAGGTAGCTTCCTTCTCTGGGCCTGTTTTCCATCAATTCTATAACAGGAATTGGACTTGTTGACCTCCAAAGGGCCTTCAGCCAGGGAATCTATCAACATCTCACACTGAGCTCAGAAGCATCCTCATAACCCTCAACGTGGAGCTCAGGGGGCTGTCACGAAGCAGAGCTGGCACATAACATGGAACCTATTTGCCCTTCTAGTACTTACCTAACAATTATTTCTTCTCAACACCAAGGATTGTCTTTTAGGCAATTGTAAATTTTAAATCAGCCAATTATTTTGACAACTAATTTTTTACTTTACCCAGTTTCTTTAGTGCTCAGACAATGATCTGGCGTAGTTAGGAGTGAACAGGATTGTCTGTCAAGTTACCCAGAGGTTTGCAGAAGTGGAGCACACCTAACCCATCAATCAAGCTGTGCCCAAGCAGGAACTGATAGGAGCTGTGACCTCCTGGTTCACGCAGAACTGAGAAACTGTAAGGCTTTGCCAATCTACCTGGCTGTCAGTCTTCCAGCAACTTTTGCCATCCAGATAATCACCAAATGAAATCAAATAGAAGAATCCCTTGAGTAGTGAAACTGTTGTGAATGGACACAAGGCCCAAGCATTATACTCCATAAGTTGTCTGGTTGCTGAGCCAAAAATGACAGCTGCAGTGGGGAGGCCAGGCTGGCAGTATAGATACCAACATTTCCCTTTTCCTTGCCTAGGGCATGGCCTGTTTATCTGTTGCACCAGACTAGAAGAATAAACAAGGGTGGTCAGTTCAGATCACTGACAGCGATGAGAAATCAATGACAGCTGACAGAAGGGAGGACATATATAAAAATAGGCTAAGGAGAAATGCCCAGCAGTCTTGGTACTTGCAGTGCAATACTGGCCTTGAGGCCAAGTCAGCACAGGGTTAGTGTTTACTGTTTTCTAACAAAGGTAGGGAGTAACATGTTTTGGAAAAATTCCAAAGAAGTAGGACAAGAGGTAGCACAGCCAGAGTACAGATTTTGGGAGCCAAATGGATTGGAATGGTTCTTCCTTTATAGAGCGGGATATTGGTTCTTTCCTCCCAAAGCTATTATAAAAATTAGATCTGTACACAAACATTTGAGACATCTAGCATATAAATACTTCGCAATTGGTACTTGGTATTATAACAAATGAATTTGCTTTTGAGTCACTTCTGTGCCCATTAAAACAAAATGTGTTCTGCAGGTGTTGGTGCCTTTATTTCAGAGCTGTGCTTTTTCCTAAAAAATCTATACATGGCATTACTTGGAGAGTAGGACTTGCATTCTCACTGCCTCTAAAGGCCTGGCAGGTGTCTCATTTGTGGCAGTGGCCGGGGCTCTTGTGTTTCCAGAGACACAGGTATCACATCCTGTGGAGAGGTCTGAGCCTACCAGTGCCTTGCACAGCAATCTGAATGGAGAAACTGCCAGTGCAAATGGGAGAATTCTTGTACTACTTACAAGCAGGCCATATGCAAGCACTTGACCCCCTTCTTAAAAAAGGCTTTTCATTTCTTAAAAACAATAGTGCAGGCCGGGCACAGTGGCTCACGCCTGTAATCCTAGCACTCTGGGAGACCAAGGCGGGAGGATTGCTCAAGGTCAGGAGTTCAAAACCAGCCTGAGCAAGAGCGAGACCCCATCTTACTAAAAATAGAAAGAAATTAATTGGCCAACTAATATATATAGAAAAAATAAGCTGGGCATGGTGGCGCATGCCTGTAGTCCCAGCTACTCGGGAGGCTGAGGCAGGAGGATCGCTTGAGCCCAGGAATTTGAGGTTGCTGTGAGCTAGGCTAACGCCACGGCACTCACTCTAGCCTGGGCAACAAAGTGAGACTCTGTCTCAAAAAAAAACCCCCAAACCAAAAAAACCCACAATAGTGCAGTTTGGGAGGAAAGTGGGATATACAATGAATAAAATACAATTCAAATCACCATAGCCTTACAACTATGACAAACACACAATATTTTGGTGACTTTATTTCTAGGCTTTTTGCTTAAGATACACATATAAATACCTATGTTTACATATTATAAATATGTCTACAAAGTTGGCATCACACTGTGCTCTATAAATTGCTCTGTGGTGTGCTTCCTCTACTTGAGTTTCCTGTCACCTGAACTCTCCAAGTCTCAATTTTTACCACTAAAAAGTCAGCCCCATAATTCCTTCCTCGGAGGGTGGCTGCCATGACCATGTATGCCAGTAGCATCTGGAGGCAGCTGTAAGAGGAAACTCCAGCAGTCACAGCATGGATCCTGGGGCTACCATCCCTGGTCTCTGCCTTTGTGCAGCTGTTACACGACCAGCACACGGATGGTCTCAACTCTGAATGAGTTAGGAAATGAATCAGCAAAATGGGCCCTGTGCCCTCGGTCCTGGCGCTGGAGCAATGGAGCAATAAGAACAGCGAAGGGGTCCTGCAGTGCCTCTGGGTCAAATTCCCAGATAGGCCAGAGCCCTTCTGAGGCGACAGGGGGCTGCCATTGCATTGAGTGGCTGACGCAGACAGTCAGACTGCTGGGCACGCTGCTCCTCAAGCTCTGGGGCCCTCTCCTCTCTCCTCCAGCTGGGAAGGGTAGGACCCTGTTCCCTGTGTCTTCCCATAAGGGTTCAGGCCAGCGATGGGGACCATCACTGTGTCTTCCTCCAGGGCCTTGGGCCCCACCTGCCATAGATTGAGGCCAGAGCCCAGAAAACCTCCCAGGATCCTATTACTACTGGGGAGAGACAAGCCAAGATTCCAGTCCCAGCTCTGCCACACCACCTTAGGTGACCTTTGGCAGTCACGTCACCTGAGCTCTGGTTTACCTGTGCAGGATTCCAGTGTGGGTTCAGTGAGATAACATCTATGAACACCAGGCAGAGCACAGGGAGAGGAGCTGGCACCCACTGACTCCAAACCTGCTGAGCTTTCAGAACTGCCCACTGCCCTCCACCTCCCCAGGCTATCAGGAAGGAGCAGAAAGTGACAAGGTGGTCACAGGAGTCCATCCTCTTGTGGGAGGCTGGTTGTGCTAAGCTCCTCAGACACAGCCTCTCTTGGTTCCTGTACAAGCCATAGGTCAGTGCTATTGTCTCCAGCTTCACAGATGTATGCCTTAACACTTGTGACTGATCTCTGATGGCCAGTTTGCACTATGACTCTGCGCTTTGAGGTTCTCTTTTGTGAGCTCCACAGAGGTTAGGCGGAACTATGTGGTACACCCCAGCCCCGTGGAGTCAGAAACAGCCAACTGCAGCAGGAGCTCAGAAAGTCCAGTTGGCACATGGTAGCCAGAAGTAAGGCTAAAATGCCACCATCCCTCGACAAGACCTATCTGGGTCATGGGGCCATACAGGCCTCTCCTGACACGTCTAGAACTCAACTCAAGATGTGAAAGCCCAGCCTAGTGGATTTGAAATGGTCTGAGTAACCCAACCCACAGGGAGGTGTCCAGTGGGGACACCAGGACTCCAGAGCTCAGTCCCTGCTTAGAGCCTTCAGCAGATGAGGGATTCTTTAAAGCCACCTGGCCGACCAGCCTCTGGAGGGGAAGAGGGAGAAGCCAGCCTGGCTCGAGCTCCAAGCAGTGGCTGCACACAGGAGGGCCAGACTGTGAGCTCAGCAGGGGATGGGGCCATTTGTTCTGTTCAGTAGTTGGCAAACTTTTTCCATAAAGGCTCAGATTGTAAATATGTAAATATTTGGGCTTTAAGACTGTGGTGGTTAATTTTATGTGTCAACTTGGCTAGGCCATGGTATGCAGCTTTTGGTCAAATGCTCTACATGTTGCCATGAAGGTATTTTTTAGATGGATTAATACGTAAGTCAGGGCTGGGCATGGTGGCTTACCCCTGTAATCCTAGCACTCTGGGAAGCCGAGGTGGGAGGATCACTTAAACTCAGGAGTTCAAGACAAGCCTGAACAAAAGCAAGACCCCATCTCTACTAAAAACAGAAAAAATTAGCCAGGCATGGTGGTGCTCACCTATAGTCCCAGCTACTCAGGAGGCTGAGACAGGAGGATCACTTGAGCTCAGGAGTTTGAGGTTGCTGTGAGCTAGGCTGACGCCATGGCTCTCTAGCCAGGGTGACTGAGTGAGACTCTGTCTCAAAAAAAAAAAAAAAAAAAAAGTCAGTCAATAGAGTAAATACATTACCCTCTACCCTCTCTAATGTGGGCAGGCCTCACCCAATCGGTGGAAAGCCCAAAAAGAAAAAAGACTGAGGTCACCAAAGGAAGAAATTCTGTCTCCAAATTGCCTTTGGACTTGAGCTGCAACATCAATTTTTTTCTAGCCTGCTGGTCTGTCATGTAGATGTCAGGCTTGCCAGCCCCCACGACCATGTGAGCTAATCCCTTAAAATAAATCTGTCTCTATACACATCCTGTCAGTTCTGTTTCTCTGGAGAACTCTAACACAGGACCACACGGCCTCTGTTGCCAACTACTCAACTCCGCTGAGGTAGTGAGAAACCAGCCATAGAAAATACATAAACAAATGGATGTGGCTGTGTTACAATAAAACTTTATTCACAAAAACAGGCAGTGGGCTAGATTAGGCCCATGTAGTTTGCTGACCTCCTGTCTCCTGACAAGCATAGTACCTTGTAGAGAGAAGGCACTTTGAGTTATAAAATATCATTTAAAAAATCCATAGAACGAAGGGGAACAAATAAATAAATGAATCATTGAAACTGATCAGTATACTTGCTGGCTATAAGACTGGCAGCTGAGTTTAGGAGCAGAGGCAGCAGCAGACCAGGCTTTCCCACTATCTTTGATTTCCATTATCCTGATGTGGTCTGACACGGGTATCTGAATGAAGATACATCATTTGGCATCTAAGGGGACTGGCCCAAGGGAGGAAATGAAAGCTATGGGGAAGAGGCTACGCCCTACCCACTTGCCAGCTTGCCTCAGGAGGACAGCTTAGCCACAGAGAGACTATCTCTGGCAATTCCCGGGAACTATTAATAGCTGGAGGCAGCAGTACAAAAGAACTAGGATTTATTTTAGCAAAGACAATGTTCAAAAGCCCAGGACAGACCCAGCAGCAAATGCTGGGAAAAGCCGGTAGCCACGTATAGCCTGCCCATGGCTCTGGGGCCCACAGCCACTCTTGGGAAAAGTCCAGGCTGTACTGGCAGATGAGCTGCTCCAAGCTGACCCTGAGGAAGGGCTCATGCCACAAACGCTGCCTGCTTCAGACAGCTAAGGCTGGCAGCTCCCTCCTGGGTGCACAGGAGCAAGAGCAGGCCTCTCACACAAACTCCCCGCAGTCCGCGATGATCACCTTCTGCTTTGGCTTCCCGTCCTTGCTGCCCTGGGCCTTTGTGGGCAGAAGAGAAGTCAGGGGAGTCAATGGGGAGAATAAAGAGTGGCTTAGGACACCCACGCCCACCCTGGAACCTGGGTGGCAGCAGCCCCTCCTCCTGGAAACAGCCTGGTCCCATCTCCCAGGTCGCAGAGCGCCCTGTCCAGGCTCACCCTCCACAGGCTGTGCACCCAGGTGAGGCGGCGGCCTGTTCCCAACCACATACCTCAATCTGCCGCAAGACATCCAGGCCGTCAGTGACCTCGCCAAACACCACGTGCTTGCCATCTAGCCAATCTGTCTTGTCACATGTCAGGAAGAACTGAGAGCCATTGGTGTTTGGGCCAGAGTTGGCCATGGAGAGTAGGCCTGGGGGAGAGTATGACCATGTCAGCTCCCCCACCCCTAGCAACCAACCCTTAAAGGACATCTGTGCAGTGTTGGCAGCCCTTCAGCCAGGCAGGCTCAGACTATGGGATGCTCACAGATCATGCAGATACAGCCATTTATCTTTCATTCAATTAATAGTCAGTGAAATGGGATGAGCGAGGTTATTTCAATCATTTTATACTGGTTTGTTCTTTCATTGGCTCATGCCTGTAATTTCAGCACTTTGGGAGGCTGAGGCAGGAAGACTGTTTGAGGCCAGGAGTTCAAGACTAGGCTGGGCAACACAGTAAGACCCTGTCTCTACAAAAAAGTTAAAAAATTAGCCAGGTGTGGTGGCTCATGCCTGTAATCCCAGCTACTTGGGAGGCTGAGGCAGGAAGATTGCTTGAGCTGGGAGGCTGTGAGCTATGATTGTGCCACTGTACTCCAGCCTGGGTGACAGAGTGAGACTATCTTAAAAAAAAAAAAAGAAAGAGGCTGGGCGCGGTGGCTCACGCCTGTAATCCTAGCACTCTGGGAGGCCAAAGCGGGCAGATTGCTTGAGGTCAGGAGTTCGAAACTAGCCTGACAAGAGCGAGACCCCATCTCTACTATAAATAGAAAGAAATTAATTGGCCAACTAATACATATAGAAAAAATTAGCTGGGCATGGTGGCACATGCCTATAGTCCCAGCTACTCAGGAGGCTGAGGCAGCAGGATCGCTTGAGCCCAGGAGTTTGAGGTTGCTGTGAGCTAGGCTGATGCCACGGCACTCACTCTAGCCTGGGCAACAAAGCAAGACTCTGTCTCAAAAATAAATAAATAGGGTCTCAGCTGGGCCAAAAACAAGGCCTGTGGGGCTGGGGACCGCTCTGGAGTTTTAAGAAAAGATTGAACTCCTCTTGGGGATAGAGGCCAGACTACAAATTTCCAACATCAGGGGGTGGGGGGGGGGTGGAGTTTTAAAAGGACACAAAATGTTTCTGTCCTTTATTTTTTTTCCCCTCTCTCTAGACCATTCCCCCTATTACACTGTGAAATTCATGATGTTAAACAGTTTTTCCTGGGAGAAATTTTGTGGTCGGCTATGTTAAGTAGGAAGGGTGTTTTATATGTTTCTAGGACATCATAAAAAATTCAGCAGACTCATCTATGATCATTAGGGAAATGAATGATTTGCCTCTCCTAAATGTTGAGCTACCACAACAAGCTGCAGGAGGACCCTCCCGGACACCTATCCACTGACAGAGGCCCCACGGAAGTGTGTTGCTCACCCTATTCATTTAGAAATGTATACTTTGGAATCAATAAAATAAAATTCACATCAAGAGAAAATACATTGTTCTCAGCCTAGGATAAAAAGTCACAAGTTGTTGTAGAATTAATTCTGTGATTAAAATTTTTAAACGATATTCCATAAACCTAAAAAAAACACACAAATAAACAAAAAAAAACAAAGATAAAACAGAAACCGGGAAAAGAAAAAAAAAAAAAAAAAAAAAAAACCCTGGGCAGAGGCCTACGATGGGGGCCGGGAGGCAGGCAGGGAGCGGGAGGAGGAGGGGCCCCTCCCTGGGACAACAGGGAGGGTGGGGAAAAAAAATAAATAAATAAATAAAATAAAAAAATAAAAAAAATTTTAAAAAAAAGAAAGAAAAAAGAAAAAAAACAAATAGTCTACTTTGAAACCAGGCCCCTGTTAAGCCTTGAGAACACTAATAAGCAAGACATAGTCCTAAAAGTAGGTGGAAAAAGAGTCATTCAAAAGGTAATTGTGCTATGACAGCTATGACATAGTGAAGCCCAGTGACACAGACTTTTGTGTGCGGAATGGAAGCAAGAGGCAGTCATGTAAGGGAATGTATGTGTGTGTATGTGTGTGCACCGGAGATGACTGGACATATGGTGACACAGGAGAGGAGTCAAGGCTGACTCCTAAGTTTCCAACCAAGCAGCTAAGTGGATGGTGGTGTCATTTACTAAAACAGATAAGAGGGAGAGGAAGAGTTTGGAGGAGAAGGCAAGAATTGTTTTGGACATGTGAAGTTTGAGATGCTCATGGGGTATCCAGCAAAGACAACAGGCAGGCAGTTGGGCAGGAGTCTGGAACCTCTGGAAATCTGAATGTGGGTTTTTTTTTGTTGTTATTTGTTATAGATGGGGTCTGGCTATGTTGCCCAGGCTGGGATGCGGTGGATATTCGAAGGCATGATCATAGTACACTCACCATAGCCTCAAATTTCCTGGCTCAATTAATCATTCTCCCTCAGCCTGCCAAGTAGCTGGGCCTACAAGTGTGTGCCACTGCACCCAAGCACTGAATGTGTTTCTTATTATCAGATATTCTTATTACCAGATATATTGTGGGGTGCTACTGGCATTTAGTGGGTGGGAACCTGGAATGCTAGATGATCTGCAGTGTCTTGCACAATGAAGAATTGTCCCATATCCTCTTGGTGTTTCAAATGTCCTGCCAGACATTAGTATAGGTGAAAAATGTGTTTATAATTACCTGTACCTAAAACTGAATTCCATTCTGCATATCACCTCAAAGTTTTGGAGGTTTGTTTTATTTTTTATGAAATCTTCTAGGAACGCAACTACTCTACATCAGTAGAATGTTATTCTTCAATCTGGAATCTAACCAACTTTATCTACCATTTCACAAAATCATGTCACCAACAGCAACACTGCTCACATTACCCAAGTTGCAGTTGGGTATACCTGCCTGCATTTCTAATTGCTGCATCTGAACACATCTGTATAACTCTCTTTGTCTTCTGGCATAGCTGTGCTGGAACATTTACATCCAGAAACAAGTATTCTTTTATTACAACTTACTTTCCTTTGATAGTCTTCCCTATTAGTTATGGAATTATTATGATTTTTAAAATAATTACGTAGGTAGGTGGGATTTATCATCTATGCATTTCACAGTTTGGCATAGTAAAGAGGGGTACTATTAATACAAACTATCAGTTAGAAAAAGGGGGTACTGGGTAACAAGTTTCTATGGAGAACAAAAGACTGAGCTCAGAGCTATTTCGATGCTTAAGGGTCAAAAAAGGGAGGAATCAGGAAAGGCTGACCAAGTAGCCAATTAGGTAAAAGGAGACCAGAACAGGCAGGAGTCCTGACAGCCAGGTGGAGGAGGATTCACGAAGCACAGGATCAGTACAGACTGAGCATCCCAAACCTGAAAATCTGAAATCTAAAATCCAAAATGCTCCAAAATCTGAAACATTTTGAGTGTCAACAACATGCTCAAAGGAAATGCTCACTGGAGAGTTTTGGATTTGGGGTGGTTAACCACCCCAAAAGTATGATGTAAATGTTCTAAAATCCAAAAAAATCTGAAATCCAAAACACATCTGGTCCCAGGCATTTCGTATAAGGGATATTCTACTTGTGTCTGAAATGCTGCTGGGAGGTGGGATAAGATGAAGGCCCCAAACTGGCTACTAGCATAGATGGAGGCTGTGGGCATCTCTGGTGAGAGCAGTTTTAAGGGCAAAGTGGGGCTAGAAGGGCTCAGCGAGAACAAAGGCAAGTCTATGCCCCCTTTTCAAGCAGTTTTACTAAAAAGGGGACCAGAGGCATGGGTAATAGCTGGAGGGGAACAAGAGGCCAAGGATGACTTTTCTTAAGATTGATACCTCATACTTCTATGTTGATGGATTGATGTAGCACAGCAGGGGAAATAGATTACACAAGGTAGACGGGGACAACCGCAGAAGCCGAGTTCCTGAGTAGAGGAAAGGGATGGGATCTAGGGAAGATGAGGAGAGGCTGGTTTCAGGGAAACAGCTCATCCCTGTAATTGGAGGGAAGTCAGAGCATGCAGGTGTGGAAGCATCAGATGAGGGGGAGGATGATATGGAGGCTTTAGGCACACAGCTCTCATCTCTGATCGGGACTGAGCATCAACCAGGGAAATCTAAACTCTGCTCAGGCTGCCCAGGGCCCCCTTAAGAACTACAGTCATAAACTTCAGGTGGAACCATTCAGTACAAATTTGTGCTTTTCTCTAGCTGCTGGGGAACCAACCATGAGATTTTACCAGGTAAGTCTGACAGGAGGGAGGCAGGGAGCAGTGGGATTGAGGGTAGGAGAGGGAGCTTACAATGGCAGACCACAGAACCTGCTAGTCCACCCTACCCAGGCTATTCCTCTGCCCAGTAGCTGGGTCTCCTGTAGACTCCATCCCTCCAGTGAAAACCACAGCCCGTCCCTCCATCCTGCACGGCCATTCCACCCCAGCCTAGTCTCACTCCTCACACTTATCGGCTCCTACCTGGGCCTGTGTGCTTGAGGATGAAATTTTCATCATCAAACTTCTTCCCGTAGATGGACTTGCCCCCAGTGCCGTTGTGGTTTGTGAAATCGCCGCCCTGGCACATGAACTGGGGTATGATGCGGTGGAAGCTGCTCCCCTTGAAGCCGAAGCCCTTTTCATGGGTGCACAGGCAGCGGAAGTTCTCTGGGGTGGGGAAAGGAAAAAGTGCTGAGGTCAAAATACAGAACAAAAAACAAATGAACAAAGCCTCTGAAATACTGTGTTTTGTTTAATGTTTATATTTTCATTTTAAAGTAAGAGATGCTCATTATAAACCTTTGTGATGCTGACCTCTTAAAAGACTATAGGGGATTCAGTTCAGCACAGTAAAGAAGGGTACTGGCCGGGCACGGTGGCTCACGCCTGTAATCCCAGCTCTCTGGGAGGCCGAGATGGGAGGATCGTTTGAGCTCAGGAGTTTGAAACCAGCCTGACCAAGAGTGAGACCCCATCTCTACTATAAATAGAAAGAAATTAATTGGTCAACTAATATATATATATATATATATATATATATATATGTGTATATATGTGTATATATATATATATATATATAGAAAAAATTAGCTGGGCATGGTGGCACATGCCTGTAGTCCCAGCTACTTGGGAGGCTGAGGCAGGAGGATTGCTTGAGCCCAGGAGTTTGAGGTCACTGTGAGCTAGGCTGACGCCACGGCACTCACTCTAGCCTGGGCAACAAAGTGAGACTCTGTCTCAAAAAAAAAAAAAAGAGGGGTACTACAAGCTACCAGTTAGAAAAAGGGGGCATTAAAGAAGGAAGATTGAAAACACACATTCTAGCTCTGCTCCCTCCCAAAACCACACTAAATTGGTGGTAGAAAACCCTGGGCCATGTGTGGTGGCTCATACCTATAATCCCAGCACTTTGGAATGCTAAGGCAGAAGGATTGTTTGAGGCCAGAAGTTCCAGACCAGCCTGAGCAAGAGTGAGACCCTGTCTCTACTAAAAATAGAAAAATTAGCTGGGTGTGGTGACACATGCCTGTAGTCCCAGCTACTCAGGAAGCTGAGGCAGGAGGATTGCTTGAGCCCAGGAATTTGAAGTTGCAGTGAGTTATAATGATGCCACTACACTCTAGCCCAGGTGACAGAGCAAGACCATGTCCAGCTACTATGGAAAACATGTTGGTGGTTCCTCAAAAAGTTAAGTGTAGAATTATTGTATGACCAAGCATCTCCACTCCTAGGTATATACCCCAGTGGATCAAAAACAAGGATTTAAACACACACTTATACTCGAATGTCCACGGCAGCATTATTCACAATAGCCAAAAGGTAGAAATAATGTTTAAGTATAAAATATTACATATACATACAATGAAATGTTATTTACACATAAAAAGGAATGAAGCACTGATACATGCTACAATATGGATGAACCTTGAAAACATTATGCTAAGTGAAATAAGCCAGACATAAAAAAAAGACTATTGTATGATTCCACTTACATGAAAAATCTAGAATAGGCCAATTTATAGACAGAAAGATGCATGGTAACCAGAAGCTGAGGGGTTACAGGAAAATGGGGTATTATTGTTTAGGGCAATTTAAAAAAATGGGTACAGAGTTTTTGTTTAGGATGATTTAAAAAAATTGAAAATAGACAGTGGGAATGTAATTAATGCCACCAAATGTACAGTTAAAAATGGTTGCAACAGCCAAAAAATAAATTTAAAAGGGCAGGTGGGGGGGGGGTGAGAAGAGACAATGTCAAAAACAATTTTTGAAAGTTAGAAAACAAATAGATGAGTCATAACTGATAGCAGATGTCAGAAAGCTGAATCCTAAGCTGGTAAAAGCCAAGAAGCAACTCAATTTGCACTACAAAAGCTCACATACAAGGGTGGAGTTGATCCTAAAAACATTAAGTCTGGTTGAAATCCCCTTTGAGAAAGTAGTTAACCCCTCAGATCCTTTCCCTTATTCTGCAGCTGGGGGCTGCCCCTTTTGAACCACCCTGGCAGCCAGCTGGAGGTCTACTCTTTGGTAGGTTAAAGCAGAAGGCCTCTGGAGTAGGCTACCCTACACATGCCTGAGGATTGAGGTACCATAATGACAAATAGAGATTAAGTGAAAGTTTATATCAGGGGTCCTCAAACTTTTTAAACAGGGGGCCAGTTCACTATCCCTCAGACCATTGGAGAGTGCGCACTGTGGACATGGGACGAGTCAGCTGCTAAGCAGGACAGGTAGTGGCGACAAAAAGACCTGGTGGGCCAGATATTTATGTCCCCAGTAGGCGGCATGTGGCCCGTGGGCTGTAGTTTGAGGATGCCTGGTTTATATTCTAAATGTTGAGACATTAAGCCTCACCTCTATCTCCCCTGACCTAGATGGCCAACAGCTGGATGTAGAGCCACCAGCAGGAGAATCTGGGAAAATCAAGATTACGTAGAAAAGTACACAAATGTAAAAACAAGGCAATTAGCAACTCTAGGCAAAACTAAATTATATGCATGAAAGGAAGTTACACAATTTTTACATTGTTAAAATGATCTATGACCTAACCAAAAGTATGGTAACTATAAAAAACTAACTCCATATCTTCGGAAGTAAGAAGTCAAAAGATAATGTCTAAAATGGAAAAACCAGGAAGCAGAAATATAAACCTGTTACCTACAAACAAGGAAGAAAAAAACCAAAAGAGCTAAGAGTTGAAATCAGCAGTCTCTGAGGCGCAGCAAATGGTGTTGGTGGTGGGGCACAGGGATAGCACTAGGGGGCTGTTTTTTCCAAACAAGATTTGGGAAAGTGAATTCACTCTTTAAATTGTATGTCTAGATAATAATAAAATTTAAATTGAATTTAAATTTAAATTGAAAGAATAAATAAAAGTCAACATTTAACAAAACTAGAAAGAATACTCAAGAAATAGCCCTAGTTACTTCCAGAGCTCAGGACTGGATGTAGAGAAGGGAAAGAGACTTAAGTTTTCAATGTATTGCTTTCAGTATTATTAGGATTTACTTATTTTATTTATTCATTCATTTTTATTTCAAAATATTAAGGAGGTAAAAATGTTTTTGTTGCATGGCTTGAGTCAGGGCTATAAGTGTACCTGTCACTAGAATACTGTGTTTCCCTGACAATAAGACAGGGTCTTATACTTACTCTTCCTCAAGAAGACACCCAAGGCTTATTTTCAGGGGATGCATTATTTTCCCCTCAAAGCCTCAGCTTGCAGCAGGCACAGGATGGCCAGAACCTGACAGCGGGAGCCGACCTTGTTGGTGGGGCTGCCTGCACCTTTCTGGTCACCTCTAGGATAGTAGCCGTCATGATGGGGCAGATGAGAAGGGCTGCTCGTCTTCTTGACCACTCCACAACAAAATGCATGGGTTGTGCAGATATGCTGTGTAGCCACGCCCATCACTAGGTCTTATTTTCAGGGTAGGGCTTACGTTATGCAAATGCTTAGAAATCCTGCTAGGGCTTATTTTATGGATAGGTCTTATTTTCGGGGAAACACAGTAGTGTTCATTGTGCCCATCAAGTAGGTTTTTGCCCTTCTCCTTCTCCCCACATTTACTTGTATTTTTTTTAAGTATTATTAAAAAGATTAAACCAGCACTTATAAAGCTTTAAAAATGCCTGCTCTGACTCATCTGTTACTAGATCCCAGGATCTGAGATGCCTCAAATCAACTTAGGTCAGAAATAATGTCAAGGGCATAAGGACTGAAGCAATAAGAACCTTGGGAAGGTTCACTGCTTTGCCACCAGTTTCCCGCCGTCCTGACCACGGAGCCCTGCTCACCTGCTGTCATGGGCACGACGTCTGAACGCAGGAGCATTTGGATGCGGCCAGCTGGCTTGTTCCCGATCTTGATGTCCATGTACACCTGAGGATTTGACCTGGTCTTTTTTGCAGCAGGCTCTCCCTAGGTGCAGAAGAAGCTGCTAGGTTAGAAAGAGCTCTCTGAGTCCCCAAGCAGGAGCACAAGTATTCCTCTGTACACACACCCATAACCCAACTCCAGTGAGCAGGTGCAGGAAGGTGTCCACAGGGAAGGCCTGGGGTCCTGACAGGGCTGCAGGAGGCAGGAGCCACCGCCACAGCACCCAGCTGGACACCAGTGACCAGAGACCCCAGCACTATCTGACTTGAGGCCCTGCCCCCACTGTATGTTATCTCAGCAAGCTCACCCTCAGACATGTCAGCTCGCCTCCCCTTCCCCTGCAGTCCCAGAACAGTATTTTTCTGGTCCACCATACACAACTCTCAACACCTTCAAACCCCAGTTGAAGCCCACTGACCCCCAGTTAAGCAGACTCATTCAAATACCGCCACCTCCTGCCACTATGCTCAGCCCTGCATATTTCCAGGCTAGCTACATGGAAGCCACGGGGGAAGTCCTCTTGCTTGGGCCTAAGTGTTCAGAAGACAATGGAGGAGGTTGGGCCTTGCCCTGTGCTCCAAGTAGATAAGACTAAGCAGAGGATAAAGACATTTGATACAACTGCCACATTTACTCCAACAAGAAAAGTCAAATGTTATTGTTTGTGGTTGAGTTTAACAAACGTGTTGAGGTGTCATGCTGGACACCGTGGATACTAATACTACTATTTGCTGCTAATAGCAGTAGCACAGTAATAGCAGCAAATAACTCACATAGCACTTACATGTAACCTGCCTAAGGTCACGAAGGTGGTAAATGGTGAGCTGGAATTTACACCTCAATCACCAATCGCCCCCAAGTCCATGCTCTTAATCATATTACTCCATTTCACATTTTTACTAATAATGATGCATAATACAAGGCCCCTAGCCTCACAGAATTTACTGCCTAGAAAAGGAAGGGCAATAAGCACTTAAGTAGCCTGTGCAAAAGCCAAGATGCACACGGAAATACAAAGCATGGTTTCATCAGAGTGCCAAGTGAAGATGGCACCATGGAGAGATGGGAAGTGAGACTGATGAGGCAGGCAGGGTCAGGTGTAGGGAGAGCCCCTCCTGGACTTCCTGTCGGGAGACATCAGGTGACAGGGAGCTGGTGAAAAGTTCTGAGCAGGAGAGCTAATGATTGGACATGTGCTTTAGAAAGACTAGAAGAGAGCAAGACTACAGTCAGAAGGCTAGCCAGAAAGCTACTGCAATTATCTGAATGA
The DNA here is from genome assembly GCF_040939455.1 of Microcebus murinus. Lineage (NCBI taxonomy): Eukaryota > Metazoa > Chordata > Mammalia > Primates > Cheirogaleidae > Microcebus > Microcebus murinus. The sequence goes on along the minus strand of NC_134105.1, from coordinate 29,007,517 downwards.
GAGGCAAGAGACCAAATTGGGACAATGGCATGAACAGGCTTCAAGGTAGAATTAAGAGAAAAATGTATTGGGTCTACCTTAAAAGAGGGGTCTAGGGTGATCTAGAGGGAGTCTGCTGACTGTGACAGCCTCTTTATGCATTTTGCTTTGCATCCAAATTTCTCACTTTGGTCAATGTGTGGATGGATGGTAGCAAATTAACCAAGATTGAGAACACAAGAAGACAGGATCAGAGAGGAGAGGGAATCCATTTTAGACAACTTTAAGCTGCCTATGAGTCTTGCAGGCAGAAATCTCAGAAGCTCAGGACTAGAAACAGAGACTATGAAAGTCAATGACAGTGGATGAGAGGCTGCAGAAAACCAGAAAATGACTGCTACTGTTTCGGCAGAGAGAAGAGAGAAGCTGTGAGCCAAGAAAGAAATACAGAAAAATGACAGCATTAACCAGGTGGCCAGAGGAGGGGAAGACTGAGAAGCAGTGGTCAGAGAGCTATGCCAAGAGTCAGGAGGAAGTGCCAATGCAGGTTCTCTTAGGTAGAACCTTGAGCTTTCCTAAGGTGTACAGGTTGAAGGGAAGGCATCACTACCCTGTCCTGTCTCTCCTGTATTAGGACAGGAATAGGAAGACCATGAGCCTGGTGCTGGACTCTTTGGTGAAGGAAGGCGACTGATCAAGAGGGGTGAAGAGGAGCACCTTCACTTCTCATCACAAATCTGTACCTGGGCAGAGTGGAGACATTCACCATGTAGAACACAAAATGGGTGAGAGAACCAAAGCTCTTCTCTTTAATTCTGTTAATACTGTCTTCACCAAAATACTAAGAGTTCATTATTCACTCTCTCTGCTTTTGTATACATATGTTTGCAAATTTCCACGACAACTTTTATAAAAAACAATCTCCTGTGGAAAGGGGCAGCCTGTCCTCTGGAAGCTCGAGTCTTCACTCTCACCTCCTGGGTTTCCGCCTTGGGAGGCTCTGACCCTTCTTCTTCTTTATTCTCTTCAAGAGTCTTCCCAGAAAACTTCTTCAACCAGTCATCATCTGACCAAACTGAAAGGAAAGGACCAAACAAATGTTAATAAATTTAAGCTATCAGCACAAATTGAAAAGTAGCTGCTTTGGTCAGCAAAGTAGAAGATACTATGTCGTGTCCTCTCAGCCAGAGGATTCCCTTTGAGAACTCCCTAGGGTAAGGAAGTCCCCACGGGGAATGTCAGCCCTGAAGTCCCCTCTCAGCAGGGCTAAGGGAAAAAGCTATGCCAGAGGCAAAGGAATAGCCCTTGCCAGTTCCAGCACTAGAGGCAGCCCCAAGAATGGAGTGCTGATAAAACTGATAAAGATAAGGGAGTGAAAAGGGTTTCTCTCATAACAGAATGTTCCTCTTGCTTTGCTGAGAAACTCAAATTCTTTTTGTTTGCTCACAAAGGTGGCATATGCCCTTGCCATTGTGAATCACTCTTTATCCCTGCCCACCAGGAAGCAGCACTTAACATCTATGTCTAAGTAAATAGGGATAAAAAAGCAACTAAGGCCAAACTGCAGGATAGGACAGGGAATCTGTGAGTTGCTCCTACTCACCTGGTCTGGAAGAGCCTTCTTTAATTCTCATTGGTTTGGCCAAATTGACACGAATTGTCCGTCCAAAGAGCTCTGATTCATTCTGAAAAAAATTGAAAATCCAGCTGCTCAAACTGTTAGGTTAAAAGAGAGACACTCAGCGTTTTATTTACTTCTAGGACATTTGTCCTCCCTTAATCCCTGAGCCCCTGACAGCAAGCTATGTACCTGCCACAAAGCAGCCTGTGGCTTACAGGGGACTTCCTCCCTTGAGCCAATCACACACCTCCTTTCTTGCAATGCCAGCAGACAAAGACCTATACCACCAAAAGTAACTCTGGGTTCAGACTGCTCTGAAATTACAAGGATAATGCAGTTTCCCAATACCTAATTCATCTTCGAAACTAAGGATCAGCTTTGAAATGGTGAAAAATGATTTCTTTCTGACAGCTAAGGAATATATTTGGTGAATGTGTAACAGAGAACAAAGGAGAACCTCATTATCCAGAGATAACTGGTACCAGAAAAGGTCACTTCATGTGTATCCACTTAAGGCAGTGACGAAAATTTCAGGGTAAAAAGTGAAAATTTAAAAAGGCATTGGACTTTAGTGTGAGGAAACTGAAAATAATGAAAATAAGTTTATTACAAATAATCACATTTAACTATGCACTAATTTGTAGTACAGAGATGTAACAGATGCTGATTAGTTTGAGGTATTTTTTCCAACAAAATTCTATCAACAGTATGATATGCTATCTTTGCACTTCATATCAGACATGAAAATTATAAGGATCTCAAGAAGGGTACAGATACTGAAGAGTGTCATTATTTTTCCCAAGGACATTTCCAGCATATGCAAATCATTCTCATCAGTGATTTGCAGCTACCACTTTCCTTATTAAATTTCTCAAGTGTTAACTAGTCTAACATTTCACGAAATCCTGCCTCTTTTGCAAAATATGCAGTTTCGCTGTGCAATCAATTTACATTGTGTTTGCAATTTACTATCCTAGAGACAGGGCAGCCAGTGAGAGACTGGCCAACAAGGATGATTAAGACTTGCATTATTGTTAAATGGGAAAGGATTTACAAGTGATTAATTCACAGTGAATATTTTCACATGTTGACAATTTTTACTTCCCCATGCAACCTTGTATTAATAATTGTGAAGATTTAGAAAAATAACATGAATAAGGACCCTGTGTATCACCAAAAAGCAACTTCAGTTAGAATGAGGATTTCCCACCATACCATGTTGTCGATAGCTGCTGCAGCATCCTGCCAAGGAAAGACAAGGTATAAGGTTAGGCTTGCAGCCGAATGCTTCTTGTAGCATCTAAACACATATTCAGTAGTAAAAAACAAAAACCAAAAACATCCAGGAAAATGTCACTTCACACTTCTTGCTTGACTTTAGAGCTGGTAGTGCAGCAATTTGCCATCTAGTTGAAGGCATAAGAAATAATCATCAGTGCTGCCAGGCAAGAATTGTCAATGAACAGGGCCTGACAGGAGGTCTGAGACATTATTCACATTCTACTGTCCGATTAACTGAGAGAAACTTTCTTTCAAACACCACTTCTGGTCTGGACCCATTAGACCAAGGCCCTAACCAAATGGAGAACAACTTTTTTTGTAATCAGTAACAATAACACAAACCAAAGATTAAACACAAGCAGCACAGACTTTTCTCACCTCTGCCAACTCAAATTCAACAAAAGCAAATCCCCGGTGCTTTTCTGCAAAAAGGAAAAAAAGAATTACCACGTGGGGCAATGGGAAGAAATAGGACGGGAACAAAGAAAGTAAAATCAGTTACATGCCATACTCAGACACCAGAAATTCTACCCAATCACTATTTAGGAAGAAGGAATCTCATTCTTTGATTCTTCTTAAACAACATTTTAAGCAATAAACTATTTTTTAGTGGACACAGCTAAATAATAAACTATGTTTTTGTTTTTTTTTTTTGAGACAGAGTCTCTCTCTGTTGCCCAGGCTATAGGGCCATGGTGTCAGCCTAGCTCACAGCAACCTCAAATTCCTGGACTCAAGCAATTCTTCTGCCTCAGCCTCCCGAGTAGCTGGGACTACAGGCATGAGCCACCATGCCCAGCTAATTTTTTCTATATATTTTTAGTTGGCCAGATAATTTTTTTTTTCTATTTTTAGGAGAGACGGGGTCTCACTCTTGCTCAGGCTGGTCTCGAACTCCTGAGCTCAAACGATCCACCCACCTCGGCCTCCCAGAGTGCTAGGATTACAGGTGTGAGCCACCGCACCTGACCATGAACTATGTTTTTAATCTTTAAAATAAGCATTACCTTCTTCTACCAAAACTAAACTTAAACTTTAAACCTTAACCTGGCAAGGCAACTAAAAAAATGAAGTCGTTTAACGTATCAATTATTCACCCAAATATACATTTATGCATCAACATTCATAAAGCATGAATCCTAAAGCCTGAAGGATACTCAGGGTTTTTTTTGTTTGTTTGTTTGTTTTTTGAGACAGAGTCTCACTTTGTTGCCCAGGCTAGAGTGAGTGCCGTGGCGTCAGCCTAGCTCACAGCAACCTCGATCTCCTGGCTCAAGTGATCCTCCTGCCTCAGCCTCCCAAGTAGCTGGGACTACAGGCATGTACCACCATGCCCGGCTAATTTTTTGTATATATATTTTTTAGTTGGTCAATTAATTTCTTTCTATTTTTAGTAGAGACGGGGTCTTGCTCAGGCTGGTTTTGAACTCCTGACCTCGAGCAATCTGCCCGCCTCGGCCTCCCAGAGTGCTAGGATTACAGGCGTGAGCCACCACGCCCGGCAGGATACTCAGTTTTTAACCTCAGGAAAATGCTGATCTAACTGGAAAAGCCAAGCACAACAGTGTTAATTATAGAATTCAGAGACTCGAAGGGCCCTTAGAAAGCCAATATAACCTCATTGCTTCTGCAAATAAAAATTCCTTAGGCCCAGTGAGTTTAAAGACTTTGCTAACAATCATATGCAAGGCTGATCATAGAGCTGGGCCTAAAATGACAATCTTAAAAATGACAACAAAGCTAAAATAGAAAACTGAACTATAACTGCAATAAGAATTAAAGGAAAACCCATCCCGTTGTGAAGAGGCCAAGGCCCCATTGTGGGGCCAGGCTTTCCTGTTGCCTCATTTAAAAGCACAGTTGTTAAGAGGGGAGCAGGTGGGATAAAGTCCCCAGCAGGTAGTTTGAAAAAACAGGTGTTAATGTAGTTTAAAATCCATCTTCCTACTGGTCTATTGAAAAATTTCTTATCTCAAACCCAAGAGATAGAGAGACTCTGCAAAATATTTACAGCTAACAACCACATCGCCTCAGAACATTTCTTCTGCATCAAGATCACTGTGATGTCGACCAGGCACCACCTGAACTTTCTTATACTGCATACTAACCATATTTAGAATGCACATTTAGAATTGTGATGTGACTTTCATTTTTTTAAAAGTTCTTTTCTTAGAAGGAGGATTCTAAACATGAGAGATACCAAGAACTCACCTGTTTCATAATCCAAAGGAATCTGAATATCTGTGATGTCTCCAAAAGGAATAAAAGCAGCATGAAGAACTTTGTCATCCACCTCCTCTGCCAGCCCACCTGCAAATACGACAAGGGCCTTCTGAGCCACCATCCTCCATACTCTTGTAGAAGTCCCTGCAGCCTGGTTTGCATGCTAGCCAAGGGAAGGGAAGGGGTCCTTCCATCCAGTTCTTTGGGTACACAACCTCCCCTCTCTCATCTATTGCCCATGCATGAACCACACGCCTCTCTTCACCCTTCTTTCAGACCCTCATCTAGCCCCAGGATTAGGACAATAGGTTCATAACTGGCCTCTCTGTCTTCTTTCCCTCTATCAATTCCACAAAGCCAACTAGAATGACCTTGGGAAAGTGCTGATTTTTGAACTCATCACTTCTCCCCTTAAATTCCTTAAAAGGTTCCCCACTACCTTCAGGATAAAGTGTAAACTTATTAACAGTTTCTACAACTGGGGCTAACACCTCTCCAGCTTTTTTCACTTTGCTTCCCCAATTCCCTGGGTTTCCAAAAAATGAGCCACTTGCCCCCAAGTGTCAGGCCATTTCACACCTGTGGGCTTCTGCTCTGGTTAACTCCTGCTCATCAGCTCCAGCGCCACAGTATCCGGAAAGTTTGCCCTCACCTCTCCAGATGGATGGGGTCACTTCTCCCCACACCCAGGCCCATGTTATCATCGTCCATCCCCACCACAGCGCTTATCAAAGTGTGCTAATGAGGTTATTCCCACTTTTTTTTCTGGCTAGTCTGGGAACTCCTCCCTTTAGGGCAGGGACTGTGGCTGAGCCATCGCCGCAGTGAATGCCCATAAAATGAATGGGCGCGAGGATCTGGAGGACCGTAATGTTCGCCTACCACTCATTCAGACCCTACTGAAGCTTAGCGGGCTAGGAAGGAAGCCGGAATGATCGTTACGTCCCGGGCTTGAGGCAAAGCGATACAGCCCCAAGACCCGGCCTTGACAGCTGCTCGCCGCCTTCCCGGTCCCCGCCGCGACCCACCCGGGCACTTGGCTCGCCCAGACTCCGCCTAGCGCCCGCGCCTGCTCACCCACGTACAGCACACGCTTGGTAGTGGCCATCTTGCTCGCGCGCTCTTCCGCCGGAAGCCGGCGCTCGGCCCGCCCATCCCCGTATCCCCGCCCCCGCTGGCCTCGCCCCGCCTCCTCAGCGCCGTGCTCTCAGGCCCCGCCCCGCCCTGCTGTGTAGACCTGCGTCCCGCAGCAGGGAGCCTCCTGCGCCGGGCTAGGGACACGGGGCTGGACCGGGGAGCGTTCTCCCCAGCGCGCCCAGTGCTCGCCAAGTCGTGGGAAACAAACCGTGGCAAACCGAATCAACCGGGGTGTTATTGGCACATGGTAAACTGCAAATAATCAAAGGTCTGCGGGCCGCCCTGCTCGCCTGTTTTTGGACCACCTGGGATCTAAAAATGGTTTTTCCATTTTGAAATAATTGAGAAAAAAATCAAAAGATTATTTTGTGACACGTGAAAATCGTATGAAATTGAGTTTTCAGTGTCCATAGAAAAAATTGTGTTGGAACACAGCCACGCTCATTCCTTTAAGACGGTTATCAGCGGCTGCTTTCCTGCTTCCAGGGCAGGAGCTCTGGCCTGCAAAGCCAGCAATATGTGCCGTCTGGCCCTTGGTCCTTTAGGGAAAAAGTTTGCCAACTCTTAGACTAATACATAAATCACAGAAATCACAGATTGACATAAGTGGTAGAAAATAATGGAGCCATCTGTTTTAGTTAGAGTGGGGGCTTAAGACCTCCCCGAGGTGACGTTGAAGGTGAAACCTGAAGGAAAAGGAGCCAGCCAGAGAAGTGGGAAAAGATTTCAGGGAGGGGAGACAGCTTCTGCACACTCAAGGAAAGGAGAGGCCAGAGCATAGGGGGTGGGGGTGGAGGGCATGAATTCAGGCAGGAGATGTAGGCAGGGGTCACACCATGAAGGTCATACAGGGCACTGTAAGCCATGTGAAGATTTGGGGGCATTGAGGAGCTATTGAAGAAGTTGTAACAGGAAAGTTACATGGTCACATTTATGTTTTCAAATAGTGCTCTGAGCCAGGCTCAGTGGCTCATCCCTGTAGTCCCAGCTACTGGGGAGGCAGAGGCGGGAGGACCGATTGAGCCCAGGAGTTAGAATCCAGCCTGGGCAACATAGAGAGACCCCATCTCTAAAACAAAAAATAAAAATATAATAACAATAATGAAATAGTGCTCTGATCACTAGGCCCAGAACGGATTGGGTGGAACCCTGGAGACCAGGAGGTTAAGCAGTAGACTAGGGAAGAGTTGATAGTGCCTCTCTCCTGCCAATCCACCCTCCAGAGTGATCTTTCTTTAAAATAAGCCTAAACTTTCTAGAGCTGCCTGCTTAAATCACTGCTGCTGATAACAAGGCCCTTGACAAGGGGGCCATGCTTACCCAGAGTAGACCTGACTTCCATGCCAGCTCCTCATCTACTTACCATGGCTCTTTTTCCTTGCCTCTGCCTTTGCTCATTGGGTTCTTTCTCCTTTCTCCACTGAGAGGCACCCACCAGTCCTTGTCAAAGGGCCTAGTTAAGCTTCACTCATCTAAATCCCCTACCAACACAGTCCATGGCCCCCAAGTCTAGAAGTCAATTGGAACATACCTATAACTGTAGTCAGGCATGTCTCTCTCTTTTTACTAGCTCAAGATCTCTGACACCAAGACCGGTACCCATTGTGTTCCCAGAACTAAGCAGTGGCTGTATACGCATGCAGCTAACCTCACTAACCTCAGGCCAAACTGGGGAGATGATGCCCATAGAAATGAGGCTCTGGGATCTGATTAGGAGAACTCTGTGTACAGTGCACCCATCACTATTCCAAACCAACAAGGTCACCCTTGAGAAAAATCTAAATAGGTATCCTTTATTTGGGTGTGATATAATAAAAAATATAGACTTGGTCTTTGTCCCAGTTCCTGGTACAGAGCTCCTAAAACACTTAGAATTTTCTGAGTGCTATGGGTGTCTTTTGTTATTCATAATGAGCCCATTTTGGCTATACCTGAGTTTATGCTAAACAGGGGACTCATGATGGGACCCCTGGACAGCTTTAGAATGGGGGCTGGTCACTAGAGAAACCAACCACACGATTAGAGGGTTGGAAATTTCAGCTCCACCCCTGACTTCTGGGAAGGGGAGGAGGACTGGAAATTGGGTTCCATCACCAATGACCAATGATTTAATCATCATCCCCAGGTAATGAAAACCCCATGTAGAAACTCTAAACAGAGTTTGGGGAGTTGCCAGGTTGGTGGACACATCGATGTGCTTGGAGGATGGCATGCCTAGAGAGGGTGTGGAAGCTCTTCATCCCCCACAACCCTCACCTTGCCCTGTGCATCTCTTCCTCTAATCTTTCCTGCCAGGTTTGAATGCCTTGTTCAGATGAGCAGGAACAAATGTTCTCCTGTGGGGAGGACAGTTAATAAAAAACCAAACTGAATCCCAGTAAAGAATAGCCACTGGTATTTGGATTGGCACCAGGTTCTGGCCCCCTCTTCTTCTGCAAGCATAGGGGGTCATTCATTCATCCAGCAACTGCTGCTGTTCCCGTGGGGATGCTGTGGCCAGCATAGAGGCACTCAGAAGCTCCTGTCCCTGCACATGGACCACAGGCCGGTGGGGGGGGGGGGGCCTGGGAACCAGGCGAGGCAGAGGGTTAGCCCCGAGGAAAGGACGACACTTGATGGTGGTCAAGGTTAGGACAGTCCAACCATTTAACACCTGCATGCTACCATTCAGAATGCCAGGGAAGGGGACAAGAGGCAACAGTCCCTGACCGAATTCTGTCCATTGTGAGGGGAGTGGTGGTGATATAAAAAGTGTACACACTCTGGGAGTGGGAGGCCAAGGCAGGCGGATTGCTCAAGGTCAGGAGTTCTAAACCAGCCTGAGCAAGAGCGAGACCCCGTCTCTACTATAAATAGAAAGAAATTAATTGGCCAACTAACATATGTAGAAAAAACTGTACAGATCCTTTCTTATATTCATATATTAATACATAATAAAACACAACACAATTAGAAAGAGAAGGTGATATGAACCCATATAGAATATATCTGATCTATGTCAGGCTCAGTGCTAGGGAGATATTTTCACAGATATTTAGTCCACACAAACTTTTTGAGATAGAATTTATTGCCCCATTTTACTCCGTGACACCCAGTGAGATCAAGCAATGTACTCACACTAGCAAAATAACTGAGTAGTCAATTTGTTTACTGAATGTATAAAGCTGCAGTAACTATCTTTAGCAATATAGCTTTTTTTCAAAAGACTACATTATCCCCTTTGGAGGGATTTCCAGAAATGACAGGGCCAAAGGGTATAAATATCACAACAGTTATAATTATTATATACCATACTACTTCTCTCATTAAATGCTCTAGAACATTAGCATATGATGTCAGTGATGAGCTCAAGCCTAGATGCAGGTGCCTGAAGGCAATAGAAAGGAAGCACATCTTTCCACATGGCATTAAGTTTTAGAAAGCTCATCTTTAGGGAGCTTTAGGTAGGTGACATGAGTGGGAAAGTGGGAAGGATCATTTTCTCCCTGTATTTCTGAAGGGAGAAGTTAGAGATCATAATCACACTTAGCTCAATTTGTATCTGTATTTATTTTTTAAATCCCCTTCTTTCCTTCTAGAGAAAGAGCACTTTGAAAGCAGCGACCAGGTCAGTTTGTTTACCACTGTAACCCCAGCCCACCGCACAATTCCTTGGCATTTAGTAGAGTTTTAGTATCTGATGAATGAAGCAGAGAAGGAAAATCTCCTTTCAAATAAAGTTGAGATGGAAAATTCTATTCTTAGCACACTGGGTGCTGGGCTCCCTGCAGAGGCTGAATCACAGACTGTGGGCTGCCAACACTGGAGGTGGTGTGTTTGTACAGAGAAACAGCCCGGGGAGGAGCAGTAAGCACAAGTGTGGTGGCACAGGTGCTATATAGTGCTGCAAAGCAGCAAGATCCCCAATGAAATGAACAAACCGAATTAAACCTCACCACTCTTAGCAACCACAGTCTCCAAGACTCTTTCTTTGATTCTTAACTGAGTCAGTGTTTGTATTGTGAAGACTGTTTGAGAGACCAGAAGCTAAAACATTCTATCTGCCAGCCAGGGACGCTTTTCTTCACTGACAGCAGGAGGGACAGATGTCCAAGTCTGCCAGAATTTAGAGCTGGTGGCCACGTTCACTTCTGCTGCCTTACAGTACCATCTCATAGGACCGGATTCCCCAGTGCCCTAGACCCCAGTTTCCTAGGTCTGGCAGGTTCCATATTCCGCAACAGTGGTCCTAAAACCTGAGCTCACATCAGAACCATCCCAAAGGCTCGTTAAAACACAGATTGCTGAGCTCGACTCCAAGAGTCGCTGATTCAGTGGGTCTTGAGTGAAGCCGAGAATGTTCATTTCTAACAACTCCCCTGGTGATGCGGAGGCTGCTGGCCAGGGGACCACACTCTGAAAACTACTTTTTCCAAGAAAAGTTATAACGTAGTAAGAACAGGACAGTTAGAATCAATCTATTCTGGGTGCAAACAATAAGGGGGTATATTGTCTGGAGAGAATTTTAAAACAATAATAAAACAACTAAGAAGTCAGTCACTTTTTATTCCATTTGTGCTCAGGCAACTCTGAACAATATCATTCACAAAATACTCCTCCTGAAAAAAATCTTTCCATTGTTTCTAAGTTGAAATAGTTGTTGTGAATGCTCTTGAATATGATTCAAATTGGCACATTTTTATTATTTATACTTAATAAACATTTGTATTCCATATAAAAGTTAATTTGGGAAACTTATTATACAATAGGTCCCCAAGACACTTGGATGAGCTACATGTGTTTATGTGAAATATAAGCTCTTACTGGTTCAGAATTGTTTGAGCTCCTTCAAGCTTCCTTTGAACACAGTTTGTGTCTCCGAACACTGTGTCACTACAGATTCCTACATTTAAACAATAGATCTAAAATGAAAAAGAATATATTTGTGTGTGATTTTTCTTTTTCAAGTTATATTTTTTTCTGGAGTGAAGTTTTAGATGAGGTTTCTAAGACAAAATATTTGCAAACAGTTCAGCCTTGAACAATGTACAGTAAAATAATAAGCTTTAAAATTGTTCCAAGGATTTGGTAATGGTTTCCTAGACAAGACACCAAAAGCACAAGCAAGAAAATAAAATAAAAAGATAAATTAGACTTCATCAAAATTAAAAGCTGTTATATGTCAAAGGACACTTACCAAGAAAGCGAAAAGATCACCCACAGGTGAAAACACTTGCAAATATATCTGATAAGAGGTTAGTATTCAGAATATATAAAGAACTTTTACAGCTCAACAACAAAAAGACAAACAGTCCTATTAATAAATGGGTAAAAGATTTGAATAAACATTTCTCCAAACTTATATAGACAAGTGGCCAACAAGTGCATGACAAAATCAACATTAGTCATTAGGGAAACATAAATCAAAACCACAATGAGATACCACTTCATACCCATTAGAATGGCTATCTCAAAAAATTATAAGTAGCAAAGATGTGGAGAAATTGGAACCCTTGTACATTGCTAGTGGGAATGTAAAATGGTGCAGCCCTTGTGGAAAATAATTTGGCTTCTCCTCAAGAAGTTTAAAACATAGAAATTACCATATGATCAAGTGCTTCTAATCCCAGGTAGGTACCCACAAGAATTGAAAACTGGTGTTCAAACAACTTGTACACAAACATTCATAGTAGCACCATTTACCATAGCCAAAAGGTAGAAACAACTCAAGTGTCCTTCAACAAATGAATGGATAAAAAATGTGATATATTCATATAATGGAATATGATTCTGCCATACGAAGGAATAAAGTAAAATAATAACCAAAACGTGTTAAAACATGATGAGTCTTGAGAACATTACACTAAATGAAAGAAACCAGACACAAAAGGCCACATGATGTATGATTCCATTTATAAGAAATGTCCAGAATGGGCAAATCCATAGACAGAAAGCAGTTTAGTGGTTGGCACAGCTAGGGTTAGGGAAGAATGAGGAGTGACTATTAAAGAGTACAGGGTTTCCTTTTGGGGTGATGAAAATGTTCTGGAACTAGGTAGTGATGATGGATGCACAACATTGTGAATGTACAAAGTGCCACTGAATTGTACACTTTAAAATGGTTAGAATGGCAAGTTTTATATTGTGTGTATTTACCAGAACAAAAAGAATAGTCAACTGGGCAGGAGTTCTGGTGGTGGTGGAATGAAGAGTTCACAAAATCTCTCTTGAAAAACAACTATAAAACTTGGACAGAATTGTCAAAAACAACCATTTCAGAGCTCTAGAAATTGACTAAATGCACATGGCACACTGAGAAGTGTTTATTCATGAAAAACTGCTGAACTTCAGCTAAGAATGGTGGGACTCTGTGGTGCTGTTGCCTGGGGTGCTCGTATCTCTCTCTTCCCCTCCATCCATGCTGCAGGGCAGAGCCAGTTATGAAAACCAGCAGCTTTGCTGTTGTTGGAAAGGGCTGACTTGATTTAGAGCAGAGGCAGAAAACATATGCCAAGGAGTGCTGTCAACAAGAATACCAAGCTCAGTGAGAACTGAACTGGGAAGGCCCGTTGCTCTGCTGGCCTGAGGTTGCAGTCCCACTTGTCAGTGAAGCCAGACGTTTAGCAGGGAGATCCTGAAAATGGGAACGCTGCAGAGGCACTGTATGCACTCTCTCCACATCCTTGGCTGGCTGGAAGGCTGCACCATTCATATACAGGCAAGATCTGGGGAGCTCAAGCTCTGCACACATTCCCGGCAGACTTGGAGACTGTCCCCAAACACAAGGAAGTACCATTGAAAAAGCAAATCTGAGGAAGACTTGAAAAATGCCCAGACTTTGAATGCACTTTGAAACCCACACACAGATTCATAGGCAGAGAGTGGAAGCCTTTCTAGCACAAGGTATTTGGGTAAAACCTCTGACTAATCATTGGTTTACCACTAACATACCCTAGGAAGCCAAGCTAGAAAAATAAAGTAAGGATTTAAAAAAAACCTGAGACATACAACTCTAGAACACTGCTAGAAAGACAAATTGTACAGATTTAATCCAGGCAAGTTACTAAAAGACAAAACAAATAACAAACAAAAAAACAGCCAGCAACAGAAACAATCCTTGAACAACAACAACAACAAAATTAAAATTCAGCATTGCTACAGTGTATTATTTTAAAAATTTATTTTTATACTTTTTTTTTTTACTTTTCACTCTTTATTCAGCATCAGAAACAGCATATTATTTTAAATCCCAGTTTTCAACAAAAATATGTGATACATGCAAAGAAACAAGAAGATGTGATTCATACTCAGAAAAAAAACAGCCATCAGTAGAGAATTGTCACTGACTGGACCTCCATGTTGTATTTATCAAACAAAGACATCAAAGCAGGTATAAGAAATATGTTCAAAGAATTATAAGTAACCATGTTTAGAGAAAAAAATTTAATGATAATGACTCAACAAAATAGTAAATCTCAATAAGGAATAAGAAACTATAAACAAGAATCAAATGGAAATTCTAGTGTCAAAAATTATAAAAACAAATAAAAATTCACTAGATGGATTCAACAGCAGATTTGAGATGGCAGATCACTGAATCTGAAGACAGCTGAATAGGAATGATCTAATCTGAAGAACAGAGAGAAAAAAGTTGGAAGAAAATGACCAGAGCCTCTGAGATCTGTGGTATATCATCAAACATACCAACATATGATAAGTGGAACACCTGTGGGAGTCCCAGAAAGATAAAAGAGAAAGGGAAAGAAAACATATTTGAAGAAATAATGGCCAAAAACTTCCCAAATTTGAGGAAAAACATTCATCTACAGATTCAAGATACTCAAGGTGGCTGGGCATGGTGGCTCACACCTGTAATCCCAGCACTTTAGGAGGTCAAGATAGGAGGATCACTTGAGGCCAGGAGTTCAAGGTTACAGTGAGCTATGTTCACATCACTGCACTCCAGCCTGAGCGACAGAGTGACATTCTGTCTCTAAACATTTTTTTTTAAAAATTGATGACTGAAAAAATTCAATAAAATATAGTTTAAAATCAATAGATACATTTAAATTATATGCTAAAAATATTTTTTTAACACAGAAGGCAGTCAAGGAGGGACAGAAAAACAAGACAGGAGAAATATAGAAAACAAATAGCAAAATGGCAGACATAAATCCAGCTCCATCAATAATTACATTAAATGCGAATTGACTAAACACAAACATAATAAAAAACAGACACTGTCAGACTAGATGTTTTTAAAAGCAAGATTCAATTATATGCTATCAGACACACATATCAGATTCAAAGACACAAGGAGGTTGAAAGTAAAAGGATGGGAAAAGATATATCATGTAAACAGTAACCCTAAGAGAGCTGAAGTGGCTGTATTAATCAGACACAATAGGATTTAAGGTTAAGAAATATTACTAGAGACAAACGGAACATTTCATAATAATAAAAGGTCAAGTATATTAGGAAGATGTAACAACTATAATTACCTAACAACAAGGTCCCAAAACAATAATGAATGATGATCCAATTTTAAAACGGGCAAATAGAACACTCCTACACTGCTGGTGGGACTGCAAACTAGTTCAACCTCTGTGGAAAGCAATATGGAGATACCTTAAAGCGATACAAGTGAATCTACCATCTGATCCAGCAATCCCATTGCTGGGCATCTACCCAAAAGATCCAATGACACTCTACAAAAAAGACACCTGCACTCGAATGTTTATAGCAGCACAATTCATAATTGCAAGGCTGTGGAAACAGCCCAAGTGCCCATCAATCCAAGAATGGATTAATAAAATGTGGTATATGTATACCATGGAGTACTATTCAGCTCTAAGAAACAATGGTGATATAGCACATCTTATATTTTCTTGGTTAGAGCTGGAACCCATACTACTAAGTGAAGTATCCCAAGAATGGAAAAACAAGCACCACATATATTCACCAGCAAACTGGTATTAACTGAGGAGCACTTAAATGGGCACATAGGTACTACAGTAATAGGGTATTGGGCAGGGGGGAGGGGGGAGGGGGGCGGGTATATATATACATAATGAGTGAGATGTGCACCATCTGGGGGATGGTCATGTTGGAAACTCAGACTTGTGGGGGGAGGGGAGGAAAGGGCATTTATTGAAACCTTAAAATCTGTACCCCCCATAATATGCCGAAATAAAACAAAAACAAAAACAAAAAAAAATGGGCAAATAATTTGAATAGATATTTCACCAAAGAAGATATGAGGAGACAAAGAGCTAATGAGCAAAGATCTTCTGTTATTAGGTATATGCAAATCAAAACCCAAATGAGATACCACTACACATTCACTAGAATGGTTATAAACAGAAAGACAGACAGTAACAAGTGTTGGAGAGGGTGTGGAGAAATTAGAACCCTCAAACCTTGCTGAGGGGAATGTATAGTGTTGCAACTACTTTAAAAAGAGTTTGGCAACTACTAAAATTTAAACTTTAACTATGACCCAGCAGTTCCCCTCCTAGATATCTATCCAAGAGAAATAAAAATGTATGCCCACTCAAAGACTTGTACATGAAATGTTCATAGCACCATTTCATAAACAGCTAAAAAGTGAAAACAATCCAATGTGCATCAAGTGGTGAACGGATAAACAAAACAAAGTATATTCACATAACGGAATGCTATTCAACAATTTTAAAGGGCCAAATTGATAAATGCTACAGCATGGGCGAACTTCAAAAACACAAAGGTAAATGAAAGACACTAATCAAAAATGATTACATACTATATGATTTACTTTTTGTGCAATTTCCATAAAAGGCAAACCTACAGAGAGTGAAAGCAGATTAATAGTTGCCTGGGGGTAGGGCGAGCAGGAATTGACTACAAATGGGCACAAGTAAACTTTTGGGGATGATAAAAATGTTCTAAAGCTGAATTGTGATTTTAGAGAGTTACTAAAAATCGTTGAATTACACATTTACAATGGATATTCTTCATGACTTATAAATTGTGTGAGCATCATGTAGTGCATGTGTGTGTGTGTGTGTGTGTGTGTGTGTGTGTGTGTGTGTGTGTGTGTGTGTGTTGTTCATTGCTGTTGGTGGTATCTTATTTTCGTGGGACTTGATTTTCTGGCACTTTTTTGCCCTGCAGTACCCAACTGGCCCAACCCTTCCTTGTTCTTTTTGACAACTCTACTGGCTTTTTGAGTGGACTGTTTGGGGAGAAAAAAAGCTTTCAGGGATTATATTTTTTATAATATTTAGTATACTTATGGAGTCAGTGTTTTAATTTGACCTCTAGGGGGTAGTCATGGATCATAAATTGGTAGGCTATTTAAAAAATTATGTAGAATAATTTAAATTGAGTGGCCTTTTAGGTATGTATGTATGTATTATTATTGTTATTGCATTTTACAGATGAGAAAAGGAAGCTAAATAACTTGCTTAGTTCATGTAAGTTGTAAGTAATAAACTCTCTTTCTCTTTCTCTTTCCCGTAAAAATGGTAGAGCAAAGTGATCAATTAAATGCACTAACTCAGAAGTCAGCCTGCTTGACCAGGAAGACTTGGCCCATATGGGAACCTGCAGGGCAGAATGGCATCAGGAAATTGATTCACATGAAGAATAAATTACCAACCATATCTACTGAAGTTTGGCTCTATTACTTCCCAACTGTGTGATCAAGGGAAGTTTATTTAATTGCTCTGTGGCTCAGGTCCATCTGGAAAAATGAAATGATGAAGGAAATTTTTGCTAAGCCTTGGGCATGTGCAGATGGACTTACCCACTGTGTGGCTCTGAGCCTGGCTGGGTGATAAAATGCAAGAAAACACACAGTCAGGGGCCCAGGAACCAAAGCAACTGCCTCTTGGAGAACTGACCAGAATCAGCAAAAACTAACCAAAACAAAATAAAACAAAAAAATGCAGCCTGATGAGGAACTTGCTACGTTTGTGATCTATGCTCCAACTTTCTATCTGGACTCAACTTAATGGACTTATTGGGTCAATAAAGTTCTAAAAAAAACCACAAATGGAATTAGAGCTCATCTCCATTACAGCCAAGCAACACTGAGAGGACAAACTAAAGACTTGTCTGAACCAGTCAATTGCCTCTCCCTATGAACCTGTGTTGCTTTTGCCCTTATTAGTCCACCCTTGTCTTTGGACTGGGCATCAGTCTTTGTTGGGACTGTTCTCCCTTGTGTATTACCTACCTAAGAGTAAACCCTCAATGTTTTAGCTAATTGTCCTGAGTTTTTTTTTTTTTTTTTTTGAGACAGAGTCTCGCTTTGTTGCCCAGGCTAGAGTGAGTGCCATGGCGTCGGCCTAGCTCACAGCAACCTCAAACTCCTGGGCTCAAGCAATCCTGCTGCCTCAGCCTCCCGAGTAGCTGGGACTACAGGCATGCGCCACCATGCCCGGCTAATTTTTTCTATATATATTAGTTGGCCAATTAATTTTTTTCTATTTATAGTAGAGACGGGGTCTCGCTCTTGCTCAGGGTAGTTTCGAACTCCTGACCTTGAGCAATCCACCCACCTCGGCCTCCCAGAGTGCTAGGATTACAGGTGTGAGCCACTGCGCCTGGCCTGTCCTGAGTTATTTTTTAACATTTAATCTGAAGACTCAATCCCATATGACCTAACCTCTGTATTGGATCAGGTTTCCCTTGCCTTATCTGGTACACTCAGCTTAATACTCACTACATATTGGCACTTATTTTTATTTTATTAAGGAAAATAGATCCTATCGCATAAGATTATTTTGATGATGAAATGAAATGACACATGTAGAATAAAGCCTGAGGTGGTGAGCACTCAATAAATGTTATTGCTATTAATTCAGCAAATATTCTATTTGGTGCATGCTATGCCAGACATAACTCTCCATTCAGAGGATACTAAGGTCTATGTATTTTATCAGGAAGGGTAAAATTCCAATCAGAAGATGGAAGCCACACCAGTTATTTGAGCAGAGAAAATCTAATATCAAGAATTTTTATGGGCCGGATGCAGTGGCTCATGCCTGTAATCCTAGCACTCTGGGAGGCCGAGGCAGGCGGATTGCTCAAGGTCAGGAGTTCAAAACCAGCCTGAGCAAGAGCGAGACCCTCTCTCTACTATAAATAGAAAAAAATTAATTGGCCAACTAATATATATAGAAAAAATTAGCCGGGCATGGTGGCATATGCCTGTAGTCACAGCTACTCGGGAGGCTGAGGCAGCAGGATTGCTTGAGCCCAGTAGATTGAGGTTGCTGTGAGCTAGGCTGACGCCAGGGCACTCACTCTAGCCTGGGCAACAAAGCAAGACTCTGTTTCAAAAAAAAAAAAAGAATTTTTATATAGATGTAAAATTATTAACTGTTTAAACTGAAAAGGACTTAAGGTATCTTGGAGGCAGCAATTACAGGAAGCAACTACCACTCCTTGGGCTGGGAGAACAAAAAGAAGGTATTTAAATTATTAAAACTCCTGCTTAGCTGAGGGGTCCTGCAGAGCTGAAATTCAGATCTCTGAGGAGAGGGTGCCACTCAGCCATTGCTGGAGTTTCTGAAGGAAGCACCATAAGGCTGGTCTGCAAGTGTTGGGGAAACTGCAAACTGGATTCAGCAACCTCGGCAAGAAGGAGCTGCTGTGGCCCAGGTGAGGAAGGGTTGCTGGGGGCGCTCACAAGTTCAGGCACCCACTTCCTCCTTCTTCCCTCAGTCTCACAGTCTCCCTCTCAACCACACATCGACAGGCAGCCTGCTTTTGGCAACGCAGAAATACGGTTTGCAGAGTCCCTTCCCCAGCTTCACAATGCAGAGCATAGAAGGGTGGGTTGAAGCAATAGGCAGTAGCTTAATAACTAGCGCAGTCCATTGTTTTGGCCACTCAACAGCCATGCGCACGTATTTTCACACCTTCCTTCACATACACAGACTTCCATAAGACAATGAAAACCACTCTTTCTGCCTAGCAAGATACAACTATCCTTCATACAAAGATATCCAATCCTCTCCCTAAAATGAGGAGATGCAAAGTTGCCATAATCATTATGTCCATCTTTGGGAGATATTCATATCCATTTTAAGATATGTTAATTACTCCTCAAATTTGGTCATAATCTCAACTGAATATTCAGTTGAACTTGTCTTTATCTTTCTATAAGCACTTTAGTGCATTCAAAAGAATCCATCCCACACCATAGTCCTTGCAGTCATCAGTACTGCCATCATGACCAGGTGAAACAGCCTCTTTGTCCCCCAAGGCACTTTGAATAGGCACTTGATCACAATCAACCACAGGGATAATTTGATTAATCATAAAGTCACTGCATGCCATGGATTGCTAGAATCTCATTTTCCATCAGCTAGGAGCTCACTGATGAGTTCAAACCCAAGAACACAACCAGAGCGATGTCAAAAAATACCCATCTTTGAGGAACTGTTTCCTGGGACCACTTCCTGGTACTGATTTCTCAATCAGCCATCTTCCAGTGAGGAGATATAACCCCATCAGTCTTTTAAACAAAGAGAATTCAATATAAATAATTGCTAACTAGGTATAAAGTTGTTAATGAGGTAACTAAAAGGGTAATTAAAAAATGCAAACATATTGTGGAGGTAGCGATTTCAGAAGGCAGCTACCACCCCTAGGGTTGAGGGAACTAGGAGAAGAGATTTGAATTATTACAATTTATGAGGTTAGAAGACAGGCATCTGCAGAGTTGAAACCCCGACCTCTGAGCATGGATCACTGCTTAGATGATGCTGGCCCTTGAGGACAGGGCACTGGTATCTCTGAGAAGAGCACTTTGGGGTTCGCTCAGCGAGTAGTGGGAAACTGTAAACTGATCTCAGCTGCTGCTACAGGAAGGCACTGCTGTTGCCAGGGAGTAGAATAGAAACATTGCTAGAGTGATGCTCACAAAAACGCACCAGAGAGCACACAGGAAGTTCAGAAGGGAACCAGCAGAAGAAAGCCCATCCTTGCATGTGCTCTCCCTGTGTATTAATCATGTCTGCCCCTCCCAGGGCTAGCAATTTCCTTAGAGGTAGTAAACAACTCACTCTAGAGCATACCTTTCTTATGCAAACCAACCAATCCAGGACTAAAACCCCACTACCAACTCTACTGGGCTCTCCCACACTGAGGTCACTATCCACCTGCCCTAATCACCCCAGGGCCAGGTACCACCAGGTACCCAGGGCCAGGTACCAGACACCTAAGGACAGCCTCAAGGCCCACTGAAATTACTCAAACTGGCCAATTCTAAGCCTTCTTACCCTGCCTTGCCTATTCCTTCCAATGACAACCACAATTACAACTCTTACCCACATTTCCCCTTGTTCCCTCTGCCTTCCTGACTGACCCCGTGCTTCTCTGTGCCCCTGCCCCTGCCCCCATGGCACGGCAACCTGCTGTTTTAGGGAACTGTGACATTCTCTCCCGTGTCTGCGTGTCTTATCATACCTGATGAAAACAAAACAAATCCCCAGTGCCCTTAAAACACCCTGTAGCGTCCCCTGTTCACAGAGCCTAGCTGGGAGCCAGCCAGCAAGGCAGGAATGTGGTCTTCAGCATCCCAGCCGCAGCCTCACAAAGCAGGTTATGGAAGGGAGGGTTTGGAGGAGAGAGAGAACAGCTTGATCATGGCACAGTGTGTAGGTCTGGGACAGGTAAGGTCTTCACTACTAAGGAGAGTATAGCCCAGGGCAAAATTGTTCATGACTAGAGTGTAATAGAGTAGGAAACTGCACATTTGCGGCATGCCTCACCAGAGACCACCACACAGAGAAGCCCAGCAGAGGGGGCTGGGGTGCTGGCTCTGGAGGAGGGCTTGCCATGCAAAATGGGGCTGTCAGAGACAGCTACACTGAGGTGACGTCCAGCAGATCCAAAGGAGGTGAGGGAGCCAGCTACATGGACAGCTGGGAGCACGTGGCTTTGTGGGAGCAGAGCATTTTGCAGACAGGAGAGTCAGGGGACAGGCCCAGAGACAGGGCCACAGCTGCCTTCAAGGAATGGCAATGAGGCCAAGTGATGTCAATTTTAGGTGTCAACTTGGCTGGCTATGGTGCCCAGTTGTTTGGACAAACAACAGTCTAGCTGTTGCTATGAAGGCAACTTTTTGGATTTGATCAACATTTAATTAGGAGACTGTGAGTGAAGCAGATTACCTTCTAGAATGTGGGTGGGTCAATCAGTTGAAGACCTTAAGAATAAAGAATAAGCCGGGTGTCCTGAGGAAGAAGGATTTCTGCCTCCAGACTGCAACACTGAGACTCTGCTTGAGTTCCAGCCTTCACACTTGAGACTGCAACGTCAACTCTTCCTGAATTTCCATCTTGCCAACCTGCTCTGCAGATTTCAGACTTGCCTGTCCCTACATTGCCTGAGCCAATTCCTTAAAATAAACCTCTCTCTCCATGTATATAATATACATCCTATTGATTCTGTTTCTCTGGAGTAATCTGACTAATACAGGCCAGGGTGGCAGAAGGGAGGGAAGCACGGGGCCAGGACTGTGAACCGGGGCCGGAGGTGAGCACGGGGCGGGCAGCTGATGGTGCAGCCTTGCAGCCATGGGGAGGGCGTTGGCCTTTCCATGGCTGGGAATCATTGGAGGGTTCTGAGCAAAAGGGTCATTTCATGTGACTTATGTGTTCCAAGCTTCCTCTGGCTGCTGTGAGGAGAGGGGACTGCAGGGGCAGTTTTGATGGTAGGGAGCCCAGTGAGGAGCCACTGCAGTGTGGGAGACACAGGGAGGGTTTGGACTGGGGGGCAGCGGTGCTGGTGGTGAGATGTGGCCAGATGCCTCTGAGACACTGGCTGTTGGATATCCAAGTCTGGACTTCAGAGGCCTGGGCCAGACACACAGATTTTGCAGCTTTGTGCCAGGCCGCCCTTATGACCATACAGGGAGGCCAGCAGATGACAGGACTCTGTCCTGTGCTCCTCTTTGAGCACTTCAAGTGCTGGCCTTGTTCCACGAGCCTGCTGCAGCCTCTTTTCCATCCCACTGCATCCCCTTATGTGGGGCTTCCCAGCAGGAGCACCGTCCCGGGTACCCAAGGCGGCGTGGGGACACCCATTCCTCCTCCCCACTGTTCAGTGCACAGGGTCAGGCACTGAAGGCCACGGTTATTCATAGACAACAGGAACAAGCCTGGAAATCCCCTGACCTGGTCAATCATTAATCCAGTCCTGAGTGAGGGACACTCAGACAGGCTTCATTTCTCCCCAGAGCTGGTGACAGTCCAGGGAAGGCATATGAGTTTCCTCTCCAGGGAGGCCTGAATTGGTTAAGTTTGGCTCTGGGTGGGTGGGGGTGTCTTAACAAGGGGCTGGGGACAAGAATCCATCAGCAATGTCTTCAATAGGACAGGAGGAAAGAGAAGCTGCTCATCAAATATCTGTGACATGGGCTGAACATCAAGCTTGTCTTTCCCTCAAGGCAGCCCAGGTAGGTAATCTGAGGGTTGCAGTGGAGGTTGTAGAGATAGTTGAAGCAGTAATACCAGTAGAAAGAAGCTTGTGTGGTGTCCGTTCATTTATTCAGCAAATAATTGTGCATGCCTACTATGTGCCAATCGTTGTGCTAAATGCAAGCATAAAAAGGTGGGAACAAGTAGGCTCTACAAACTTGCTGTGTTAGTTTGCTCAGGCTGCCATGGCAAAACACCACAGATGGGGTGGCTTAAACAACAGTCTTTTACTCTCTCAGAGTTCTGGAGACTGGGAAGTCGAAGATCAAGGCACTGCCTATACCTGGTGAGGACTCTCTTCATGGCTTGCAGACAGTCACCTTCTGCCCGTGTTCTCATGTTAGGCTGGGACAAGGAGGAAGGGGAACAGATGGTTTGTCTAGGGGTTTTCATTGAGAAATGGATGGCACTAGGAGATGCTTTGTCTATAGTAAGAGGAATATATTCACCAGAGGGGGCTTCTAAGAAGGAACAGATGACATGTCTAGGGGGCTTTCAAGGACTGAATAGATATTTGGTCTACAATAATGGTCTCCAAGGACTGACCAATCAGAAAGAGGTAGAAAGGTCAAAAAGTAGAGATACGAACAAGGCCACAAAAGAGGCTCTTTGGAGCATGCGTATAAGTAAGGTGACAGTATTCCCAAGTGACCTACCCTCATTAAGATAGTAAAAATCACACCCACTAGCGCCATGACAATTTACAATTACCATGACAACCCTCGGCAATTGCATTATGAGGTTAAAAGTGGGGAGGGTTCCTAGTTCCAGGAATTCTCTACCCCTTTCCAAGAAAAACCATGAATATTCCATGCCCCACTTAACATAAAATTAGGGAATCACCATAAAAAAGAAAATATTGTTAACCTCAGGTTGACCCATTCCTCCTCTGGAATGTACTATGCTTTAATAACCTTTGGCACTTTGCTTGCTTGTATCTGCTTGGTCTGCTCATTTGCTCCATCAACTCGGTACTAGTAACCATCCTTTGGCACTGGGGACCAGAAACCAGGTGACACAGACCTGACATCTGGTCCTCACACCTGACACTCACATGACCTTTCTTCTGTGCAAGTAGAGAGAACCTCTTTTTATAAGGCCACAGTTCTATCAAATTATGGCCCCAATGTTATGACCTCGTTTAATTTTGATTACTTTCTAAACTCCCTTCCTTCAAATGCTGTCACATTGGGGATTTGGGCTTCAACATATAAGTTTTGGAGGACACAATTCAGTCTATACTACTTGCCCTCATGATTATAGTCTCATAAAGACTGAAAATGTGGCAATATGAACAAGTAAACAAAAATATAATTATAATGCCTATTAAAAAATAAACAGTTTGCTGTGGTGGAGAGTAACAGAAAGGAGAACATAATTTAACATGGTGGTTAGTACTCTCTGAGGATGTGATATTTAGATTTGGACTAGAAGGATAAGAAATAGTCATCCACACACCAAACAGGGAGAAGGCTGTTCTGGGAAAGAAATTCACAAGGGCAAAGGCCCTGAGGTAGAAATTAGTAAGTTTGAGGAACTGGAAGAACAGTTTTTTTTTTCTTTTGAAAGGTCACTGTGGTTTCTGTGTGGGGAATAGACTATATAGAAATAAGAGTGGGGCCGGGCGCTGTGGCTCACGCCTGTAATCCTAGCTCTTGGGAGGCCGAGGCGGGCGGATTGCTCAAGGTCAGGAGTTCAAAACCAGCCTGAGCAAGAGCGAGACCCCGTCTCTACTATAAATAGAAAGAAATTAATTGGCCAACTGATATATATATAAAAAATTAGCCGGGCATGGTGGCGCATGCCTGTAGTCCCAGCTACTCGGGAGGCTGAGGCAGGAGGATCGCTTGAGCCCAGGAGTTTGAGGTTGCTGTGAGCTAGGCTGACGCCACGGCACTTACTCTAGCCTGGACAACAAAGTGAGACTCTGTCTCAAAAAAAAAAAAAAAAAAGAAATAAGAGTGGGCCGGGCGCTGTGGCTCACGCCTGTAATCCTAGCTCTTGGGAGGCCGAGGCGGGCGGATTGCTCAAGGTCAGGAGTTCAAAACCAGCCTGAGCAAGAGCGAGACCCCGTCTCTACTATAAATAGAAAGAAATTAATTGGCCAACTGATATATATATAAAAAATTAGCCGGGCATGGTGGCGCATGCCTGTAGTCCCAGCTACCCGGGAGGCTGAGGCAGAAGGATCACTCGAGCCCAGGAGTTTGAGGTTGCTGTGAGCTAGGACGCCACGGCACTCACTCTAGCCTGGGCAACAAAGTGAGACTCTGTCTCAAAAAAAAAAAAAAAAAAAAAAGAAAGAAATAAGAGTGGAAGAAGGCAGACCAATTACAAGGCTATTATAGTTATCTAGGCAGGAAATGTTGGCGATTGGAACTAGAGAAGTGAAAGCAGAGATGGAGAGAAGTTGATTGATTCTATATGTATTATTTGAAGCCAGACTTAATAGGATTTTCTAATTGATTAGAGTTTGGGGGTGTAAGAAGGAGGAGAAAAGAACAAGTCCTCATCAGGTACAGTGGCTTACACCTGTAGTCCCAGCTACTCAGGAGGCTGAGGCAGGAAGATTGAGCCTAGGAGTTCAAGGTTGCAGTAAGCTATGATCATGCCACTGTATGCTAGCCTGAGCAACAGAACAAGACCCTGAAAAAAGAGAGAGAGAGAGAAAAAGGAAGAAAGGAAAGAGAGAGCAAGAAGGAAAAGAAGGAAGGAAGGAAGGGAGGGAGGGGGAGGGAGGGAGGGAAGGCAGGAAGGCAGGAAGGCAGGAAGGCAGGAAGGCAGGAAGGCAGGAAGGCAGGAAGGCAGGAAGGAAGGAAGGAAGGAGGGAAGGAAGGAAGGAAGGAAGGAAAGATTCTCAGGTGACTGGCCTAAGCCACTGGATGGATAGTGGTCACATGTATTGACATCTGGGTTCCTGTGGGAGGCACAGGTCTGGAGGATTTAATCAAGGCCTCTAAGTGGGACTTGTTTGACTGGAGATGCCTATTAGTTATCCAACTGAAGAGCCTGCAAAAGGGGCCACAGTATGTCACAGTAAAGATGTGTTATAGAAGCCAAATGAGGAAAGTGTTTCAAGGAAGACTTTGTTCAACTGTATTGAATGCTGTTGAGAGGATTACGGGGAATAAGAATCTAAAATTGCTGTTGGATTTGGTAAAGCAGAGGACATTTGTAATCTGGACAACCATTTTAGTGGAGTGTTGAGGACAGAAGCCAAACTAGAGTAGGGATGAAAGGTGACTGGGAAGTGAGAAAATTGAGACAGCAAATGTGAAGACTCATTCTAGAAGTTTGGCTGCCAGGGAAGCAGGGAAGTGGATTGACAGCTCAGTGGGGATATAGAGCATAGGGTAATGATTTTGATTTGTTTTGTTTTTCAAGATGAGAGATTTCAGAGCCTGTGTATATGCTGATAGGAATAATTTGGTAGAAAAAGATGAATGATGCAGGAGAAATAACATAACAGGAACGAAGCCTTTGAGCAGGGAGAACTTGAGATCAAGGGCAGAAGGAATGGTGTTTAGGCAGGAGACGAGCACTTCTCCATTTTCATTGGGTAGGAGGTATCCATCCAAATGTGAGTGGCTTGTAAATTTGGTGATAGAAAGACAACGGAGTTCCTCTTTTTTTCTCCCCCTAACAAAATGTCAATAAAATGACCTCGAGTTGTGACTGTCAAAAAAAGCATGTGAGACAGTCAATATTCCATCAAACACATTTTAAATAATAGGAGCTACAAGACCAACTCTCGGTATTGTGCCTATAAGCCCTCTCTATTCAGCTGATAGATGGAGAAGGGAAAGCATCGTGTATGGGAGGTTTGTTTGGGCCGGGCCTAGAAGAGATAAACACTTCTTGCACTCACTTTCCCTGGGCCAGATCTCAGTTGCACTCCATACCTCGACAGCCCCAGCTGGGGTCCCACCCCCAGACAGCATCAAGCACCTGATGGTGTGTGTGAAGATGTCCCCATATGATTTTAGCCCTCAGCTGTCAAATTTTCCCAGCTGAGGCCCCACATTGAGGAGCAGAGATAAACCACCTCTGCCATGTCTTGGATGAAACCCTACAATTGCACATGGTCTCATCCCTATAATAAATTCCTTTTTCTATGTTATTCATAGTGTTTGAGCCGACTTTGACTGATACAAGCCATGAGCTTTAATAGAACATAATTGCCATTCTGAATGGTTTAAGTGCCACACGAGTTGAGCACTTTCAACTTTTAATAATGTTTGGGGCACCTTTTGATCCCACATTTACTTCATTAGCAATTATAATCTACTCATATTTTTTGTTGAAAAAAATAAATCTGTTTTTTATTCTAGAAATACAAGTTATTTGGTTTATTTTGAATGGATTCTCTATAGCATCAAAGCCTTTTCCAGGCTGTTGAGTTTTACATGGTATTAGTATTAAATTTTCTTATTGACATCTTTAAAATTTTATCTCCCAGATTCAGAAGATTTTTAGTTCTGATAGTTAAAAGGAACACTTGTCCAAACACTATTGTATCTTTATCCCGGGTGTTCATCTTTAACATTTTTCTGTAAGTTCTGGATCTCTTAAGAAAACAGAACCCTGCAAGTATTGTAATGCACCAATAATAAAACCAAAGTAAAGGCTCAACCATTTAGAAGCACTAACAAGTGAGTAATTTGAGGATAAAGATAAACACGATTCCTCTAAATCACAGACTGCCTCACAAAGAATGAGCAATGCCGTGCGTGCTGTCTGCTGCCACGTGGGAGAGCAGATCCTGCTGCTAATGTTTCTGAGACGTTGCTATTTTAGGAGGCCTATTTATCAATGTTCATGAATGTGTCCTAATGAGTTTACATTGTAACTTATATTTATAAAGAATTAACTTTATTGTTTATTGCAGTTACTATTTATCATTTGCCAACTAGTACCTTAGCATCTCAATGTTTTATTAATTGTCACAGTCTTCATGGTGCATAGCTGCTTAGCAGCCCTGTTTAGCACAATGCCTGCCACTGTGGGGTGGTGGAGGGTGGGCAGAACTGGGTTGTTTAGATGGAGTTCTCTCCCCACCAGCAAATTCTCCTTTCAGAATTCAAATTATAGAAGCGTTTTGTTTGTTCTTTTTAAGCAGGAAAAACATTTCCATTACACAGCCAAACACTGTGTCCTCATCCTTTTCACATATATTTTATCCTGGGGGCCCTTTCTTTCCCATCCAATGCTCCTCACACCACACCCCTGCAGGTCTCCCCCACGCTCATCAATTACCCTGCTTTGACTTCTCCTTTGGCCTCCAGTTTCCACAGAAATAAATCACAGCCCTCAACAAAAAATGCAATCATAGGTTTCAGTGATCTAGCAACCAGAATTCTGGCACCAGGCATGGCCAAAATAATTGCAGTGGGCAACATTGTCAAAGAGAAATTACCACTCGCCTACCATGGCCCTATACAACTCCCAACAATCCTCTCTTGGGACATTTCCATTTTCTATTTGCACCTAGATTATACAGAAATGATTCCAACCCATTTAGAAATAGATTTTTAAGACAAAAGGATAAAAAGTAAAGTTGGATACTTACCTAACAACATATATCAAAATAAGTTCCAGCTTGAGCAAAAACCTGGACACATGAAATAAAACTGTAAAAATACCTGAAAGAAATGTAGAAATGGATGACAGACCATTAAACTTTACAATATAAAATTTTTAAAAATTCTGTATACCAAAAAAAAGTCCTAAACAAAGCTAAAAGATACACACAGACTAAGAAACTATGATGGTTGAAGGATTTTTTTTTTTTTTTTTTTTTTGAGACAGAGTCTCCCTTTGTTGCACAGGCTAGAGTGAGTGCCATGGCGTCAGCCTAGCTCACAGCAACCTCAAACTCCTGGGCTCAAGCAATCCTTCTGCCTCAGCCTCCCGAGTAGCTGGGACTACAGGCATGCGCCACCATGCCCGGCTAATTTTTTTTTTATATATATATATTAGTTGGCCAATTAATTTCTTTCTATTTATAGTAGAGACGGGGTCTCGCTCTTGCTCAGGCTGGTTTTGAACTCCTGACCTCGAGCAATCCGCCCGCCTCGGCCTCCCAGAGTGCTAGGATTACAGGCTTGAGCCACCGCGCCCAGCCGGTTGAAGGATTTTATCTGTAACATGTAAGGACACACTACAAATTAATAAGAAAAAGATAAGCCAATTGAAAACTGATCCAAGAGCATAAAATGAGCAGTAACAAATATTTAAGTTATTAGGTATGAAATGTCTCATTTTAGTAAGTACTAAGTTTGACAGTTGATATCGCTGACATTTCACTTTGACACTTCTTGTTTTGCTTTTATTGTGAAGGTGTATCCTCATTCTTTCAAATGCACATTTTGGATTGTAATTTTTTAGACCAATTTTTGTGAAACCATGGATAAGTCAAAAATTCGTGTTATTTTTGAATATGAGCTCCGTCATTGAACGGATGCAGCGCCTACAGCTCAAAATATTAATGAAGTGTTTGCGAAGGATGTGGCTAATGAATGTACACTACGTCAATGGTTTGAGAAGTTCCATTCTGGTGATTTTAATCTTGAAAATGAGCCACATGGGTGACCTGAGATCAAGAAGGATAATGATGAGCTGAAAGCTATAGTGGAAGCGAATCCATCTCAACCTACATGTGAATTAGCAGCAAGGTTTGACGTAACTATTTCAACAATATTGGACCATTTGCAACAAATGGCCGAGGTAAAGAAGCTGGATAGAGGAGTTCCGCACGAATTAAACAAGTGACAAGAGAAATCATCTTGAAGATCGCCTTTCTTTGCTGTCACAACATAAAGGCAAACCATTTCTACACCATATTGTTATGTGTGATGAAAAACAGATCTTTTTGACAATTGCAAGCATTTGGCACAATGGCTGGGTAAAGATGAAGTACCAAAAACACAGTCCCAAACTGAATTTTCATCAAAAAAAAAACAAAAAACTAATGGTGTCTGTTTAGTGGTCCAGTGCTGGTATTATCCACTACAGCTTCGTGAAACCTGATCAATTGATTACAGCAGATGTCTCCTGTAACCAATTGGAAGAAATTATGAGGATACTTGTGAGTAAGCAGCCAAGATTGGTCACTAGAGACAGGACAGTCCTCTTGCAACACAATACTCAAGCACATGTCACATAAACAAGGCAGCTCAAACTGCAGTGCTGGACTTGGAAACTCTGTCATCCACCGTATTCACCAGAGCTTCTTGCAAGGAAAAATATTCAATTCCCAGCAAGCTGTGGAAAAGGCTTTTCTCGATTTCATCGCCGCTCTCAAGGCTTCTTCACTGTTGGCATAAAAAAACTACTGTTAAGATGGCAAAACTGTGTCAATAGTTTAGGCACATACTTTGATTAATTGTACTGCTTCTTGTTTGAGATATTAACAAACTACACTTTTCATTCAAAATCGGACATTTCATATTTAATGACCTAATAAACGGTAGAGGTCAAAAATCATATGAAAAGATACTTAACCTCAGTAATAATCAGGGAATATAAGTTAAATCAATAACAACCTATACTTTTTCATCAAATTAGCAAATTTGAGAGATAGATGATACTCAATTTGAGCCAAGGTGTGGGAAATAACCAAT
Organism: Microcebus murinus; assembly: GCF_040939455.1. NCBI lineage: Eukaryota > Metazoa > Chordata > Mammalia > Primates > Cheirogaleidae > Microcebus > Microcebus murinus. The sequence continues at coordinate 28,977,200 of NC_134105.1, read as the reverse complement.
TTTATATGCTAGAGTGGGAAGGTTAATTGGTAGAGAGCAATATTAGGAATCTACCCTACAGAAGAGATTCAGTATATGTACATGTTTACTAAAGCAAAGTTTCTAGCAACAAAATATGGAAGATAATTATAAGTATCTATTAAGAGAGGAATGGTTCAATGAATTAGGAGCAAGCTTGTGGGTGTGTGTGCCTGTGTGTTTGTAGATAAAAGAAATGGTCTGGAAGGAAGTAAAGGAAAGACTCTAAACTTAACTAAGGATGCCCTCGAGGAAGGCAACAGGATTGAGGAAGGATGGGAGGAGAGGACTTTTACTTTTTAATCTATATTCTCCTTTATTGTTTGAATTTATTACAATGAACATGAATTGCTTTTATAACTAAAAAAGAAAACAGCGAAATTAAATTTTAAACATTTTATCAAAATTTAAATGTAAAAAATAATTAAATTAAAAATACTAACCAATAGCAAAGCCATTGTGAGACAAGCCCTCTCTTACACTGCACCTTTTCCGGAAAGCAGTTTGATAAGATGACTTATGTCCATTACTTTACAGATGCCCCTAACAACTGGTAATATTAGTTACTCTGGGGGAGGGAAATAAATGGCTGGAGGACTTGTGGGAGGTGGGAGGAGTGGAGAGAACCTCACTGTGCACTCTCTTGTAATTTTTGAATTTTATTCCATGAGAGTATATTTTATGTTCAAACGTTTGATGAAAAATTCTTAAAACAGTTTGTACCCTTTGATCCATCAGTTTCTCCTTCTAGAATTTATCCTAAAGGTAATTCATGGTTGTGAGCTTAGCCATAGGTTACCAGAATAATATATAAAAGCTCAAGTGTTGTAAAGATAAAATATTAAACATAAATCACTAATAGGATTATAAGAGGGAAAAACCACAGAAACCCATTTGAGGAACTGGTCAGGAAGAAAGTAATCACAGGTTGGACTGAGAATAGGAAAAACTGCCTAATGCAAAATGAAAGTGTGGAGCCACTTGCTAAAAAATAGTTAGGAATTCCAAGCTGGCAACAGCATTAACTGACGTGTGGGGCTCCGTGCGGCTGCACAGGTTACTTGTACATGAAGCCGGCCCAGTCCCGGGGACTGTCTGTGCTGGGGACAACTGTGGCAGTGTGGAAGCCAGGCAAGCTCTACTCTGGTCGGATGGGAAGGAAAGGGGCTGAGATATGAAATGCTAGCCCCACCCTGGCGGCCCCTGCCCACCAGTTCTCCATCTTGAAAATTTGCACGTATTCTAACTGCAATGGTGCAGGCCTGAGATGCTAAGTGTGGCAGCTAACATTTGTAGATTATTCACTGTGTGCCAGATACTAACTGCTTTATATGGATAAATGCTTTAAAAATCCTTATGGTAACCCTGTGAGGAAAGTCCTATAACTGAACTGGTTTTAAAGATGAAGAAATAGAAGCTCAACGAGGTTAAGTGACCTGCCCAGGGTCACACGGCTGTCGAGTATGGAGCCTGCTCTGTTTGCATCCTGGACCCATGATTTTAACTGCTATTCTAATCTCCCAGGCCCACAACACATCAACCACTACTGCACACATGGCCTTGGTCTTGAGGCACTCGAAGAACCAGGTACATAGAGTAGGTTCTCCCGGTTGGGTACAATCCCTTAATGTCCCCTTGGCCTCTAACACATGCACTAAGGCTCCCAGCACCTGTGAGTGGATCACACCTTCACTTGTCCTCATGGCAAACTGGGCATCTCCAGAGGCCACAAAGCTCAGAGGTGGATGCCCTCCCCAAGATGCCCCACATGCCCCTGCCGTGACCTGGCCTGCTCTTTCCATCCTGGGCATCAGGAATGGATTCCATTTCCTGGGCTATCCCCGTGATCTGGTCTAGAACTTTCCATCCCCAGGACTATCACACACTCTCCCAGGAAGATACCCAGCTGTCCTACCCACCCACCTTCAGAACTGCAAATCTCAGGGTACCTGAAAGAGCCCCCATGGTCCGAAACACGTCTATAGACTCTGCTGGGGCTCTGTCCCTGGCCCTTTGGTTCTGTGCTTGGTGGAATGTGAGTAATAGTAACAACAAAAAATGCATTAACAGTGTATGTGCCAGACAGTGTTGTAAGCACTTAAGACACGTTACTGCATTTAATCTTCACAACTATCTTGTAAGGGAGGTTTTAGTCTTATCCCAATTTTCTAAATGAGCAAACCAGAGAGGTTAGGTGACTCACCTATGGTCACACAGTGAGTGACATGGTTGATGTAGCTGTGATAGGATCAGAGTCCCAGACTGTCCGTCTCACTATCGCCTTGTGGGACCTCCCAGCACCTGCTGGGATAACATACCACAGGGAAGAGCCTGTCTCTGACTGCCTGGCTCCCCTGCCCATATTCCCTTCAGTGGCTTTTGGGGCCAAAGGCCCCTTCAAAGTGAACCCACAGTCCCCTCTGCTGGCAGCTGCCCTGCACTGCACCTCCTGTCTCTGACCTTGAATGGCCTTTATCATTAATAGTGGACAGGCATTTGGCTGCAAGCCATATAAACCAGCTCTGGCTAACTTAAGGGAAAAAAGGGTGGGGGGATGAGAGGCGAAGGTGAGGGTGGGAGGGAGAGTGGAGGTGACATGTTAGAAGGGTCATGAAGTATCTCACGGACTCCACGAAATTGTCACAGAAGACCCAGAGCACCCCACAGTGCGATCACAGGGCTTTCTTCCTAGAGCAGCAGTCCCCAGCCTTTTTGGCAAGAGGGACTGGTTTCGTGGAAGATAATTTTTCCACGGACAGGGGACAGGGGTGTGTGTGATGGTTTGAGGATGATTCAAGAGCATTACACTTACTGTGCAGTCAAACCTCTCTGCTAATGATCATCTGTATTTGCAGCTGCTCCCCAGCACTAGCATCACCGCCTCAGCTCCACGTCAGATCATCAGGCACTAGATTCTCATAAGGAGTGTGCAACCTAGATCCCTCCCATGTGCAGCTTACAGTAGGGTTTGTGGTCCTATGAGAATCCATGCTGCTGATGTGACAGGAGGTGGAGCTTACGGGGTGATGCGAGTGAGGGAGAGTGGCTGTAAATACAGATGAAGCTTCACTCACCTGCTGCTATGAGGCCTGGTTCCTAATAGGCCACGGATTGGTACCGGTCTGCAGCCCAGGGGTTGGGGACCGCAGTCCTAGAACACTGCCATCCATGAGATTCTGCTCTAATGATAACGATATTTCTGTGTTGTTTCATTGAAAATTCCACACTCCCAGGAGACAGTATCTCATTGTCCCTGCTTGAGCCAGGCATTTTCCACAAGTACAGACTGAGGCTGTGGGGCCTCCCTGGCAGGTCATTTCCTCTAATGGTCAGGCTGGCCCCTGTATGCCTTGATCTGCTCCTTGGCGTGATTAAGGGCTGGCCAGGCATGCCAGTGTGTGTGTGTGTGTGTGTGTGCGCGCGCACTCGTGAATGTGGCCAAAGAATGGGGTGAGCACTGGTCTGGGTGGCGGAGCATCCCAAGGCCAGGATGGAGGAGGGGGCTGTGCCAGGGATTGGTGATGGCAGGCAGGAGAAGGAGGTCAATAAGGAATCAGCACCTGGACCAAGGGTACTGATTCCTGTCATACTCCTACCCACCCCCATCCCAATACAGAGCCTACAAGTTTTTTTTTTTTTTTTTTTTTAGAGATGGGATCTTGATACATTGCCCAGGTTGGAGTGCAGTGGTAGGATGCCAGCTCACTGCAGCTTTGAATTCCTGGCTCAACTGAACCTCTCACCTCAGCCTCCTGAGTAGCTGGAACTATAGGCACCCACTACCACACCCAGCTAATTTTTTTTTTCAAAGACAGGATCTCACCATGTTGCCAAGGCTGGTCTCAAACTCCTGAGCTCAAGCTATTCTCCTACCTTGGCCTCCCAAAATGCTGAGATTACAGGTGTGAGCCACTGCACCTGTCCCCACCCTCCAACAATTTTAATCCTTTTAGCTACTGACATTCCATCCAAATTAGTTACATTTTCAATTTCACATTTTACCCAAAGCCCTTTGCCAGCTTCGGGGTGACTTAGGCACTGGTGGCTGGGGACAGAGAGGGAGCTTTTACACACTCACCCTCTTCCTTGCAATTTGCTTCTCTGCTGTGGGTTTTAGGGAGGAGGGAGAAAGGGAAAAAAGAGTTTCTCATGTGACTGCCCTTGGTGAGTTGGGACAGGCTGCTTCCTGTGGGTCATAATTCCTTTGTGGGTCATAATTTCCTTGCATAATAACCATACATCAGTTGCTCTCAGTGCCTAAGAGCAGAGGTGATGTTCCAAATATTTAACAACCAGAATGGCACAGGCATCAACCCATCAGAACAGTCACCAGCCAATTCCTGAGCAGTGTCCTGAAAGCTCCCTGCCGTGCCAGGCCAGAGACAGTGGGCAGAGGCACTTACTAGATAGTTTAAAAGCCCTGGAAGTCCTGGAGGTGGGAGCAGGGTGGCGGGAGTGGCAGGAGGCACTTGGGAAAGTGGCTATTTACCAACCAATTTGGAAACCTTTCAGTACTTTAATAATTCGTGTGGTGGCTGAATTTTAGCCTTGCCATCACTAATTCAATTCACTATCAGTACACTCGGAGCTGGCAGTGAGGTTTCTCCAGGCCCAAGCCATTCTTTTGGATATTGGTGGTCTCTTGAAACAACTACATTTTCCAGATCTCCAGCTGGCAGCATGTGGGGATCCCCGCAAGCCTGCAGCTCCCAATCTTAACTGGACTCTTCACCCCCAGCTTTAAGGTCTATACCTGTGCTGTCCAATTTTTTTTTTTTTTTTGGAGACAGAGTCTCACTCTGTTGCCTGGGCTAGAGTGCCGTGGCGTCAGCCTAGCTCACAGCAACCTCAATCTCCTGGGCTCAAGTGATCCTCCTGCCTCAGCCTCCCGAGTAGCTGGGATTACAGACATGTGCCACCATGCCCGGATAATTTTTTCTATATATTTTTAGTTGTCCAGCTAATTTCTTTCTATTTTTTTAGTAGAGATGGGGTCTCGCTCTTGCTCAGGCTGGTCTTGAACTCCTGAGCTCAAACGATCTGCCTCAGCCTCCCAGAGTGCTAGGATTATGGGCATGAGCCACCGTGCCCGGCCTGTGCTGTCCAGTTTAATAACCACAGCCTACATGTGATTATTTTTTAAAAAATTAATGAAATTTTAAATTTTAGTTCCTCATTGGCACTAGTTACATTTAAGTGCTCAGTAGCCCCAAGTGCCTAGTAGCTACCATCTTAGATAGGGTGGGTACAGAACTTTGCAAAAAGTTCCATTGGTCAGCTCTGGACTATAGGCCCATCTTCTGTAACTCTCAGGAATTGACCACTGAAGGGTGCAGTCCTTACCCTCTCCAGTTGGCATTGCCAGCACGTCTCTCCTCACTGCTTCTTCCATCTCATCCCAACCCCTGCCATAGCAGCACTGAAGCAGGTAACACACCTTAGGGGTCAGCTGAGATACAACCAGGAAGTAAGAGTCTGACTCACTTTCCTGGGGATACTCCACAACTTCATGAGCTAATTCCTAGAGGTCTCCCACCCAGAGTTTTGGGGAAGGGAAACATTTGAATACACCCACAAGCAACGAGGGGAGAAGACAGTCTGTCCCCCTTTATAAGCGTAGTGCTCTTCCTGCCTCAGCCCTCTTTATGGAAGCCTAGGGGTGGGGGCAGAGCGATTGTTGGGCTGGCTCTGAAGTTGGGTATCTCTCAGCAAACATCGCATGAAGGTAGCTGAAACTACAATCTTCGGTACTCTGAATTTACCAGTCACTTGTCTGTTTGCTCTTAATGCCATTCTCATCTTACTGTGCTCCCCTCTGCATAGCAAGGAGCTGGAAACCTGTAAACCACATTTCTCAGATTCTTTTATCAAACTATTAATAACTTCCCATTAAGTTCTGCCAACGAGTGGCTCTGGTGGGAATTTGGAAGGCAGAAGAAAGAAACTTGCTTTTCCTTTTCCAGCAATGGTAGGAGCAGCAGCTTCTGCAGCAGCAAGAACAACGAGGTGGCTGCAGGCTCCCAGCACTCTTCCCGTGGCGGTGGTGGCAAGCACCCCAGCGGCCTGGGCAGCATGGCTCTCATGACCTCTAGCTCTGGCAGTGACAGCCACAGAAGCAGGTGAACTTCAGACTTCCAGACTGCAGCACCAGTGAGAATGCGAGCTCCTGGCTTCCTGCAGGGCCATAGCGGTGGTTCTAGTAGTGGCAAGAGCAGGGGCTCCAACCGACTTAGCAATGCAATGCACTCAGGCTCTGGATAGCACCATTTTTCCCTTTGACCCTCCAGCCTATGGATGGCAGTGGCTTCCTGCAATTAGAAGTCTTCGGGTAACCTCACCATCTGTGTTTTGCTCCTCTAGCTCTTTAACACTTTTGTATTCAATCTGTCATATTAAATTCTCTCTCTGGTATACTAGAATGGTTTTCTGTTTTCCCTGAAATGTAAGAAGTGCTGTATGTCACTTTCAAAGCAAAGCCTTTAGAAGCAGGTGTGCCTTCTCCACATTCTTTCCCTTTTCCCTGGCTGGAGAACCTAAGGGATGGTAGAATGGCAAGGTAGAAGGGATATAGGTCCCCAAATCCTTCAAGGAGGAGAACCACCCATCAACCTGACACCAGCTCTGGACTCTATGTAAACAAAAACTTCTGTTGTCACAACCACGCTTGACTAGCTTTAAAAAAAAAAAAAAATTAAAAGAAAAAACTTCTGTTGCATTTGAGTCATTGTGTATCTGAATCTATTTGTTATGGCAATTTAGCCTTTGCCCCAACTAATATGGCACCTTAATGACCATGATCTATATATTTATGTAAATACAGTGCTTACTTGCACCAGGCACTCTGCTAAGCACCTTGTCCTCACTGAATCCTCCCACAATAACTAGTTCTTATTACTATTCCCATTTACAGACCAGATAACTCGATTGCAGAGAGATTAGATAACCTGTCCAGGATCTGTCTGACTTGAAAGCCTATGCACTTAGATATATATGTAGACAGATATTTTATATACACATATATTATATATTTTGTTTGCCCCCACTCTGTGCCCTATTCTACCCTGCACTGTGTCCCAGGAGGCTGCATGTGAACTGCACTGACTGGGCTTCCTATTGGATTTGGCTAATGAGAGACACAGAAGGAGAATGGCACATGGGAATAGAAGAAGGTCAAGGTGTTTTTTTCCACCCACCCCCAGTCTCTCTGTACCAGGCCATGTGTTGGCCGTGACTATGTTCACTGCCAAAGTCCATGGCGCCCACTGAAAAGCTATTTCCTACAATAACAGCTCTCTCCTCTCCTCTTGCACCTTGTGGCTTAGGGGTGGCACTGGATCACCACGGGTGCTAGCTCCAGGGTACTTGGCAATACTTTGTTGATTTCTCTCAACCTTGCCCATATCTGTTCCCTCACTGACCTAGTTTCAATGATCCCTTTGAGTGCTATCTGTCATGTGTTTTTTTATCCAGCATTTATTCACCCTTTTCTTGGTAGGAATACCCTCCTGTCCTACTCCGGGTGCACATTCTTTGGTAGTAGTTGACTTGACTTCCCAGTTCTAGGTGTAGGCCAGTGACTCAACCCTGGTCAATCAGAGCACAGCATCCCCCCCCCACTTGCCCCCAAATCCCCATCTTTAGTGATTGATTCTAGCACTGGGAAAGAGAAGCGCTCTTCTCTTTTGTGGGACTCCAATCTGAAAGTACGTTAGCCTGGAGATGCTGGCAGATATATTGCCTTTATGTGGATCCCAAGAATGAAGCCAACACTCAGGAGAGCAAAGCTGAGCTCCTGGAAAGAGGTCAGATATTAATCACATTGTTTAAACCCTTGAATCCAGCCATCCCTAAAGTCCGATCTATGTCCGAGGTTTTCCCTTACTTAAGCCATACGTTCTCTTTTTGCATAACCCATTGTGGCCTGGACTTTCTGTCTTGTGTAACAAAGAGTCATAACTGATAGAGAAATATGTCAAATTGATACGTGTTCTTTGCAAGCACACAGAAATCACTTCTAGACAACCTAAGTTTAAAAAAGAAATCTTGGTGAGGAATGGGGTGTGGCTTAGAGAACCAAAGGAAAAGGAGAAAAAGCAGTTCTTAGAAAGGACATGTACCAGAGTGTTCCCTGGGGACTCAGATAGCAGGAATGAATGGACAGTGTCATCAGGGCACTGCCCTGGAATAACCAGTGCTAATCATCTACAATCCTTGAGTCACTTTACTCAAGATTCACTTTTTCTTGGTGAGAGTGGGCAGCAGGAGAGGAGAAAGATACAAAGACTATTTAACCTTACTTGAATCATATGTCCAACCCTTGTCCAAAGGCAAGACACCTAGATTGACAGTTCCCACAAAGACTGTACACAATAGGGCAGTATTACCTTATACTACAATTCTCCAAAGTAAAATCTGTTCTAAGCACTTTGCATATATGAATTCATTTTAATCCACAGAACAGCCCTATAAAATAGGTACTGTTATTATTATCCCTATTTTACAGATGAGGAAACTGAGACACAGAGAGGTAAATGGCCACACAACTGGTAAGTGACTGAGATGGGATGTCAACCCAGGCAGCCTGGCTTAAGTCTGTGCACTTAACCCACTACACATATGGCTTCTCCAGGAGAAGAGTGGGGGATAGATGCAGGACAGGCAAAGACATAAAGTCCCCTGCAGTTGTCACTAAAGGGATTATGGGAAACTTCTACTCTCTATCATTGTGTATCATTTTTTTTAAGCTACCATGTATTAATAAGCAAAAGAAGATAATAGATTTCCATTATCTATTGGAAATTTGAAAACAAAAATCCTGCTTAGCCAACAGAGAAGGGAAGGAACCCAACTCTAGTGATCTCACTTGTTCTCAACCACAAGAGAGACAGTGAACTATCTAGGACCTAGAGGAATTCCAGCTGTCACCAGGCTGCACTAGCCAAAGCAGAGAAAATCCAGGGAATCAGGAAGGCATTATCCATCATAAAGACACTGTTCAAGACCAAGGATGAGAGGAATGCTAGCAGTTAGGTGAAGCAAATTGCAGTGGTCACAGCCTGCAGACCTCTGCTCTCACCAAAACCCTATAGGGTTCAATTACCTGTGTGTCCTCTCTTGGGGCCCCTTGCACAGTCACCCTGTCCTTCTTCCATGCAGCTTGCTCTGCTCTCCTCATTCTTCAGGGCCTGCTCCTTCAATAACCTAGAACAGGTGCTTGCCAAGCCTCCAAGCCCGAGAACAGTAAGGCCATGACAAAGCCCCAAAACTTAAGCCACATCCCTCTGGCTCAGACTTCAGCTACACAACAGTGGAAATCCCAACTCAGTTCTGAATGCAACCCCTTTCCAGGAACACAGGTCAGCCAGTGGTTAAGCGTATGAGCTTTGGAGTCAGATCTAGGTTGGAATCCTAGCTCGGTGGCTAACAAGCTGTGTTACAACGGACAAATTCTCTAACTTCTCTGAGCCTCCATGCACTGCCATGAAATAAAGTAATGGTTCTGGGGCTGAATTCAGTCCCTCTGCACTGGTACAGCTGAACTGGTTGTTAGAGCATCAAAATACTTCTAAACTGAGTGGTAAATAGACAGCCGTAACCTTCAACTCCCCACTATACTAGCCTCTCTCCTACCTGTCCCACTGATCCAATAACTTAAGTGTCAACTCTCAGCAGAACGAAGAGCTACCAAGACCTTGATCTAGCACTAAGGCCAGCATCCATCCTGATTGGTAATGCTCGTGCCTGAATGGGTTGTTGGATATATTTAATATCACCCCTGACAGTGGTCATCTTTGGGATTAAGCGAGATGATACAGATAAAGAACTTGGCAGAGAGTCTGGCACATAGTGAAGCAAATCAATGTCAGCTGTTAATACTTTAAGCATCAAACTGAAGGGGACAGAAGAGGCAGGATCAAGATCAGGGTCTCAGAGCTGAGTATTATGAGTAGGTGAAGATGGGTTATGACTGGCAGTTTAGGGACAGTCACAGGGCCCCAAGATGATTCATGGGTGAGGCTGCTTGGGTAGTCCTGCCTGGGGGAGGGGGTGGTCAGGAGAAGCATGCACTGGCCAGCTTGCAGTTCAGGAGGGCTTCTCCTTGTTTTCACTACTTCCAGCTCCACTGTACCGCTGGAATCCCATGTCTTGTTCACCTGAGATAGAAAGGCTGCTCCCAGGAGGCTGGACTTTCCCTTTCTAATGCCTTGGGAAATCAGAAGCAAATACTCCAATCCAAGGTCTTTCCCCTTAAGAACTTGAAGGATCATTAGGAAAGGCAGTGGGATCTGGAGCTAGACTGCTGGGCTTCAAATTCCAGCTCTGTAGCTCTCTTTACTAGCTATGTGAACTTGGGTCATTGACTTCACCGCTCTGTGCCTTGATTTTCTCATCTGTTAAATGGGAGCAATAAGAGTACCTGCATCATAGAGTTCTTATGAGGAATAAATTAGGTAATACATATAAAGTCCTAGAACAGCACCTGGCACAAAGTAAGCTCTCAATATGTATTAGCTATTGTTAAGGGGCTCACAACTCTAAGTGGAGCTGTTAGATTCATTCCCACATAATCCTGTACAAGGTGACAGTCTATCTTCACCCTCACCCTGCTCCTCTGGGCCTCCTATACCAGCTCCCACGTTTCACAGACTGGGAGGCCCAGAGTAAGAAAGGTCTCGCCCACGGTTATATGTGGAATCACTGGCAAAAATGGGACCCCATTTTAGGGTTTCAGATGCCACTTCCAGCAACCTAGGCTGCCTCTCCCCACTTCCTCACATCTCAGATGACCATGGACTGCGAGCAAGCACAGTTCTTGCCCATCTCTGGGTCCCGGGGCCCAGAGCAGAGAGGGTGCCTGGGAAGTGAAAGACTTAGGGATTTCAAACATCTGTCCGTAGGGAGTCACCAACCCATGGTGCCAAGGATGTGGCTCCTATCTAGTGGATCCCCCAGCCCCCTGCTAAGGTCCCAGAGGGAAGACATAGCCTGCAGCCGGGAGAATGGGTAGAGCAAATCTGTTTCAAGAGGTGAATGGGGCGGTTCCTAAAGAAAAGGGACGCCCATTGGTTCCTCCCCAGCGATCCCCGCCCGGGCATTTCTGGGACCCGACCCAGAAGCCTGGCGTCCTCCCGCGGCAGGTCGGTCCCCATCCCCCGTCGCCCCGCCCACCTCCACCAGCGCAGCTCGGACAGAAGCCCCGCCTCTTCACCGCGGCTCTGCCTGGTCAGCCCCCATTCGACCAATCCCCAGACGCCCGCCCCCACTTGTGACAGGTCCTTAGAAGTTCCTCCTCCGCACGTGGCAAGTCCGGGGATATCTGCGCCCGCCAGCAGTCACTTGGGCGTAAAAGCGTTCCTTCCCACTGTCTTGGGCCGGGCGCTCTCAGACGCCAGTGCAGCCCGGACGGCCAGGCTGGGCTTTGGGGAGACCCCCAAGGGCGGGGAGGAGGTGTTCCCAGGGCCCTGAAACCTTCCAGACCCGCTCAGTATAAACCGCGTCGGGTTTGTGTCAACATCCGAGGCCAGAGCCTGGCGGCGGCTGGGGACAAACTCCGTCTACGGGAAGGGAAGATGGGAGGGTGGGAAACGGAGGGGTCCACGGGGTAGGCAGAGGGCTCCTTCTGGGGGAGGACGCGAGAGGCCTCCTGGGGGTCCGTGAGAAATAAGGAGGGCCTGTCTGGGGAGGGACTGGAATGAAGGGCTGGGGGGGGGGGGCGGCTGGAGGGAACCCACGACGAGCGTGGGGCCAGGCAGTCTCAGTACTTCGCCATCCCGCTGCGCTCTCCGCGCACATCCACCACCCTCCGCTCTGCACCCGGCGTGAGCGGAGTGGTGTGGGGGGCGCGAAGGGACCACCCCATCTCCTCCCTCCCCCACTCAGCTACTCGGCAGCTCCTCTTTGCCCCCCTCCAATTTAAGATGGGATAAGAGTGGGGGGGTCTCATCTTGTGACTCATCCCCTCTTCCATCCCCGCCCCCGCTAGTGCCCAGGAAGGGAAAGCTTAGAGATTTCGCTGTGATTCTTCCGTTTCCATAGCAACGTTGCGGTTGTTTTTTGTGAATCCACTTCAATGGTAGACACTTTTCACCCCAGATCTTGAGCCAGGGACTGAGCCTTAGGGCAGGGGTACGGGGGAATACAGCCCTCCCCTTCCTAGCGACTCTGGGAAGGTCAGCGCGGGCAGGCGGGGCGCGCTCCTGTGGCCGGGTCTCACTGGCCTCTTCATCCCCACCTGAAACCCCGCCTGCCACTCCGCCCCAGAGGAGCCAATAGACGTTCAATCTGCCCGGGGTGGGGCGGGGCTTATGCAAATCGTGCCGCCTTAGAGGCACATAGTGATACAAGAGCAGGGAGGCAGCTCCAGCGCGGACCTTGGAGAGCCCAGTCGTCCACCCGCTAGCCAGCCTAGATCCCCGCGGCCCGCTGAGGCTCGGAGCCATCCAGCGACCCGGCGAGTGGCCTCAGGTAACACGGGTGGGACTGGGCCCTCAAGGCCATCCTGCCGGGCGGAGGCCCTGGCCCCCTCCCCCTCCACTCTCCATTCCCATCCTTATCTCCTGCACCCTGTTTCGTCTCCCTGACCCCTGGTTCCGCCACAGGCGGCAGCATCTGGAGGGCCTGCACCCAGGCAGGGGACCACCGCCTCTGTCCAGGAACCACGGAGCCAGGGACGGAGACAGAGCTGCCTCCTCACCCCCAGCTCAGGTAAGAACCACCATTGCTCTGGCCCCCAAAACACACACACACACACACACACACACACACACACACACGCGGGGGGTGTAGTGTCATCGTTGCTAGAGGAGGCGCCAATCACCCTCCCTCCTGTTGCCTTTGGAGGTGGGGCGTCCTCAGCCCCATGGCAACATTCCACCCCACAGATAGCCCCCACCCACACTGCCGGGCCCCACCAGCAACTCACACACTTCACACCACTGGCTCCTGTCCCCAAAGACAGCCTCCAGCTCTAGAGAGCCCACTCCCTCCTCACACTGTCCCCTGCACTGTCCCCATTTCCCACCCCAAAGCAGACAGAGCTTATAGTACACCTGAGGGAGGGCAGACCCCCTACCCCCAGTTTTTCTCCTCACAGATACTCTCTTGACAATCTCCCCCCATGGCCCCCAGTGCCTGGCAGAGGCCCCATATTTGGCCTCCCATCCTGGCTGGAGGATGAACCAGGGCCACCATCCCCCAGCAGACCACTGTACCCTGTCAGCTGCTGCCAAGGCCCCAGCCTCCACACCTCCTCCATTCCCCTCACCCCTCACAGCCAGAGCACCCAGCCCTCCCATTCTACCTCTCCAATTTCTTTCTGAATTCTATGCGCTCTGGCCTTTTTGTGCCTAGCTGCTCCTTCTCTCCCATCTTCCTGTGTCCTCCACAGGGACCCTGCCAAAGCTCCATGTGGGCTGTGTGATCCCTTGCCCTAAGGTGGCCTGCACCTGGAGGGCAGAAGAGCTGGGTTCAAATCTTGCTTTTGCCTCAGTTGCTGTGTGACTTTGGTCAAGAAACTTCTGTCTCTGATCCTTCGTGAAATGGGGACAGGGGCAGGAGAGAGGGTGGACTGGGTGAGATGCTCTTGAACAGCCTTCCAACACACTCTGGTTCTATGGCTGATTATGATAAAAGAGGACCCTGAACCACGAGGACATTTCAGAGAGGATGCCTGGGGGCCTTCAGTTCTTGCTGAAGGAATATTCCTTCTTACCCAGGCCTAAGTACAGGCCACCCGCTCCCACACACTCTTCAGGCCCCTTCTATTAGGAGTGGTCCCTCCTAGATTACCAGCGCATCTGGCAGGGACAGCTCCCAATTGGAGGTGGCCGAGAGGGCCCACCCTTTGTTTGTTATCTCCCTCCTCTCACTGAAGAGAGGGAGAAGACCTGGCTGCTGCTGCTGTTGCTGTTGCTTGGGGAAGAGCAAAGGGAGGAGAGGAAAGAGAGAAAATCTCCTGACCAGGGAGCTGTTGTCACCATGGCAACCGCCTCAGCACCAGCTCCTCTGAAGCTGGGTGAGGGTGTGGGATTATTGCCTCCTTCAGTCCCTCCCACCCCTGCTGCCACCTCTCCATTCAAAACCCACAACCCCCAGCCCTCTGGAAGAAGCCTCTGAGCACAGAGGGGCAGTGGTTTTGTGGATGAGGCAGGGCCAGCTCCTTCACGGCTGCAAGACAGCCCTCAAGAGGTAGGCAGAGGAGCCTGCCCGTGTTCGGCAGGGCCACAGTGTCAACAGAACATGCCCCAGCTGGGTTCTGGCCTTCGTTTTGCTGATGGGCAGTAGTTGACCTTAGGTGAACCCTTCCTTTCCCTGGGTCTGGGTTCCATTGTCCCTGAAGTGGGTGCGATAGCAGGAGACCAGAGATAAACAAAGCAGCCCGACATAGTTCCAAGGAGGAAGAAGGGGGTTCTGCACCTCTCACATAATCCACCAAGGGACATTCATTGAACATCACTGTGTCCTAGGCACTGCCATTAGGTCTCTAGGGCAGTTCTGTGCAGGCACAGAGGGCAGAACAGGAACCACATGGAGGAGCTACAAGAGGGTAAACTCAGGAAAAATGGGAAAAGCACTTTTCTCAGTGTCCAGGCTGCTCAAAAGTGGACTGGGTCATATTGGGAGGGGATAAGCTCCTTGCCATTGAGCGAAAAGGCCTGGAGAACTTGTTCTGGCTCAGGCAAGATTTAATGCAAGGGCCTCTCCCAAATCAGCCTGTGTTCTACAATACCAGGTGAGGGGCACACAGGTGTGAAGTCTACACACTTGTCGGGGCTCAACTCCACGGCCTTCCAGGGTCTACTCATGCCCAAAGTGCCAAGCCCATGCTGCTGACAGTCCAGAGTGGAAAAGGCTGATTGTAAGAAAGTGGGCTTCAGCCAGGCCTGAAGGCTGCTTATGGCTTGCATTGACCCAGAAGAGAAGAAAGGATGTTAGTGGCAAGGAAAATAGCTAAGCAGATAGGTGAGGTTGGCTCTGGCTGTGGGGAGCCTGGCTTGAAAGGAGTATGCAGCTGCGAGGAGGGCAGTGGGAGGTGAAGCTTGACAGGTGGGCACCTTGAGACCAGATTCTAGATGATTCTGGCGTTTCAGGGGGCCCATGGGCATAGCCACCTCTAGGCTATATTGTATTTCTGGGCAAAGAATAAAGAAGCCATTACCTTGGAACAGAGAAATCAAAAGAAAGGCACTTCTCATGAGCAGGAGAGTCCCATGGGGTGGGCATGGCCTGGCACGCAGAGCCCCAGCTGGATTTCAGGCCCCTTGGCTGTGCCCTGGCTATGAACATAGTGAGGTTCCAGGAACACTTCAAAATAAGAAATGACAGGACTTAATGGCAAGTTGGACCTAGGGGAAGAGGAAAGGGGAAGACTGAAGGTAACGAAAGTTGTGTTTCCTCCCCACTCCGGGGTGCGAGGGAGAGAAGGAAGGGGCAGTGGAAAGAGTCTGACCGTCTCAGATTGAGGGTGAGTCTGATTGTAGACTTGCTGACCCAGAGGTACTGGTGGGCACCCCTAGGAAAAATATCTCCTGGGTGTCAGAGCTCCTGTGGCCTGGAGCTCAGGCCAGATAGTCCCACTGAGGCCAAAAAGAGATCAGAGCTAAGATTTTCCCAGAGGCAGGTGGGGCTGGAGCAGTTCTGTGCTGCACAGGAGCAGCCATGATTTGGAGAGGGTGGTCTGGGCAGGTGGCGTGGATTCGGCCGAGTGCTCATTTAGACCCTTCTGCCGTGTTAACCCAAGCTAGTTTTCTCCACTCTCTCAATTTCAGTTTGCACGAAAATAAGGGGATGATCTTAAAGGGCACTGCCAGCTTTGACCTCTAACAGCAGCAGAGAGGATGAGGAGAAATGAAGCAGGAGGCCCAGTCCTCACTGGGTCTGGGGCCGAAGAGGGGCAGGGAACAGGAGACAGAGAATTGTGGAGAAGGCAGCGCAGCGCAGGGCAGGGAGGAGGAAAGGGGCAGAAGGTGAAAGCCACACACAGAGAGATGTGTGCACTCTGACAGATTTGCAGCCTCATACATTGACGCGCTCCCACACACAGACCCAGCCCCTCACGCAGACGCTCAGGCACATCCCACAGGAGACAGCGGAGAGGCTCTGCCTCCCCCATCAGACACCTCTGCCTGTAGCTTCTCCAGCTTCCTTGACTATACCCAGAGCCTTCAGAATCCTTTCGGGGAGAGGGATGGAGCCTACCTCCTTCTGTCCATGGTGTTCCAAAGGCATCCTGGCCCCAGTGTACTGTTTTGGACCCCACAGCCCCAGGTTCCTGAAGATGACATGCTTCTTCATCCCTGGCTTCTCCTGAGGTCACAGGATTCCTCATCCTCTGCATGTGGTAGGTGAGGAAGGATGTTGCTACCTTCGTTGCTCCTGCATCTTCCTCATGACCCAGTAGAGGATTCTGAGGCCCAGAGATAACCTGTAACTAGCTCGAGGTCACCCAGCAAAGGAGGGGGCAATGGACAGACCAACCTCAGATTAGGGTATTGCCAGCAGTAAGGATTAGAGGCTACACTGGCAGGGGTTGAGCTGTGGAAGTGGAATTCCTTCTGCCAGTCCAAGGGCTTCCTTTTCCAGAGTAGCTTAAGGACAGGCTACCCTGAGGTGGGGGCCTGGCTCTCCTCCAAGGAGACTCCAGGCAAGTCAAAGGCACCTCCCAGGCCATGTCCTGGGAAACCCAGGCTCTGGAGGAACATTCCTCTCATGGAGGTCAGACAATAGTGTCTACCCAGCCTTCAAGGCCTAGCCTGGTCTTTTGGGCAGAGGCTGTACCACTCTCTGCAAATACTTCCCCTGGCACAGGCCACTTGAGGGGTTCATGGTCCAGCTGGGGAATGACTCTTGATCTTCCTCAAACCTGCTTCTCAGCAACAACACTTCTATTCATTGCATCCCAAATCTAAGCCTCTGCCCCAACTCCTCTGTCCCTCTCATCCCCACATCTCATCAGTCACCAAGTCCCGCCAATGCCCACTCCTAACCTCTCTTAGTCCATACACATCTCTCCACAACCCCTACCCTAGCATTGTCGTCTCTCGCCTGAACTATGTAGCAGGCCCCTCCTTGCTCTTCCTACCTGCCCCCACCCCAGGTCATCTTGCACACTGTGGCCAAAGGCAAAATTCTAAAACACATACCTTCTCTCTGGGTTCCCAGCACCTAGGTCAGGACCTGGCATATTGTAAGCATTCTGTTAGTGTTGTGCAATGAGTGCTATCTTCCTAGTCCTTGCTTTAAAACTGCCAGGAGCTTCTGTTCCTACATGTAAAGTCCAAACTCCTTGACATGGATTGAAGGCCCTGTGCAATCAGCCATCTACTTCTTTGACCCAGCTGTGAGTTATTGGGGGTTGACTTGTGTCTGCTTTATCTCCTTCACCAGCACAGGGTCTAGCACACCGTCAGCCTTAGTAAATGCTCAGGGAATGAATGGGTTAATGAAAAGCAGACAGAATCTCATCAGGTTCCTCACTGCCACAGACTAGGATTTCTGTTTGTGCAGAGGAAGGAAGGAGAGAAGCTTCCTGTTGGGGTGGCCCTGGAAGGCCCTGAGGAAGAACCTGGGAGACAGCACCAGGGACAAAGGAGGAGCTTGCTTCAGGTCCTGGCAGGAGAGGAGCGTGCCAAGGAGGGTGGGGGCTGAGTGCAGAAAGGCTGACTAGCAAGGAGAGGAGCCAGGGCTTTATTCCACAGGCCTGGGGAGCCACGGGAGGCGCGCACAGGAGCGGAGAGGATGGAGACTGTGCATGCTGCAGCATCGGTACCAGGAGAGCTGAAGACCTGGA
Source organism: Microcebus murinus (assembly GCF_040939455.1). NCBI lineage: Eukaryota > Metazoa > Chordata > Mammalia > Primates > Cheirogaleidae > Microcebus > Microcebus murinus. The sequence continues at coordinate 28,959,394 of NC_134105.1, read as the reverse complement.
AGCAGCTGGGGACCCCTGGGCGCCAGGAGAGGAAACTGCCGTGTGGGGAGGGGAGGGACCTGCTGTGGGGTTTGAGAAGAGAGGAGAGGAGGCCTGGTTATTGTGGAGTGTCAAGAGGGTCAGGGACCACCCCCTGTGTGGGAGAAGGGACAGGAGCACGGTGCTGAGGGAGGGTGGGCCCTCCTGTGGGAAGGGTGGGGTGAGGGATGGAGCCCCGCTTAGGAAGGCGGGGCTTGCCGGGGTGGTACTGAGAGGAAGGGACCCTGTCGAGGAAGGAGGGACCCTGGCTGCGGGACAGTTGGGCTTGTTATGGGAGGGAGGTGTTGTGGAGAAAGGGAACCCTGTCTGCCATAGGGGGTCTCAGCGACTGCTGCCGAGGTGAGGACCTTGCCTGGACCAAGTCGCAGGGAGCCCTTTGTGCCCCAGGCCCCGCCATGGGGAAGACCAACAGCAAGCTGGCCCCCGAGGTGCTGGAGGACCTGGTTCAGAACACGGAGTTCAGCGAGCAGGAGCTGAAGCAGTGGTACAAGGGCTTCCTGAAGGACTGCCCCAGCGGCATCCTCAACCTGGAGGAGTTCCAGCAGCTCTACATCAAGGTGGGCGGGCCGGGCGGGGCCCGGGGGCGGGGGCGGCGGGGCTGGCGGGGACGGGGGAGGTGCGGAGGCGGGGCGGAGGGCAGGGCTGGCCAAGGCTGAGGCTGCGTCCCGACGCCCCCGCCCCGACTCAGTTCTTTCCCTACGGCGACGCCTCCAAGTTCGCGCAGCACGCCTTCCGCACCTTCGACAAGAACGGCGACGGCACCATCGACTTCCGGGAGTTCATCTGCGCCCTCTCGGTCACCTCCCGCGGCAGCTTTGAGCAGAAACTCAACTGGGCCTTCGAGATGTACGACCTGGACGGCGACGGCCGCATCACGCGCCTGGAGATGCTGGAGATCATCGAGGTGCGCGGCGGGCCCGGTCTCCCAGCCTCCTGCCGCCCCCGCCCCGCCCCCGCCCCGCCCTCGCCCCGCCCCGCCTCCGCCCCCGCCGCAGGCCCGCGCTAGTGCGGTACCCCTCGGCCCGACGCGGGAGGTGCTGCCAGGAACCCCATGGTACAGAAGAGGAAACGTAGCTAGTGGCGGTTCTGGCCCCAGAGCCCGTGTTCTTCGCCCCTTCATTCTTTCAACAGACGTGTATCGAGTGCCTGCCGCGGTGCCAGGCACCGTTCAAAGTTCCTGCTTTCGTGGGACACTCCTTCTAGTGAGAAATTTTTGTTTTGTTTTTTTGAGACAGAGTCTGGCTTTGTTGCCCAGGCTAGAGTGAGTGCCATGGCGTCAGCCTAGCTCACAGCAACCTCAAACTCCTGGGCTCAAGCGATCCTCCTGCCTCAGCCTCCCAAGTAGCTGGGACTACAGGCATGCGACACCATGCCCGGCTAATTTTTTCTATATATATATCAGTTGGCCAATTAATTTCTTTCTATTTATGTTAGAGACAGGGTCTTGCTCTTGCTCAGGCTGGTTTCGAACTCCTGATCTCGAGCAATCCGCTCACCTCGGCCTCCCAGAGAGCTAGGATTACAGGCGTGAGCCACCATGCCCAGCTGAGAAAAAATTTTTAAAAGAAGTAAATAAGCCTATGCCGTGTGAGGTGATAAGTGCTATGAAGAAAATAAAGCAAAGTAAGGGGAGAGAGTGAGGGAGGAAAAAGTGATTTTATGGGAGGTGAAAGGCAAGCAGCAGCCTGAGTAAGTGAGGGAGCTAAGCCCTCGGTCTCCGGGAAGAGCGAGGAGCCGTACCTGCAGGCTGGAGTGTGTGTGGAATCCCAGGAGTGGCAGGGGTGCCCGGGTGGCAGGAGAGCAGTGAGTGAGGGGAGGGTGACAGGGAGGTGGTCAGAGAGGGAGCCGGGAGTCTCATAGACTGGGGTAGAGACTTCAGTTTTATTCTGGTGGAGGTGATGGAGGGAGAAAAGGCTTGGGGTGGGGCTCGGGGGTAGCAGAAGCAGGGGACCAGTTAGGAGGCTCCAGCCTTAGTCCAGTGGCCAGCTGAGGGAGGCTGCAGTCACAGAGGGGCAGCGTAAGTGGGAGGGAGTGCTTGGATGTGGGGTCTGTTGCAAAACTAGGGCTGACAAGATTTGCCGAGGGGTGGATGCAGAGTGTGAGGGAAGGAGGGCAGTCAAGAACGGCATCAGGAGGCCAAGCGTGGTGGCTCACACCTGTAATCCTAGTGCTCTGGGTGGCTGAGGGAGGAGGATCGCTCGAGGTCAGGAGTTTGAGATCAACTTGAGCAAGAGTGAGACCCCATCTCTACTAAAAATAGAAAGAAATTAGCTGGACAACTAAAAAATATATATATAGAGAAAAAATTAGCCCAGCATGCTGGCACATGCCTGTGGTCCCAGCTACTTGGGAGGCTGAGGCAGAACAATCACTTGAGCCCAAGAGTTTGAGCTTGCTGTGAGCTAGGCTGACGCCATGGCATTCTAGCCTGGGCAACAGAGCGAGACTCTGTCTCAAAAAAAAAAAAAAAATGGCTTCAGGGTTTGTGGTCCAAGGCATGGGCAGAATGGAGTTGCTACATACAACGACAGGGAATGCTGCAGGAGGAACAGACCAGGGTGAAGAGTTGGCTTTAGACATGTTCCATCTAAATAAACATTATTAGTGTAAGTTATGAGATGCTCATTAAATATCCAGTCTTAATGACCATGTATAACCTCCCAGTCTCCTCACCATGCCCCAGAGTTTCCCCTGCCTGCCCCCAGATCCCTTCACTCACACCATCCTCCCTGCCCCTGTGGGTGTTCACACCTCCCTCCTCACCCTTCCAGGCTATCTACAAGATGGTGGGCACTGTGATCATGATGCGCATGAACCAGGATGGGCTCACACCCCAGCAGCGCGTGGACAAGATCTTCAAGAAGATGGACCAGGATAAGGATGACCAGATTACGCTGGAGGAGTTCAAGGAGGCGGCCAAGAGTGACCCATCCATTGTGTTGCTGCTGCAGTGTGACATGCAGAAGTAGAGGCTGGTGAGGGGCAGGGCCCCTGGCCAGGAAGGGCATGGCCACCTCCCAACCTGATGACCTCTCTGGCTGGCCTTCCCTGGGGGAGGGGCACTCCAGCTTCACTCTCTGGCCCACCCACTCCTCTGCCCAAGCCCTATCTCCCCTCAGTCAAGATCCTTGAGGGACCACCTCACTTTGCAAAAGAGACAGGTCCTCAGATATCCTGTCGTCTAGCCCCAACCCCAGCCTTAGCCCAGAACCAACATCCACTGGGCATAGGGAGTTGGCTTTCGCAGGGTTAAGGAGGGAGGCTGGGGTCCTGCTTTGAAATTCTGTTATTCCTGGGATTGTGCTTTATGGAATGTGGTCCAACAGGCCCATCACAAGGCCAAATTAGGTCTGTCCTTTCTGTAGGACCCACATCTCTTAAAGGTGGTCTCCACCCTGTCCCCTCGACTCTACCTGGCCCCTCTGGCCCCAGCCTTTGGAGCTTTCATTTGTTCTTTCTTCAGCTAATGTTTATTGAGCACGTGTTCAATGCCAGGCATCTCTAAGTGCCAAGGAGGTGGTAGTTTACAAGACACATTCCATGTCCGTGGAAGCTCTCAGGGTAGTGAGGCAAACTTCCGGTGGTCAGGGTCTTAGGCTGGGATGTTGAGCAGAGCTGAGCGGAGGGTGCTGCAAGGCTGCTTAGTTTGAGAGGAGCTATCACATCTTCCATCTGGGCTCCACCCAGAGCCACAGAAGGATGGAATGAAAAGCATTTGGATGTTTGGGAGCCAAGTGAGTGGAAGTCTTAAGAAAAATGAAATTTATGTAATACCTATTTTTTTAGAACCCTTTGAAAGAACTAAAGTCATTTTATTAGTTTAGGATGTTAAGATGTACTCTATATTACTTGGTTTCTTATAAAATGATTAAATGAATAGAGAAAACACTAATTTTCACGGGGAAAAAGCTGAGAACAAAAAATGGAAAATACCACCAAATTGACCAGATAACACTTTTTCTTATCAGGCTAAGTCCTGAGCTGTCACCTTCAGCAGTTTTGCTGCTTCTGCTGCTTCCTTTTCATTACCTTTTTCAATTCAATGAACAATTCTACTGCACACTTACTCTGGTTGGGTGCTGACTGTAGAGACAGAAAAAAACAAGATTTGCCAAGAGTGAGAGAAGTGTATATCCCACATCTTGGTAGTTCGTTTCTGGATTTGGTGTAGTGTCAAGGATGAGCTTGTTCTTTCACTGCTACCAAAGCAGAAGGAGTTAGAAGCAAAGGACCTCCCAGCCACTGTTAGGCACTGCATTTGTGGACCAAATGCCTAAAACTGTGCTGGACATGCTCCATTTGAAAGGCTTTTTCTAACCCCAAATCCTAGATCTGCCAGGTAATTCACCGTCTTCCAAGTGCACTGGCTCTGCTTTCCAATGCCTGCTTTCCAATTTTGGATCCATGAGCTCTACAGCTGCATGTTTTGACTGCCAGAACAACTAATTTTGCTTCTTCATCAAGTCTTTCACACTTTCTCCTGTACTTGTGATCAGAAATTAGCTTTGACGTGCAGCGACAGTTGATTTCCTCTTGAACTACTGGTGAAAACAGTCTAGTACACAGGTGCTTTCAGCCCAGGGTGGGAGTAGGGAATGATTGCTGAGCCCAGGGTGGGAGAATTGCATCTACAGGAAAGAGATGCAGCAAGCCGCTCACTTCTGAGGGCTTACCTGTCCTGCCTCTCTGCAGGTGAAGACTCCTGGGGATGCTGACCTTTGGCCCTAAGCTCTATTGGGCCCTTGGAGGTAGCAAGGCCACTGAGTTGCCACCCTTTTTCTATCTTCCTGCTTATGACCAGCCATGTGGCAGGCTGGGGAATTCACATCCTCAGGCAGTAACTAGCAGATATTTACCAGTAATGCCTCCAGAGATGGTCCATTGCTCTCAGGAGTGGCTATTAGGTGTCTTGTGCCATTGATCAGCACCACAGACACATAGATGCCCAACAGCCTGCCTCAGCTGGGACCTGAATCTTCTGGCAGAAGGCTTTTCACTAAATGGGGTTCCTTCCCCCCAGATGTTGAATCTAATCTAACTCACAATCATATAGATTTTCAGGGCTTTCAAAGGCTTGCCATCTACCCCATCTCACTTTATCCTCGGAGCCCAGGGAGGTAGAGATTTTCATTCCCTTTCATTTTCCAGACTTGGAAGCTGAGTTTCAGAAAGTGGGAGACTCTTGTACAAGAGCACACAGTCAGGAGGTGACACAGTGCCAAGACTTGAACCCAAGCTCTAAGAGGATTTCTTCCCTTCGGAGTCTCTTCCCTGCCTATTTCTGTGACTGAGTTGTGCAGAGGGTGACAGTGGGACAAGCTAAGTTGATTTTCGTCTTTTATAACACAAGCTTCCTGCCAAAAAGTTTCTGAGCTTGTGGTCTTCCAAAAAGAAATAGGAGTTTGGTTGAAGTCCCATATTTTCAAGCCTCATGTTTTCTGCTCTGGGAGGCTCTGCTAACAGACCAGTGCTATCCTGGGAGGCCTCTGACTCAGAACCCTGGAAGCATCCTGCATTGTCTTTGCAACCACCTTCCTCCTGGAAGAGCTGGCAGGCAAGTCCTACCAAGAGGGCATGTTTGATTACTCTAGGCTTCTGGACACATGCCTATGGGCGATATTTGCTGGGCAGTCCCAGTATTCAGACAGCCCCTCAGTGTGAGCACAATGCCAGGCCAGGAACTGGGACCACCATGTTGCTGATGGGAGGAGCCACAGGCAGGCTAGGCCTTGCTCCCACATGCTCCTGGCTGTCCCACGGACTGTGCCTAGGAGCCCCTGTGGTAGAGCACTGGCCCTGCCTTGAGAAGAAAGGCAGGCCTCCCATCCCTGCCCCAGCTGAGAGGGACTTGCCACAAAGCACAAGGTTAGCAGAAATTTATGTATGACTTGCACAGACACAAAAATATGCAGACAATTAAAGCACTGATATATCCAAACTCTTCTTTGAAATTCTGTATCTCCTTACAACAGCTCTGTGAATTGCAAAGTTCCAGAATCAGCCTTCTTACATATTCTGCCCACATTCATCCTTTTGGGCTAGTTGATGAGCTCTTTGTTTCTTATCTCTAAAAATCATCAGCAAGGGCTACTTCAGATGGCCACTTTGAACTCTAGTCAGGATTATTTAACTTACCTTTAAATCAAAAGCGAATAAAAAGCAAGTTCATGAGCAAAGGCACGAAATCCTTCCCTTTCCTGACAATGGCAGAGTCCCTAGAGGTAGAAATTCATCTTGCTGCAGGGTGGGGTAGGGTGAGAAAAGAAAGAGAGAATAAGGGAAGAAGCTGAGGTTGCAGGGCAGGATAGTAAGCTGACACTGTAAATATTTTTACACAAAAATTTATTAAAACAACAGATATTTCCTGAAGATCTGCCCTGGGTGAGGCTTTGTGCTGACTCTACAGATCACTTTGGGGGCAAGAATACATTTGCTACATTCATCATTCTTGAAAAAAAACTAAGTCAAATCTTACAATTGAAGTCTCAGAAATATATGGGATTTACTTTCTGAAATTTTCAGGATTGTCTTTTTACCTTTGCCAGAGTTGGGGGCTGGACGGGGGCCTGGCAGGGTGTATGAACCTTCCTGCTTGTGCAGGTTGGTCAGGCCCAGGGCCTTCTAAGGAGCAGGGGGGAGGAGGGCTGGGGAAGCAGGGAAGAGGGGCCCAACTCACCACGGGCACTCCAGTGTAGCCCCCTGTCCCCTCCAGATGTGCTGCTTCTGGCTGTGCCCACAGTGACTGTCCTCACTGTTCCACCCTGTGCTGTGTTTTTTCCCCACTGACAGTGAATAAAAGGTGTGACTGTGCTGGGGGCTCCTGCTCTTCCCTAAGCTGGGGGAGGGATGGGCGAGGGTGGACTTGGGGGAGCTCACACAGTGGGAGCACCTCAGGGACCTCCTTGAGGCCGAGGTCCTTGATCTAGCACAGATTCTGGGAACATGGCACAAGACCTGCTTCATTCAGTGTGTTCAAAGAAAGTGGGGAGCAGATTACAAGAAACTCTAAAAATGGAAAATCAAGAATGGCTGGGGCCGGGCGCGGTGGCTCACGCCTGTAATCCTAGCACTCTGGGAGGCCGAGGCGGGCGGATTGCTCAAGGTCAGGAGTTCAAAACCAGCCTGAGCGAGACCCCGTCTCTACCATAAAAATAGAAAGAAATTAATTGGCCAACTAATATATATAATATAAAAATCAGCCGGGCATGGTGGCTCGTGCCTGTAGTCCCAGCTACTCGGGAGGCTGAGGCAGCAGGATCGCTTGAGCCCAGGAGTTTGAGGTTGCTGTGAGCTAGGCTGACGCCACGGCACTCACTCTAGCCTAGGCAAGAAAGCGAGACTCTGTCTCAAAAAAAAAAAAAAAAAAAAAAAAAAAAAAAAAAAAAAAAAAAAAGAATGGCTGGGCTTCAGGAGCACTGGAACTGGTGACTGGGCCTCTCCATCTCACCTCTGGGCTTCGAGGGCTCTTGTCCCCTGGGCAATATTGACATCTGCGCTCTTTTCCTTGGGTTCTCTTTAGACGGCCTGGGTTCTCCTGGACGTAGTGGCTGCATTTCCAACTCCGTAACAAGACTCACTAACAACCCCACTCTGAGTCTCTTAGCTCCAGTTCTTAAGGAAAAAAATCTGATTGGTTTGGTTTAGCTTTTAGAGGGACCCTTGAGGTCAGGTGTCCTCCCTTGACCCCATAACCTGTGGCCAGACTGGACACTGATATGTTGGGCCCCAGAAGGAAGCTAAGGGCAGCAGACTCTGGGACTTAGTTTCTCCTTCTGTCCAGTGGAAGGTGTCATAAAAGCCCAAATGAGTGGATTAGTGGCCAGTAGGAGGAAAGGCCAAGACCCAAGGCTATCATTAGTCCATATGGTGCCCTTTGTACGAATTAGGCAAAGGTGCCTCCTCGGAGCGGAAGCGGCCCTATAACTATGTAGCTAGGCAGTAGATGGCACCTTTGGGCTGATTAGAATAGTCCTTCTTCTGGACACACATTTCCCATCATGCCAGCATGCACAGTTTGCAAGTAGAGCACAGGCTGGATTTTATCTCCCACCTGCCCTGCTAGTCAAAGGTCATTATGCAGTGCATGACCTGCTCCACCATTCACACAAGCCGAGCCCAGAGCCCTGAGACCTCCTGAACCGACCCAAATATAGTTGGGGTGGGGGTGGGAGTTGGTGGTAAAGTGTTCCTCTCAGAACATCCCCCAGCAGCCAGAGAGGCACTGTTCCCCACAGGGAGTTGGGGGCGGTGGCGGCTGGAGCTGCCTGCTTCCTCCTGAAACGCTCAGTTGCTTCTACAAGGGTTTCTTCAAGGACATTGGAGGGGGCCAGCCTCCTTGGCAGGAAGCAATTAGGACAGAGGAAGGAGGCTGACCTGGCCGGAGGGCAACTGTGAACCTAAGGAGGTGACTCAGAAGCCCAAGAACTTAGGGCTGCTATTCCTAGCTGAAACCTCACTGGGGGATGGGAAGTCTTGTCCCCTGCCTGCCTGGGCACACAGGTCCTGGGTTGTCTTCTCCCCCAAACTCCCCACTCAGGCCCTCATAATCCCTAGCCCAGCCCAGTTAGTCCATCTCCTACTTTCAGTCTTGCCTTTGTCCCACCCACTTGCCACTAAAAAGCCAGGGTGATGTTCCTAAAGCGCAAGTCTGCCCATGTCAGCTCTCCCAAGGCGCCCTTCTCCCCTCAGAATGATATGCAACTTCAATGTCCCTCAAGGCCCTGCGTGACCTGGCACCAGCTGACCTCAGAAGCCTTTCCCTTCCTCTCTCTTCCTCCTCTTGCACCCTACACTTGAGCTACCCTGGATTGCTCCCCATTTTCCCAAGGGGTCTCATATGCTTCCATGCTTGTACGCAAGCCACTGGGCTTCCCTGGGTCACCTACTCCTCTCTCTTGATCATCTCCTTTGCTGTGAGACCCTCCCAGCCCTCAAACAATTGGCCCTGCTTGTGTACACAGTCCCTCATAGTCAACAAACACTTCCCCTGTGATCTGCTGTCAGCTGAGCCCAGCACTCATTTAAGTGTCCATTTTTTTTTAAGACAAGGAAACAGAGGCTCAGAGAATGATAAAAGCGAAACTTGAACTCAGACCTCCTAACATCAAGGGCACTGCTTATTGTGCTCTCTCAGTCATGGGCATGAGTCCAAGTCAGAATGTGAAAGGGGAATTAACAAACCATGAGCTGTGGGCTTCAGAGGAGGGAGGGTCCTGCCTGGTGGGGGTGGGTAGGTAAGGAGCAAAGGGGAACAATGGCTTCATGGAGGAGGTAGCAACTGCTGTGGGTCTTGCTAAATCCCAGCTAATAGGGCCAGGCATGCTGGAGCAGGGCTGCCCAGGAGAGCAGTTCAGGGAGCATGACCCCTGCAGTCATGCTTGAAGGGGTCTATTCCCAGCTTATTCATGTGAAGAAAAGCTGGACCTGGAGGGAAAATGTTGGCTGGAGTCCAGGGGAACACAGAGCCAGGGAATCCCTGTACCCAGCAGCTAGAAGGGAGCGACAGGCAGCAGTCTGGAAGGGTGGAAAGAACAGTTGAGGATCAAGCTCTCTAACCCTTCCAAATAAGGATCTAGAAAGTTCTTAAAGGGACTGACCCAGGAGCCTGGGCAGGATCCTTTGAAGTTAAGGAACAGGAACCTACTTGTGGCAGCATGAGTAAAAGAGAATAGATTAGTTGGGACTTTTGGTTGCAAGTGAACAAAATCCAACTCAAACAAGCTTAAGCAAAAAGAGAGGCATATTGGCTCATGGAATTGAGAAGTTAGGTACTGCTGGGTCCAGAGGCTCAATGTTGCCCTTTCTTCCCCCCTGCTTCTGCTTCTCTCTGTGATCCCATTGTCCTTCTTCCACCTTCTTTCGCCTCCCATGGAAAAAGATGGATTGCCAGCTCACATTGCCCCAAATTAATAACCCCAGAGAAAATAGAGCCACATCTCCTAGCATCCCTAAATCCAAGTGCTGCAGTGTGGCCTAGCTTGGGTGATGCGGTCTTCCCTGGATAGATCATTCACTGTGTCCAGAGACACAGGGCTCTACCACAGGCTCAGTCACACATACCTACTTCTTGACCGCGAAATCAGGAAGGCAGGGTTTGTATTAGGAGAGCCTGGGAGAGGTGGCTAGTCAAGCAAAACCAGTAGCCTCCACCTTTACTCTTCCGGGCATTTGTTGAAGTGGTGTGGAGAATCTCACTTAAATTTAGAGATGGGCACCATACCCTTGCCTCAGGATCAGAGGTGGCTCCCTCTCAGGAGAGTCTCTCATGGGGTCTCTACTGCCCTCTGCACATCTTTCCCCATCTCTATATACTGATCAAATCTTTCTGCTCTCAGAATTTCTGCCCCCTCTCAGCTTTACACTGAGCATAACTGCAGCCTGCTGAGGCTCAGCCAGGTCTCTTGGGAGCCCATGGCATTCCACAGCATCCTCAGCTTCTGTTCCTGTGGTTGACTACTCAGCCCCTGCTTCCGAATTCCAAATTCCTGAGAAAGAGGAATCTGATTGGCCCAGGTCATCTTTTCAAGGCAGTCACACAGGTCGAAAGTCATTGGGCAGCATGAGGATGTTCCCTTTTGTGTCAAGTACTCATCCCTCCCCAAATAACCACTCTGTATGTTCTTCCTAAGTGACCTCAACTTTCTCCTCCATGAGCCACCTGAGAATAATTGACCCTTTTCAATTATTTATTGCTCTGTAACAAGCAACCCCAAAACTTTGTGCTTAAAACAACAATTTATATTTTTCATGATTCCATGAGTTGGCTGTGCTCAGCAGGAAGGTTTTATTGCTGCACATGGTGTTGACTGTGGCCACCCACACAGCTGCATTCCACCGGGAGCTTAGCTGGGCTGGAAGGACCAGGCTGGCCTCATTCACATGTCTGGCAGTTGGTGCTGACAGTCACCTGGGGAACCTCAGTTCTCCTCCACTGGCTTCTTATCCTCCAGAGACTGTTTGTCTCACCATGTGGCCTTTCCAGCAGGATAGTCCAGACTTCTTTACATAGTAGCTGGCCCCCAAGAGGGCAAAAATGGAATCTGCATTTAAGACTCTTAAGACTTAAGATTTGGAAACCACATAGCATCAATTCTACTGCATTGGCCAAAGCAAGTCACTGGGCCAACTGAGACTCAACTCCACCTCTGGATGGGAGGAGTGTCAGTCACATTGCCATAGGGCAGGCAGGATGTGAAAGGTTTTAGGGCTGTCTCTGAAAACAGTCTACTAAGCCTGGAGAAGACAAGTCTAAACATACTTCCTCATAATCCTGAAACTTTTATTATTGTTATTTCTCTTTTCCTCCCATACAAGCTTCATTGGTTCCTTCCAGGACACGATGGAGGCTGGGCAGATTCCTCCATTCTGTAACCGCTCCCAGTCAGCGGCCCTCCTAGCTAAGCCAGTATTTTCTCTAGCCTCTTCCACCCACCTGTGCACACCTCCGAGGCAGGCTACTTGTCTGCTACCTGGCCTGTGCTTTGGGATAGATGACATTTGTGCCTGCATCCTGGGACTAGTACAGGGCTCTGCACAAGAGGGACGCTGCTCTGGAATTCCAGGATGGTAATCCAAGATTGCTTGGTTCGAGGCCCCTCTTCAGCCCTCGCTGTCCAGCCCCTACATAGCACATAACTAGCCGCTCCAAGCTGTGCAGGTGAGACCTCGGAACGCGCGCCCCCTGCTGGCCGCCACGGGGCCAGCAAGAATTCGGATTCTGAGTTCCCCGGAGTCTTTCCCGTCTGCGTCGCCCGCCGGGCCAAGGGGATGGACTTCAAGGACCCCTCCGCCTTGGTGTGGAAGAGCCGCCCCGCTGGACCCTCCTCTGCGCTCCCCGCTGGGAGCAGGCTTCTGCTCAGGGATGGAGCTGCCCACCCATCACCTCCTGCCGGCCTGCGGCATGGACGGGTTCTTAGGGAACGGGACACCGGCTCGGGGTCCCAGGGTTTTGGCATCCGAAAGGGAAACTGCATGGCTGGCTTTTGGGTGGGGGTGGCTAGGTTTCCACTTTCTTTCTGGGGGATCGCTATCCCGGGGGGAAAATGTTGTCAGGCCTCTCCTCTCTTGGTGCCCTTGAGCACCTGCGAAGAAGACATCGTTCTCGAAATCCCGAATCCGCAGAAGTCCTCAACCTTCAGGCCGCCTCCTCCAGAAGGCCGGAGAGGCACCCCTCCCACTCGCCTCGGGCGTGGGCCGATGGGGGAGGAGGGCTCAGCTGTCCCTCGGCACACGCACAGCAGCAGCAGCGGCAGCGACACACAGGCGACGCGAGTTTGACACCCCCGGCGGGCGGGGCTCCGGGCTCACCGCGCGCCCGCCCCCTTCTCTCGCCCGGGACGCGCCTCCCTCCTGCCGCCCAGCCGGCCAGCTCCGCGTCTCCGCCGCCGCCGGCTCCGGCCGCGCCGGGTCAGAGCCGGAGCATGGAACCTGGGGAGCCCCGGGAGCCCCGCGAGCCCGGGCCTGGAGCAGAGACCGCCGCGGCTCCGCGCTGGGAGGAAGCCAAGACTTTCTACGACAACCTCGCGCCCAAGAAGAAACCCAAATCGGTAAAAGCAAGGCATGGATATGGGGAGGCGGGGAAAGGGTCAACCCGGAGGAGGGGTCGTTCCTTGGGAAGGGACCCGTGGCGCCCCTCCGGGAGGGGACGCAGCTCCTCAGCCCCAGAATGCGCCCAGCGGTTGGCGCGGGCTCGGGTTTATTTTGGGAGCTCTGCTCCGGTGTTTTTTTACCCCACTCGGGTTCCACGCCAGGATCCCCCTCCCCCATGCTGTCATCAGGGCCCAGCTCCTCCCGGGCAGTGGGGAGCACGGACAGCACTTGTTGGCAAAGCCAGTCAGCAGCGTCTGCCCGAGCGCCCCAGGCTCGGGCCACCAGACTCTGGAAACCCAGCTCCTCGCTGTGCGCTCTGGTCTCCGCCATCTGGGCGTCGCGCCTCGGACCGAGCCTCTGCATTCCGGCTCTGGATCAGAGCTCCGCGCCCTGTGCTCAGGGCGCTGCGGTCCCCGTGTCCTAAGGGAAGGGAGCTGCTTGCTCCAGGCAGTGGGCTCCGCACTCTGCGTCTGGGCTTGGCGCCCCCGTTCCGACTCCCAACGCAGGACTGTGCGCCCAGCCTGCGGGCTGTGCTCCCCTAGCAGTGGCATTAACAACCCTGTTAATGCAACCCGTGTGGTGATGTCAGCCCTTTGAGGCCTCACGCAAAGGAGGGAACTCTTCTCCTCCACCGGACAAGCTCATGATGCCCTGGTCTGCCCCTGCGCCTTGCTCACTCCAGCATCCCAGATCTCAGAGCTTGGGGAGGAGACTGAGGGTTGAGGTTGGCCCAGAGCAGTCTCCAGCTTGATCTTAAAGCATCCGATGCTCCCTTCCAAAGCCCCTTCCCCAGGAGGCCCACCCTGTAAGGAGTCATTCACTTCACGCCTGCAGGCTGTGGCTGGGAAGTAGGGATTGAGAAATTAACTTGGCTGAGTCTCTGGCTCTGGGCAAGGTGGGTGCACAGTAGAAGACCCTGCACGATCCCGTGGGAGCACAGGGAGGGAATGACTTCAGACAGGGAAAGCTTTGTGGAGGTGGCAACTGAGCTGGTCTTAAAGCCTTAGCAGGTGGAGTTTCCCAGGCAGAGCTAGGGAAATAGGATGGGCAAAAGGCACAGAGATGTCTTTGAAACTCAGGACTCTGTTCCCGAGAAAGTAGTGAGGGAGAGAACACAGGATTGTTGGGAAAAGAGTTGAAGGAACGTGTGAGAGACCATGGAGGGCCTTGAGGGTCTTGTTAAGGAGCCTGGCCCTTAGGCAGTGGAGTTAGGGATTTTCAAACTAGGTTGCGTGGAGCCCCATGTTTCAGGAAGTCTGCACACATGTGAATCCGATTTATTTTCTTTCCTCAAACTATGTTTTAAACAATTAAAAAGGTGTAATAAACTCATTCAAATGTGTTAGGTGGACATTTTAGCACCTTGAAGACCACTCACATATTAACTTGTGCTACAGGTTGATTATTTTTTAGCAAACTTAAGAATAAAGTGTTTTGTGTGCTATTTCCTGTGGTAGGAAAGCATTTTTATTTTTTTTTTTTGAGACAGAGTCTTGCTGTCACCCTAGGTAGAGTGCAGTGGTGTCATCATAGTTCACTGCAACCTCCAACTCCTGGGCTCAAGGGATCCTCCCACCTCAGCCTCCCAGAGTGCTAGGATTATAGGCGTGAGCTACTGTGCCTGGTCTAGGAGAGCATCTTGAGATTGCAGAGCTTGCAGTTTAAAACAAAGAAAAACAAAAAAAACCTCTTACCATTTGCAACCACTTATTGTTGTGAATCAGGACTTTCTCAATACTGTGCAAAAGCAACACAGAAACAAATTGGCTGGATGCTGAAGCTTCAGTCTGCACTAATATCCTAACCCATAATTTCAAATTTGTTGTCATCCAAACAACTGTGCTCCTTTCATTGATTGACTTTATAATAAATACATTAATATATATATAATGCATTTGAATTTGTAAAATTAATGTATACCAATTAAATATGACAATATCTGGTTTACATGTTAGGGTTCGCCCAAGAGTTCATTTGAAAAAAAGGGCAACCTACCTTTAAAAAATATACAAAAACCATTATTTAGCAATTGCAGGATTTTTCAGCAGGAGATTAACTTGGTCCCATTTTTATTCACTCTGGGGCAGCGTGTTGGAGGGATTGGAAAGGGCGAGCCTGGCAGTGGGCACACCAGTGAGAAGGCTGGTCCCTGCCTGAAGAGGAAGCTTATAATGCTGTGGACTGAGGGCTGGAGAGGAGGGGACAGAGGCTGGGGTCAGGCGTGGTGAATGCATCAATGCTGAAATTCCCTTTCTTCCCCAAGCACCAGGGAACAGGCGAGCCCAGGCCCGGCAGACAGCCTCCGCCCCTAAGTCATCCCTCACCTTCACAGCTGTCTGGGAGGCAAGGAGCCTGGCGGCTTCCTGGCTGCTATTCCTTCCTGCAGTAGCCCCTATTCCCACAGGCTATTCTGGGGACATTAGGCCTTGCGGGCCCCATCAGGGTCTGGCCTGGACTTATTCTCGTTCCCAGGGGCCTGAGTGAAATATTTAACCTCTAAGGCCCATCGGAGGCCCTCTCCTCACGGGGTCAGAGCACTTCCTCAGTCCAGAGCTACCCTGTCCCCGTCTCCTCCAGCTGCACGTCTCTGTCTCTGTCCCGCTAGAAAGAACAGCTTTTTGGCTATGTTCATTATCTTGGGCCCAATAGGCAGAATCATGCTGGCCTAAATGGGAGGTCCTCAGGCAGGCCGGGTGGGGGTGGGCTGTCCTCTGTCATCCCTCTGTCCCCATCCGCCAACCCAGAGTCGTCCTCCTGTCCCTCAGCCCCCTTGAAAGGCAGAACGGTTCCCTGAGCCGTTCTGATCCGATTCCCAGTCCAGGATCTGGGCTTCTTTCTGATTTCTGGAGGACCTGTTCCTGACAGCACATGACCAGCTGACTGCCCTCTGCAGCCAGGTCCACGAGGGTCTCTACATGGTGGCTTCTTTCACCTGTTCCGTCAGGTCAGCTCAGAGCCTGGACGGGCTGTGATCTGTCCCAGTAGGGACCTGCATTTCCTACAACAGTGCATGCCCTCTTGTCCTTAGACTCCACCTCACTCTTACTGTGGCACAGCAGTCTCAGTGGGAAGACGGCCCTGCCCTTAGAAACCTCCATCTGAGGATGTAGGGGTCCCCCAACATTTTCCCCCATCTGGAAACAGAGGGCTGGGGAAGGTGTTTCCAGGAAAGTGGCTGAAGTAGCAGGTGACTAGGTCTTCTGGGAGCTACTGAGGAGGGAGGGGCACACCAAAAGGACTGCTGTGTGGACAGAGGCCAAGGACTTGGGATCTCATCCTGACTCTGCCTTGCCTTTGCTGTGTGACCTAGAGTAATACTCTGCCCCTCTCTGGGCCTATTTCTCCATCTGTAAAAGAGAGAAGTAGAGACTCTTGGGGCCAAGGCAGCCAGGACATTTTTCTTGCAATGGCCATGGGTGGGGTGGGATGGGGTAGGCCAGCCAGAGGGGTCCCAGGACTTGGCAGTCTGGCAGGGACTGTGGGTCAGAAAGTGAGTGTGTGAGCTTGGCTGCATGCCAAGGCTGAGCAGCTGACTTGGGAACCTGCCTGAAGGGGCTGGGAGGGCAGCTGGCTCTCTGTTCTTGAAGGCATGATGGGCCTGTCCCTGGACCAGTAAGCCCAGGGGTGGGGCAAGCTCAGCTCCTGAGGCCTACAGGCTCCCTGGGTTATGAGGGGGTCTCTCCACCCTCGCACCAACCCCACCCTTAGGACACACAGATACATAGTAGGGTGGCCAGCAGCTGGGAGAGGCATTTGGGTGGAGTCTCGGAGGAGAAGCACCTGCCCCACCACTGCCTTACACAGACCTGGCTGGCCACATACGCTGTCTTAATTGGGGTTAAAGGTCAAATGCAAGTTAAGGTCCACCACATGACCTTGGGGAACTCTTTTATCTTCCATTCCTATTTCAAGGCTCTAAAGCTACATTAGTCACTAATTATATGTAGCTATTTAAGTTGATTAAAATTAAATAAAATTAAAAATTCAGTTCCTTACTTAGTCTTACTAGTCACATTTCAAGTTGTTCCATAGCCACGTGGGTAGCACAAATTATGGAATATTTTCATTATCACAGAAAGTTCCATTGGACAGTGCTCTTCTAAGAGGTGGCATAACTCCCTGCCCTGAGGATGGATCACAGGAGCCACGGGGGCAGGGATCATGCCTGTACTGTTTCCTACCATGTCCCCTGCACAGTGTCTGTCACATGGTAACCACTCAACGTTGTCAACTGACTGGAGCCCAGGCTTAACCCCAGATTGAGTACATGACCACAGGGCTGTCAGAGCAGGCCAGAATGTGAGGTGCATCTATGAGTCTTTTTTTTTTTTTTTCAGAGGCAGGGTCTCACTCTGTCATCCAGGCTAGAGTACAGCAGTATCATCATAGCTCACTGCAGCCTCGAACTCCTGGGCTCAAGTGTTCCTCCTGCTTCAGCCTCCTGAGTAGCTGGGACTACAGGCCCCTGCCACTGTGCCTGGCTAATTTTTCTATTTTTAGTAGAGACAGGGTCTCGCTCTTGCTTAGGCTGGTCTTGAACTCCTAGCCTCAAGCAATCCTCCTGCCTTGGCCTCTCAGAGTGCTAGGATTACAGGTGTGAGCCACAGTGCCCGGCCCATCTATGAGTCTTGACCTCAATTTGAGCTCCTCTTTCCTCATCTATAAAGTGGAAATCATGATGCCAGGACTACTCAGGTCACAGAGATGTGGTAGGACTCTCTGGTTGTCTGTGAGTTGCTTGGGTACCCACATTCTGATCCCTCCTTAGGGACTATAAAACGGTTCAGCTGCCATCTGGGGTGGCATGCCGCTCTCTCTATTCCATTGGACTGGGTATCTTAGTCCATTCAGGCTACTGTAACAAAGTTCCTTAGACTGGGTGGCTGATAAACAACAGAAATTTATTTCTCACGGTTCTGGAGGCTAAGATCAAGATCAAGGTGCAGGCAGATTTGGTGTTTGGTGAGGGTACACTTTCTGGTTCATAGAAGGTGCCTTCAACCTGTGTCCTCAAGTAATGGAAGGGGCAAGGTGGCTCTCTGGGGTCCCTTTTATTTTTTTTTTTATTTTATTTTTTTTTGAGACAGAGTCTCGCTTTGTTGCCCAGGCTAGAGTGAGTGCCGTGGCGTCAGCCTAGCTCACAGCAACCTCAAACTCCTGGGCTCGAGTGATCCTTCTGCCTCAGCCTCCCGGGTAGCTGGGACTACAGGCATGTGCCACCATGCCCGGCTAATTTTTTATATATATATCAGTTGGCCAATTAATTTCTTTCTATTTATAGTAGAGACGGGGTCTCGCTCTTGCTCAGGCTGGTTTCGAACTCCTGACCTTGAGCAATCTGCCCGCCTCGGCCTCCCAAGAGCTAGGATTACAGGCGTGAGCCACAGCGCCTGGCCTGGGGTCCCTTTTATAAGAGCACTAATCCCATCATGAAGGCTCCAACCTCATGACCTAATCAACTACCTATTAATGTCATTGCCTTGGGGGTTAGGTTTCAACATATAAGTTTGGGGTAACACATATATTTAGACCATAGCAGTGGGGAAGGAGTTCTGGGGCCCTCTGTAACCCAGCACCTGCCTGCTCTGCTGGGCTCCTCTACACCAACCCCCATGCCTGGCCACTCACTTTGTGAATGCCATGTGCACATGCACACCTCCTCATGCCTTCCTTCACCCTACTCCTTCTTCAAGGCTTCACTCACAGGTGTCCTCTCCCATGACAACATCCTCTGAACCCCTGTCACCAATACTTTGCTTTCACCTCTGTTCTGTCCCTTGTATCTTAGTCTGTTTTCTGCTGTTATAATAGAATACCACACACTGGGTAATTTATAAAGAACAGGCCGGGCACGGTGGCTCATGCCTGTAATCCTAGCACTCTGGGAGGCCGAGGTGGGAAGATTGCTCGAGGTCAGCAGTTCGAAACCAGCCTGAGCAAGAGCGAGACCCTGTCTCTACTATAAATAGAAAGAAATTAATTGGCCAACTAATATATATATATATATATACATATATATATAATATATATGTATATATATATATATGCCGGGCACGTAGTCACAGCTACTCGGGAGGCTGAGGCAGTGGGATTGCTTGAGCTCAGGAGTTTGAGGTTGCTGTGAGCTAGGCTGATGCCACGGCACTCACTCTAGCCTGGGCAACAAAGCAAGACTCTGTCTCAAAAATAAAAAATAAAAAAAGAACAGAAATTTATGTGGCCCATGGTTCTGGAGCTGGGAAGTCCAAGAGCATGGCAGTAGCATCTGGCAGGGACATCCCATGGCAGAAGGCATCACATGTTGAGAAGCCCATGTGAAAATGATAGAAAACAGAGGTCAAGCTTACCGTTTTATTGGGAGCACACTTCCTCGATAGCTAATCCACTCCCATGATAATGGCATTAATCCACTCATGAGGTCAGAGCCCTCAGCACCAAATCACCTCTTAAAGGTCCCACCTCTCAACACTGGTGCATTGGGGATTAAGTTTCCACCACATGAACTTTGGGGGACATATTCAAACCATAGCAACTCATTTCCTTCCCTTTTGCATTTGAGTTCTGTGTTTACCTATCTTTCTCCCCTACCAGCCTGTGAGCTCTGAGAGCAGGAACCAGGTGTTTACCAGGACCACTAGGCAGGTGCCTGGCACAAAAACCCAGTAAATTCTTGTCAAACTTCCATCAACCAAAAAAAATATTCTTGGAGGCCCTACTATATGTAAATCAATCTGAACAAATTAGGGTGCCACGCTGGAGTTTCTAGTTCATGGTAAATTTGTCATTGCACTTATTATTTCTGAAATATATTAAAAGCATATTGAAATATATTAAAAGTTCAGAGGCATGAAAAGTTTACTGAGTACCTCTCTGTGCTAGGCATAGTACTTAACACTAGGGATGCAACAATGAACAAGGTGCTCATGGTTCCTGCTCTCTCAGAGCTAAAGCATGGTTCTACTTTCTCCCTAGAACTCTGCCTAGAAAGAGAAACAATTAAGTAAGCAATTATAATTTAATGTCAATTTTTACCAAGAAGGGAATCCCTAGGAGAAGTATCAGACTAAGACTAGGGGTGAGGGACATCTAGTTTGAGACCCAAAGGTTGAGTAAAAGTTAGCTGGACAGGGAGTCAAGGAAAGCACACTAGACAAAGGGAACAGCATGTCCAAAGGCTCAGAGAAAGAGGGGGAAGGTGCGATCAGATGTGAGAAAGGTTAGACTGAGCAAAGCTAGGGAAGGGGAAGGCGAGAGTGGCAGATAAGTAGGGGTCTGTTGTGTAAGGTTTCCTACTCCACACTAAAGATTGCTGACCTTATTCTGAGAAGAGTGGGCCCCACTGAAGAGCTGGGCTGTGATCAAATCTAAACATTAGAAAAATCTCCTGACAGCAGCGTGAATGACAGATTGGAGGGGGTGAGAGATGACAACTGAAATGGATGGATTCTAGTAGAGTTGACTCATCATGGTGACTGAATGATGGGAGGAGAGGGTGGAGGCTGACTTCCGCTTGGGTGATGAGTGGATGGTGGCGCTGAGCTTTCAAATGAGAAAAGGGGAGGGGTCAGGTTTGGGGGTGGGGGAAGTGGCCTTGGGAATGTTGAGTTTGAGTGTCTGTTAATGAACTGGGGCAGTTCAATATATGAGACTAGAGCTCAGGAGACAGATCTGGGCTGGAGATAAATTTTTGTATATAATTATGTTTATGGGCACCATTTCTTCCTAAGGGCATGTAGCTTGTTTCATAATGGAAACCGTCTGGAGAACAACTCTAGCATCAGTCATACTTTGGCCACATACATTGTCTTCATTTTCCTGTCGTGTCCAGATGGTCAGCTAGATTGCAAACTCCCCCAGGGCATGTCCCTCCATCAGATTGTGCTTCCAGTGGGGGAGCCAGCACCTCCCTTAATCCTCCTCTGGTCCTGCATAGATGGCGTCCTGACCTAAGTCTGCTTCTGCCCAAGGCTGAGCCTCTTTAGGGTAGATACTGGACCTAGGTCTTCTCCGTGTCCCCAGTGCCCAGAGGGGCTTACACGTGAGCTCCTGCCTCAGGGCAGGTCTGAGTGACAGCCCCTCCTACTGCACCTCTGCAGCCTAAGCCTCAGAATGCAGTCACCATTGCCGTGTCCTCCCGAGCCTTGTTCCGCATGGACGAGGAGCAGCGGATCTACGCGGAGCAGGGTGTGGAGGAGTATGTGCGCTACCAGCTGGAACACGAGAACGAGCCCTTCAGCCCTGGGCCGGCCTTCCCTTTCGTGAAGGTGAGGGGGCAGTTCCTCCACTAGCTCACACAGTGCCTTTGTGGGGATTAGAAAAAAGCATTGCAGGCCGGGCGCGGTGGCTCACGCCTGTAATCCTAGCACTCTGGGAGGCCCAGGCGGGCGGATTGCTCAAGGTCAGGAGTTCAAAACCAGCCTGAGTGAGACCCCATCTCTACTATAAAAAAAATAGAAAGAAATTAATTGGCCAACTAATATATATAGAAAAAGTTAGCCAGGCATGGTGGCGCATGGCTGTAGTCCCAGCTACTTGGGAGGCTGAGGCAGGAGGATTGCTTGAGCCCAGGAGTTTGAGGTTGCTGTGAGCTAGGCTGACACCATGGCACTCACTCTAGCCTGGGCAACAGAGTGAGACTCTGTCTCAAAAAAAAAAAAAAAAAAAAGCATTGCCATGGGTGTCTGAGTAAGGAAAAGGGGCTGCCTCTGGGCAGATGCAACCCCACAGGTGCACAGCTTGGGTAGGGGACAGAGCCTTTGTGGGAAGAAGAGGCCACCCCACTCCCTGGGCTAATGCAGCCCCATGCCTGGTAACCAGCTTGGTGAGGGGAACATGGGCTGGATTTGGGCTCCCACTCACCCCTTTAGAGAGGAGCCCCTGAACATTAAGCAACCGGCACAATGGTAGAGAGCGGCATTAGGAGGAGGGGTCCGTATGCACTGATCTCATCCCCGGCCCAGCCCCCTGGCCTCCCCTCTTCTCCCTTCATTGGCTCCCTGGCCACCAACTCCAGGTGTCAGTCCTTGTGGGTCTGAGCTGGAGGGTGCCCTGTCCCTTCCAGGCCCTGGAGGCTGTGAACAAGCGGCTACGGGAGCTGTACCCGGATAGCGATGACATCTTTGACATCGTCCTGGTGACCAACAACCATGCTCAAGTGGGTGTCCGCCTCATCAACAGTATCAACCACTATGGTGAGTGTGAGCATGAGGAGTTTGGCCCTAGGACACCCACGCCAGACCCCCCCGGGCATGGGGCCACACCTCTGCAGGGTGGGGTTGTGTGGACTGGAACCCCAAGCCCAGTATTGTGCTGGTAAACTGGCTCTTCAAAACAAACAAACGAAACCCTAATTTGCAGCATTGCCAGTTTTCAGGGTATAAATATTTCTACCAGGGCTCATTTCAAGCTACCAGTGGCTGAACAACATAGCTGGCTCACAAAATTCCTGAATGTTTAACCATTTGCTCTTGCAAGCCAGTCCAAGCCAGAGCACGCCACTGCACAGGCCCCACTCCCAGCAGGATTGGGCAGGGCACTTACTGCCTCTGTGCCTCAGTTTCTCTAACTGCAGTGGGGCTAGCAGGCCTTGGGAGAATCAGGGGCAGTGATTGGGGTGAAAGGACTGTATGTCTTAGTCCAAACTCATGATTGAAAGTAATAGACCCTCCGGAGCTAGCTTAAGCTGAAGAGAATAATTTCTTATTAGGTTACAGGGATGTCTCAGAACCACGGGGCTCTGAGAAATAAATAAATAAAATTGAGCCAACAAAGGCCTGAATCCAAGGACTGGAAATCTCTCCTGGGTTCTCTCTGAACCACGTGAGACCCTAATTTGTGCTTCTTTAGCAAGTTTGTTCCCCCTCTCCCCCAGTCACTCTCCCCACACTGGATTGCTCTGCTTTTCCTGAACAAAAACCGTAATCAAGAAAAGCAGAGAGATCCAGTCTGGGGAGAGAGAGACGGAAAAATAAACTGGTGTTTGTAGGTTCACAAGGCCTTGTTTTAAGCAAGCAAGAGGGTGCAGTTGGCATTTTTTAAATCCTAATTTCAAATTGCTGGGAGCAGGGATGTCACATAGACACTGAGCAGTCAGGACAGCACCTGCAGTACTGAAGCAGGGTCCTGAGGGACCCTGCCATTCCATGGAGAGCCCCCTTTCCGTCGTGGACTGTGTGGAGAACAGGGGTCCTTGTAAGGCGTGAGGGGAGTGATGGGGAACTCAAGGAGCTCAAAGCAGCAGCCATTTATCAACCAGCAAATAGTTCCCCAGCCACAGGGACCAGCTGACGGTCGGCCCAGGCTGGGAGAAACTGGATTGGCCCAGCCTGGTCAGGTGTCTGCCCCTGACCAGTCAGCTATGGCCAGGAGGGTGGGGCCGCACCGGCATGGCTGGGGGACCTGCCTTTTGTAGCACTGTGATTCCTCGACCAGAGGATGTTACCGTGAGCCAGGTAATTGCTCCAGAGATGTCATCATCCCCATTTCGTGGGTGAAGGATGGGGGAGCAGCTCTGATGGGGGGCGCTGGCCTAAAATCACACAGAGAATCTCTCTGCTGCCCTACCACACTCAAGGTGGCCTCCACTGGGCACAGAGGGGCCACTCTGAGGTCCTGAGGGCTGACCCTGCCTCACCTGGGTACTCTGTCTCCTCCCCAGACCTGTTTGTCGAGAGGTTCTGCATGACAGGTGGGAATAGCCCCATCTGCTACCTCAAGGCCTATCACACCAACCTCTACTTGTCAGCTGATGCTGAAAAAGTGCGGGAAGCCATTGATGAGGGTGAGTCGAAATGAGGAGGGAGAACATGGGGCGTCCACCAAAGGGGTCGCACGGGTGGAAGGCCTGGTCCTCAAGCTCTGAGCAGGCACTGGGAGTTGCCATGGTAACTGGAAGGAGAGGCTATGTCAGACTTTCCTTAATTCTTATGATCTGTCCTTTAAACTCTGAAAGCAAGGCCCCTCCCATTCCACTTTCCCACCTCCAGCCCTCCTGTGTTAAGGATGCTCTTACTCCTTAGCATCGCCCAGTCTTCTGTTTCCACAGAAACCTCCTTACAGCCCAGAAAGCTACTCCCTCTAAGATCCCTCCAAGTCAGTAGGAGCTCTGATTCCTGTATGACAGTGCAGGCTCTGTCCCACTCGGGGCCAATGGGGAGGCAACTCTTATCTAGTCCAACCTCAGCAGTGGGGTCTGGGAAGTGGCCAGCATCTACAGCAACTGGGCTGGCCAGTGCTGGGGGGAGGTTAGGAGACCCAGCTGCAGGTACTGACAGAGAGAATTCCCCTCCATGTGTCTCTCTCCAGGGGCAGTGTTGAGTGGCATCCATAGCCTGAGGCCTCCCAACATGGTGCACATCCTATTGCATGTGGATATAAGAAAACAGGCCCACAGAGGAGTCACCCCGAGGCCTGAGAAGCCTCCTTGGGCTGGACATAAGTGGCAGGTTTTTTGCCAACCAACAGTTTATTTACTTTTTTCTTCCTCTTTCATGCTGCCTCTGCCTGGAAGCCTGGCCTCTCTCCCCTGATGCCTCACTGCCCTGAGCTGCTAGGGAGCTCCAACAGGCTATTTTAAACCAGGAACCAGAAGGCATTTCCTCAGACAGATGATACAGCCTTGGCACTGGCATATAGGGGTGGCTTTGTATGTCTGCACCTTCACCTCAGGCTACGGAGCGGGGCAATGGTCAGGAGAGGGGCCCTGCCCAGGGTAGGGGCGGCTCTGGGTCATCTTGGTTCCAGCACTGGCAGAGCTGAGAATGTGCCTGGCCTGATGCCTGGGCCTGAGCCTGCTTGTCACATTCTCAGGCTAGCGAAGTCATGTGAGGCTGGCACTGCTCACTCCTCCCAAAGCTTTCTTAAGCCCAGCCTTTGTGATCCTAGATTCCCTGAGAGCAGGACTAAAGTGGCCTTTGGAGAGATGGAGCCTAGGGCATGAGCTCAGCCAGCTGCTCTCTGCCAGCACTGGCTCTCTGCCACCCACTGCAGCTCTAGCTTGGAGCGCGAGTCACCCACCGACATCCTTGACTCCCTGGAGGAGCCCAGCGTTGCAGAGTCTATGCACACAGTCGGCTGTCACTCATGCTGCCTCCCAGGGCCACCTAGGTTGTCTCCTGGAACCCTAAATGAACAGACTGCTCTGAGCAAGGCATACCTGGGTGTCATTGTGGCTGTAGGCTGAGGGTGTCCATACCCACCCCACTGCAGATTGAAGCCTGGGGGCCCAACCCCAGATAGAGCGGAAAGGCCCTTAATTTCCCCTTGGTCCAGAGAGGGTGAGTGACTTGCCAGAATCAACCATGAGGGAGTGACCAAGGCCAAGCCAGAGTTGAGGATCTTTCCCAGTCCCCCATAGCTTTACATCAGCAGCCGGTGAGGAGCCCCTGGCAGAAGGGCATGGTCTGTGGGACCCTTCCCCTCAGGCGGGACTAATGTTCACCTGGTCCACACCAGCTTGACCTTACTAGGTATTAAAGTACTGAAAGACTGAAATTCCTTCATACTGGTTGGCAAATAGTTCCTGCCTTGAGTCCTCTGAACACCCTCCTGCCCTCTTGGACTCCCCCAGACCTCTCCACCGAGCAGTAGCCAAAAAGGTAACCTGCCAAGGTGAGGGTCCTCAGAGCCCTGCTTCAGAGCTATGGCTACGGCCCATTCTTCTTGGCTGGTGTCTGTGCACTACCGGTTTTTAAATATTTTTAGTATTAGCCTTCATTAGCCTTGCGCTGAGTTCTGGGTGAGGCAGGTGGGACAGGATAGTCGGAGATGCCCGTCCCTCCCCCCTGGCAGGGGGCCTACTGCCCAGCCTGCAGACAGACAACACTCGCCTCTCTCTGCCCAGGGATCGCAGCTGCCACCATCTTCAGCCCCAGCAGGGACGTGGCGGTGTCCCAGAGTCAGCTGCGTGTGGCCTTCGATGGGGATGCTGTGCTCTTCTCGGACGAATCGGAGCGCATCGTCAAGGCCCACGGGCTGGACAGATTCTTTGAGCACGAGAAGGCCCACGAGAATAAGCCTTTGGCCCAGGTGCTCCCCCTCGTCCCAGAACCCCTGAGTAGAACAAGGCAGCACTCCAGCCCGAACCAGGCCCCCCTGCTCCGCCCAGACTCCAGCCGGGTCCTCACCAAGCCTCAAGCCCGCATGCCTCCCACTCGGCCCCGACCCCCTCAGTGAGCTTCTCCCCTGCACTCAGCCTCTGTCCCCACCACTGGAGTCCCATCCCCTCTCCAAAGCCTCCACTCTCTCAGTTCCCAGCTGAATCTCCTAGCCCCTCTTTGCAGCTCAAATCCCCATTTCTGAGGTCTCCATCCCCTCCCCTAAGTCCCTGTTGTCTTTCTAGGTCCCCACCCCTTCTCTGAGGTCCCTGCCCCTCTCTGAAGGCCTTGGCCTCTCTCGGAAGCTGCCATAGTCTCTCTTCTCTGGAGCCCTCACCTCCTCTCTACGACTCTCCACCCCTCTGAGTGAGCCCCTGCCCGCTTAGGAAGCCCCATTCCCCTCACTGGAAACAGGAGGAAAGGGGGAAGGGAACTGCTGGACTGGTGCCCCTCACTGGGTCAGAGAGGTCCAGCTGGGGGTGGGGTCCCACCATTTGACATGGGACACCTCCTGCCATCCATCCCTTGGTTGGGGACACGGGGATCCTCACTCAGCCTATTTCTGAGAGCAGAATACGCCCTGGAGTGTGATAGAAATGCCCTGGAG
Source organism: Microcebus murinus (assembly GCF_040939455.1). Lineage (NCBI taxonomy): Eukaryota > Metazoa > Chordata > Mammalia > Primates > Cheirogaleidae > Microcebus > Microcebus murinus. The sequence goes on along the minus strand of NC_134105.1, from coordinate 28,933,066 downwards.
TGGGGCTGCTGGGCTTCCCCAGGCCCCCGGGAGCTCCCATTTGAGTTTTTAAAATCTGAGTGCTCAATAATCCCAGAGCCCCTCCCTCCAAGAGCTCAGCAGGCCTCAGCTGTGGCTCCTGAATATTCATTTCACTTCCGTTCTTGTGGGTTGCCTCTGCAGTCCTTGGGAATCAAGGGCTAAACAGTTTTCCCACTGAGTGGGAGGCAGAGGCCCAGGAGACCATGGCTTGCTCCAGGTCACCTGGCAAGTGAGGGGTCTCCAAGACTAGAATCCCACCTTTCCTAATGCCAGCTGCTTTGGAAATAAGCAGTCTTCTTCATCACCATCTGGTTTTTCATTCACACATCCTCATTAAGCTTCATTGTTCCAGGCACTGTAGAGAATAAATCCTTTCTCTGGCCCTAGAAAGCTTGAGCATGACACCCTGAGCCACCTTGTGCCTGATGGACACGGTTGATGTCCAGCAGTTACACATTGATCCATCTGTCCCAGCTGTTTACAGCTGGAGTCCATTCTGATTGGAGGGTGCCTATGCCATAGCTACAAAATATTTTTAATATCCTTCCAGCTGATGGGCACGGAAAGCCACACGCATAGAGCTGCAGGACAGACACCCATGTACCTTGGTGGGAGCATGGAGGAACATACACCATAACAGGTGCCTGGTACAGTTATTCTGACCCAGCCTTGATATACAGTAATACAGACCCCCAGATTGGCATTGGCACCTATAGCCCACTGGTGAGCACAGTAGCCCAAGCAGGCACAGCAGAACTAGCCGAAAGATTTAGGGATCCTGAGAAGCTTTCCCCCCAAGCAACGAGGCACCAGTGCTTTAGGGAGAGGGAGCAAATGTTGGGAGGGGTAGAGCTCATGGTGTTCCCTTGCCTTCTCACAGGGCCCCTTAAAGGGCTTTCTGGAGGCACTGGGTAGGCTGCAGAAGAAGTTCTACTCCAAGGGCCTGCGGCTGGAGTGCCCCATTCGCACCTACTTGGTGACAGCACGCAGTGCAGCCAGTTCCGGGGCCCGAGCTCTCAAGACCCTGCGCAGCTGGGGCCTGGAGACAGATGAGGCCTTGTTCCTAGCTGGAGCGCCCAAGGGCCCCCTCCTCGAGAAGATCCGACCTCACATCTTCTTTGATGACCAGATGTTCCACGTGGCTGGGGCTCAGGAGATGGGCACCGTGGCTGCCCATGTGCCTTACGGCGTGGCACAGGCACCCCGGCGGACTGCACCTACAAAGCAGGCCCCATCTACGCAGTAGCTGAGCCACCAGCTTTGCTGGGCCACATTGCTCCAGGCTCCCTGTTACACTTTGACTCCTCATCTGGTGGACGCTTCTAGTTCCTCACTGTTCTGCCCTTCTGCCTGGCAGCCCTCATCCCTGTGAGTGAGGTACTGGTAGGAAGTTATGCAGATGGGGCTGGAGTTCTCACCATCCCTCCTTTGGGGTAAACCCTGTGCTGTGATCCTGACCAGGACAATAGGACTGTGCAGAGCAGCTGGATTTCAGGGGGAGTTGATGGGGCTGAGACAGGGAGGGGGGAGTGGAGCTAGGATGCTTCAAAAGGGCTTGGGATGGAAATTAGCTCTGTGTACCACAAAGAACACTGCTCCAACAGAGACTGGATCAGGCCTCAAAGCTCTGCCCTGGCATCACCTGAATGACTTTGAGTAAGTCTCTCCCCTTCATGGGCCCCAGTTTTCCCATCTTTTGGGTGGTTTCCAAACTCCCCTTTAGCCAAAGAAGCTTGGTTCTGTAAGATTGCCCTCTTAGAAGGAAGCGTTCTGTGCCAGGCTGCTGCCGATATGTACGGCACCTTTGTGCAAATTGCAAAAGGATGCTTTCTTTAGGCAAATGAGGAGCAAAAAGACAACCCTTTCTCTGGCCTGCCCCAGACCTGGGCTAGAGTCCCCAGCTGGGTTAGCAGGATGGAAGCTGGATTTCAGCCTTCACTTGCCTCTCAGCTCAGAGGCCTTTGTCAAATGGGCAACATGCACAATCAGCCGCAGCAACCCTGTCTGTAATTTTACACATCTGGAAACCACTGGACAAAATGACCTGCTTCCCGTGATCATCTAACCTGAGCCATCTGCAGGCTCAGCTGCCGGGTGGAGCTTGTGGCAGGGAGCCAAGAGAGTGGATTTAACCTGCACGCACAGGCTCCTCCTGCCAGCAGGTGGCGCTGTGGGCCCTTCCTGGGGAGGCGCATTAGGCCTGTTCAGTGTTTCCTCTGCTTTTGCTTTTAGCAAAAGTTCTGTTGCTCCTGCCTGCTGCCCCCGTTGCCTTCACCCTCACTCCTCCAACTGTTGCCTCCTGCTGTGCCATAGAGCAGCTCTGCTTGTGGGGAAAGAGGCAGCGGGTCTGTGTCTGCTGCCGTGGCCCCAGATGCAGGGCAAGAAAGCGCAGTGGCTGAGTGGGCGTTGTCCAGGCTGAGCCGAGGACAAGGTGCTGCCTGGGGTGAAGCGGGAGGTGTCAGGAGGTCTGGTCTGGGGCAGTGACTGCTTAGGGAGGAAGGAGCTGCCATGTGCACCAGCAGAATTCTCCGGCTATGGGATGGTGAGTGGAAGGCCAGTCAGAGCTGCTTTTGGAGGGAATGAGCTCTCCGTCACTGGACGCTGTGCAGGGGCTTCCAGGATGAGGTGACCTCCCCCTGAGATGCACCAGTGAATCCTCCATGTTTCCCGAGCCACTGCCGCCCCTTCACCACCTCTTCCAGAGGAGAACTCTCACCAGGTGATGAGTCAGCCTCCTCCCTTGCTGAGCAGGGTGGAAGCACCGATGCTGATGCTGGTCCCTCGGGAAGATTGAGAAGGGGCGAGCAGGCATCTGTGTGGACTGGCTTCCAGGCGCCCAGCAGGAATCCTAATGAGTGAGCGCTTGGCGAAGAAAAACAAAGGTATCATCAGAGGGTGGGGAGCCTGGAGGTGTAGGGGTGGGAATGGGGGTGGGGGGGGGGAAGAAGGGCAATCTGGGGGCTGACCTTGGTCCTTTTGGGGACCCAGCTCAGGGTCTGAATGGGCATAGGTTCTAGGCAATGTGGGGCAAGGTAGTTTCTACAGAAAGATAATCTAGGAAGAAGAGCAAAGTGAGAAGACAAAGTGGTTCTTTTTTTTTTTTTTTTTTTTGAGACAGAGTCTTGCTTTGTTGCCCAGGCTAGAGTGAGTGCCGTGGCGTCAGCCTAGCTCACAGCAACCTCAAACTCCTGGGCTCAGGCGATCCTCCTGCCTCAGCCTCCCGAGTAGCTGGGACTACAGGCATGTGCCACCACGCCCGGCTAATTTTTTGTATATATTTTTAGTTGGCCAATTAATTTCTTTCCGTTTTTATAGTAGAGACGGGGTCTCGCTCTTGCTCAGGCCAGTTTTGAACTCCTGAACTCGAGCAATCCGCCCCTCCTCAGCCTCCCAGAGTGCTAGGATTACAGGTGTGAGCCACCTCGCCCGGCCAACAGAGTGGTTCTTGAAATGAGCAACAGTTGGGCCACAACTGGGCTGGGCTTTTGCTGTCAGTGTGGGAGGCCTCCAAGAGGCTGGTCTCTAGGAGGAAAGGCGAGGCTGTGCTGAGTGGCTGGGCAGACATCCACCACAACTGCCTTATCAGGGGACACCCATTATTGCACCTAGAAGGGCATGTGATGAAGATGCCTTTGCACGAGGTCATTTCCACCACACAGCCAGCATCCTTCTGGCCAACAAAGAAGGCCTTGGGGCAGAAGGCCTGCTCTGGGGCTCCCTCCACTATCAGAGCTCCAAGCCTAGCCGGAGGTACTGTGAGACCCAAGAACACTCTCAAGGAAATGAAAAGGAAGTGAGAGAGGGTGTTCAGCCCAAGTCACCTTCAATCTTGGCTGAACCACAGAAAGGCCTTCTGCCCCCTGGGCCTGAATCACCTCCAGGGCTCACAGAACCAGTGGCCGTAAGAAGACTGCAAGGCTAGGCACAGCCCAGGCTCAAAGGATGGCATGCGGCCACCTGACCACCTGACCAGGGTGGACCTGTGCACTGAGGGCAGCACCAGATGTCACCTAATTAAGATAAACTGCGGGGATTCTGGAACCTCTAAGTCTTGCCCCCAGGGCCTAGTGATGAACATGGCTGATTGTCCTGGGTCTCTCAGGAAGCAAGAAAATATGATGCTAGAAGCAGAAAGATAAGGTGCAGTAAAAGCCACCGATTTGACTGGAGCCACCATTAATAGACAGACAGCCCTGGGCAATGGAAAGACACTAAAGGTCCAAATTCTATTATTGAAATCACAAATGAGCATTGCAGGCCTGGAAAAAAGCTTTTAGTAGCTGGAATAAAAAGCCAGAAGTCCAGAAGTGGGCAGGCTTAGGCAGCAGTCAAGACAAGCTTTCTGATTGTCTCAAGAGGCGAGGAGGGGCCCAGGGGTGAAGAGCATTGTTTATTGTATCACCTGGAAATGTAAAAGCCAAGTGAGCACCAAAGCCCCAGGCCCAACCAGGGAATGCAGCACTGAGGCAGAGGGGCCACAGTTTCTGAGACATTGGTCCATTTTAGCTGAAAGCACCACTTCTCCAACAAGCCCTGCAGAACACTGGTCCCAGGAAATGCTTGCCAACAAAGTCCCAGACCCCATGGGACTGCCACTTAGCAGAAAAAAAACCCAACCCTGTTACTAAGCACTGAGACTGCTAAGGTAATTGCAAAGCAGCCCCCTTCCCTACCTGAAAGCCCAATCAGTAAGTAGTGGGATGTAGCAGAATATGCCAGAGAGAAATAGAAACAGTCAAGAAGTTCAAATCCAAGATGGATTTGGCATTATTATGGTATTAAATCAGTGTGCAACAGTACAGCCAAACAGATGATAAAAATCTTGAAATACTTCCATACCGGTTGGTAAATAGTGCTGCCATGAGTCCCCTAAGTGTCCCTTTGTGGCCTCAGCTGGCCCCACTGTGAACACTCCATCTTCCCACAATCCAGCCTCCAGGAGGCGGCACCAGCCAGTGTCCTCTGTTTTGTGGTGTCCTGGCCATGCTAGTTTAGGGAGCTAAAGTAACTTACCAAAGCCACACAGCTAGTTACTGGCAGCACTGGGACTCAAACTCACGTTTGTCTCATGCTAGGACCCAGGCTCTCAACCATTTTGCCATACTGTTCATACATATGCATGGAGATGGCAAGAGAAGCTTCATTCTGAGATCTTCACCAAAGGAGTTTACGTGACACTCAGTTAACGTGTTGATTTCCTCTATGTTGAAATACTGGAATACATTTGAGTGGGTACTTTTTTTTTTTGAGACAGAGTCTTGCTCTCTTGCCCCAGGTAGAGTACAGTGGTATCATCATAGCTCATTTCAACCTCCAACTCCTGGGCTCCAGTGATCCTCCTGCCTCAGCCTCCCAAGTAGCTGGGACTTACAGGTGTGCACCATGACACCTGATTAATTTTTTTTTTCTGTGTATAGTAGAGACAGTGTCTTGCTCTCACTCAGGCTGGTCTTGAACTCCTGAGCTCAAGCAATACTCCTGCCTTGACCGCCCAGAGTGCTAGGATTACAGGTGTGAGCCACTGTGCCCAGCTTACTGGGTATATTTTTATTATAGCTTCCTAAAGAGTTAAAAATAAATTAGAGCCAAACATTTGCAGACCCCTTGAAGTACTTCCAAATAATACCAAGTTCTGTGGAACTCAGCTTGAAGACCCCTGTTTTGGGCTACTGCAGAGTTTTGCAAACTATGGTCCTTGGGCCAAATCTGACCCATCACCTGTTTTTGTAAAGAAACTTTTATTGGAACACGGTCATGTCCATTTGTGTACGTATGTTTGTGGCTACTTTCACACTAAAACAGCAAAGTTGAATTGTTGTAACAGAGACTGCAAAGCCAAAAATATTATCTAGCCCTTTACAGAAAATGTTTGCTGACCCCTGGGCTAAGTCAAACATCCCTGGCCCATCCCTCAGTGAGATGAGCCATGTCACATCCACATGAGCATTTGTAGGCAGAGGTTGGCTCCACTGCTGAGGGAGAAGGGCACGGGGGCTCTGTGCCCATCTGAGCCTTGCTTGACATTTGAGGATTTGAGATTCCAAGTTTTAACTATTTTCAAGTGACCCACAGCCTATTGTAATTTGCAATTTTGTTGATGCACAGATTTGACTTGTGCGTGCCCTCCCAAGCTGATCAGTGGGGGGTGGGGAGCAGGACCTTGGCTGGGACTGAGCCCAGCTAGATGTCCAGTGTCTGCTCAGTGTGGCTCTGTGTTCTCGACATGTCATTGCCTTCATGGGGCCTCTTGGACAGTGGTAAGTCTGATCGGTGGATGGGAATTAGCTAAATATAAGTATTAGATAAAGTGAAATGCCCAAAGTTGACTTGAGCCCCTCTGAGCTAACGCATCATCCATATGCTGTCTATGACAGCAATAACCAATCCTTCAGGAAGATGGCCCCAGGGAGGGTTGTAGGCAGATCAGAAGTTACTAATCAAGTGAGAGAGAAAGCTCCAGCAAAAGTTGGAATGGCAGTTTTCTCATGGTATGGGGGTGTGAGAAATATGCACACATGCCCCTCACGATGTAATTGTGCATCAGGGATGTAAATGTGAAGCTAGGACCCCACAAATTAAGAGATTTACGAAGGTTCCAGAAACCACTGCAAGAATGGCAAGTGTGGAAGACGTCCCATCTACAGCCATTGTTACTATAGCCACTCCATCAAGATGCTCTTCTCCGCTAAGCCCAGACGTGGCCTCAGAATCCTTCCCAACCCAGCATTCCAGGCAGCTACCAGCAGTGGCTGGAGGTGGTGTAAAAGATGAAACTCATTTTGCCTCCCCTATTGGCACTGGGTGTTGCTATCTGGGAGACATGCAAAGCCTGGAATGGTCATTTTCTGATGCTGTGGTGCAGCCCTGAGGATTCTAGGGTCTCCCCCAACTTGGGCGGAACATGAGGAGGTGGGAGAATGGCATCCCGTGGCCGGCAGCTTCCCTGGAAGGAGTGCCTGAGAAGCAGTTGTCCTCGGCTTTATCCCGTCTTGAAGCAAAGTACAAACCCTTTCCCTCCCGCCAGCAGGTGGCGCTGCAGGTGGCACTCAGTTGACAGTAAGTGCTTTTATTCACCGGTTTATTGTTATCTCCTATACTGTTAGGTGCTGCGCTGGACTCTCCCCGCAGGTAGCTCTAGCCAGCCAAAAAGGACTCTAAGTGCCCTGGAAATGAGAAACATGCCTATGTGACGAGCTGATTGCTCTCACTGATAACCACTGTGATTGTGTGTATGGGTGTACACATGTAAGTGTGTGCAACAGGATAAAAACTGCATGTATGAATGTTTATGTGAGTGTGTGTAATGGGTTCAATATTTCTACTGATGACTCCGTGTGTGTGTGTGTGTGTGTGTGTGTGTGTGTGTGTGTACTCCTCAGTATGAGTGTGTACAGACAGTTATCTCTGTTAATTGAGGGTCCTGGGCCCCACACACTGATGGCCAGCCTGCTTCCTGGGACAGTTCTCATGGGCATCATCTGGGCATCATCTCATGGGCATTTGCACATGTGCAGCGTGGAGGCCACTGAATCCAGGCCCCTTTGTCTTCCTCTCCAGCTTCCAGCCCCTAGGCCAACAAGGTCTCTCAACCCTCTGCCTCCCATCCCTACCTCTGAGCCTTGGGAAGGAATTGGTAGAATCTGTGCCAGGACAACACTTTTGACTATGCCTGCCTCATCATCTCCACTTGTTTCTTCCCTCCTCCAACAGTGCTAGGGCCAACATGTACACTTGGGCAGATTACACACTGCAAAAATCTAGAGGGAGCCATTTATACCATGATTTGGGTGGCTTTGTCTTAGGTACCCGCAAAACCTGCCAACTGTACACAGATGCCCTGGTCATTGCACGGCCGTGCCTACGAAAGTTGTCTTTCTCACTCTAGGCTGGCCCAGCCCAATCTAAGCTGAGATTCCAGCCTCTGCTTGGGTGTTCTAGTCTGTCTCAGAAGTGACTTACCCTGGACCTTAAGTGGGAAGTACCTCTCTAATGGGCCACCCCCGAGAGGCATTTGAGATTCTATTTATAAAAGTGAAATATGGCTGGGAACTTTTCAGTTACTCTTCTTTGCAAAATGAGAGGCCTCTGTAAAGCAAACCAAAGCTCTGCAGACTGGGGTCACTGCCTCCCACACTCATGGCCTATGGGTGAATCTGCCTTCATGGGCCGTCTGCCATGAAATTAGGGAAAAGGCCTCAAGGCTAGACTTGCAGCTGCCACCAAGTAGAAAATCACTGAGGTCACCACACACTGGATGCCTGGGCCAGAGGTCACCAACCCTGGTGGCGACAGGGGCCAGGCAGGAAACATAAGTGAGTGAAGGTGATGAGGCCAGGTGTGCAGTAAGAATGGCACACACTTGCCCTGTGATCTAATACAGTGGCTGCCATGCGGGAATGTGGGGCTGGTGTTGCTAGATATTTTACCCCATATTTGAAAAGAAGCTAGAAATCTGGACTTTGAAATGTTGGCAAATATTTCAAATTTAGAAAACACTGTGCAGACCAAATAAAACACGTCTTGTAGGCTAAATCCAGCCCTCCAATCTCCAGTTTGCATCCATTGGTCCAGGCCCTGTGAATTGGGTTTTTTAGACCCAAATAACTGAGAGTCTGAGGATATTACACTGAGACTCACAGTTATGGATCTTTAAGAGACCCTAGAGATGACCTAGTTCAGCCCTTGTGTGTTTTAAACTGCATATGCACAAACTTCTTTATTAACTCAGTGCACATATCCTTAACTTCTGGTTTCTACTTAAATGCATCTCAGTAGCCTCCAATTCAGAACAAGATTTAGAATGAATCCTCTACACACGAATAGTGCGCTTGTGTCTACCTGTCAGCGTGCTGTGCTTGATGCCATGTGCTGCCCCAGTCCTCCTCATCCCCTAACGTCCCTGGGTTGCTTTTGGTGATAAACCTCCTAAGTGCCTCCTTCAATGTTTAGAGCATGTACTTCTTCATCTTTGCGACCTCCCTTGTCTGGGGATAAGACTGCTCATACTTTCCCCAGCTTTGCCCTCCTGGGCCTGATATTAGCACTCCCCATAGCTCTAGCTCTGCCTGGCTCTTTGTAGCACTTCCCTGGTCACATGATAAAGGGTGCTGCGTGCTTGTCATTGTGGGTCCCTGTCACTCCTCATGCTTGTCCTATACCTTAATGTTACTACGTGAGCTTCTGCTTCTTAAAAGCCATTCAAATAAATGGGAGAGGTTTTAAATAACCTTGTATTGTCTTGGTTTTTTCCCCCACAGTTGTATTCACATACTCATGAAATGCTGATGGGGAAGCAGGCAGTGAGCAGGCCTGGGGCCAGTTCCATCCATTAGTGCTGGGGTCTTTCTGTAGACTGTCTCCCCCTACAGGAAAACCACCCTAAGGGGAGATTCTGCACAGACAGCAGCCCGAGCCCTTCAGAAGGCAAACCTCCCCAGCAGGGCTCCTGACGTGGACTCAGTTCCCATCTGGAAATACCAAGGGTTGGGATGGAGTGGGAGGGAGAAGAGAAGTAGGTACTATGATTATCCCCATTTTACAGATGCTGAAACTGAGGCTCAGTGAGGTAAGGTAACTCACTCAAGGTCCACAGCCAGTAAGTGGCAGAGCTTAATTTAAATTGTAGGCCAATGCACTGGGCAGTGTCAGGACCCAGTCAGTCCTGGGAGCCAGAGGCCAAGTAGTCTGGCTCCAGAGCATCTCTTAGGTGCTACACTATACTGACTCTCTCATGATATTTTTAAGATAAAATCCACAGAAGAAAAATTGAGTTTTCATTAAGTTAGCTTGAGCTGTGCACCCCTGAACCTAAGGGTAGTACAAATCATTTTCTGCCATTTGAGTTACTCTGGGGGAAAAGTCTGAGGAGTGGTCATAAAGGGCACTGGGCAGAGAAATCTTTTTTTTTTTTTGAGACAGAATCTCACTCTGTTGCCTGGGCTAGAGTGCCGTGGCGTCAGCCTAGCTCACAGCAACCTCAGACTCCTGGACTAAAGTGATCCTCCTGCCTCAGCCTCCCAAGTAGCTGTGACTACAGGCACGCACCACCGAGCCTGGCTAATTTTTTCTATTTTTAGTTGTTTGGCTAATTTCTTTCCATTTATAGTAGAGATGGTGTCTCGCTCTTGCTCAGGCTGGTCTCCAACTCCTGGGCTCAAGCAATCCTCCCACCTTGGCCTCCCAAAGTGCTAGGATTATAGGCGTGAGCAATCTTTAGAGAGACAAAAATACTGGCTCCCCTTGCCCCACTCTGGGCATGGAGGGGATAACAACGCCAGGCTATTTCTGCCCTGCATAGGGCTCCTCTAACAGATAATCTTTACTCTGGGCTTGAATAAGACTTTCTCAGAGCTGTGCTGCAGTCCGAGGCTCTTCCTGCCCAAGCCTCCTTCTTTCCTCCACTCCTGCACAGGTATCAGACCTGCATCATGGTCAAAGTCTCCCTCTGCTTCCTCCCGCTCCCTCCCTTTATCCTTACCAGCTGGTTCCTCCTGCATCTCTAACGGGCCTTAGCACCTGTCTCCTAGAAGACCTGAACTGAGACACCCTTTGTGAGCCATAGGACCTACACCCTTCCACCTCTCGGGATAGCTTAGAGTGCTGCCTGATGGTCTTTAAAAATCTCCATCATTACTAAGTGGTGAAATAGAAATGCAGGTTCCCTGTCAACACCAGGGGACACGGTGGAATCCAATTTCAGCTACAGCCAGAGGTGAAGGGCAGCTGCTTGCCAAGCCCTGGGCTCCCACCCGACCCACGCTCTGCCTCAGCCCCCTGTCACTTCCCAGCCTCCATACCCTTCGTCAGAGAGGAAGTCTGGGGGTGAGACAAAGAGCCCAGGGCCTCGGACTGGGGACAGGAGCCCTGGATCCTAACCCAGGCTCTGCAGCTGACTTCCCGTCTCTGGGTTGCAGTTTATTCCATCTGTACAGCAGGACTTTGGCTTTGCTGGCCTGGGTGGGAGAAGGCAATACAATGGCTGCTTTCTGGGTTTAAGATGCCCCGGCAGCTGGCGAGATCCAAGCTCCTTCCTCTGCGTGTTCAGACTAGACCAAATGGTACAGGTGGGAAGCTCTACCTGGCAGCAGGGTGGGGACCAGGCCTAGAACCGTGTCCTGATTGTGCTCTGACACCCACAGTTGTGGGTGCTGTGCTTGGGCTCCTGAGGGTGGCCCTGTGCCCCAGGAAGGGCAGCTCCCATTCAGCCACGGCTACTGAGGCGCCACAGTCAGGGAGGGGAGCAGACGGTGGCGGTTTAGGGAGGTCAGGCTGCCGTAGAGCAGTTCACAGGGAGCCCCAGGAGTACAAGGAGGCAGGACCAGCTGCTCGGGAGGCAGGGAGGGCTTCATAGAGAGGTACTCTTATGCTGGGCTTTGTAGGATGAGTATGAGTTTTTCAGATAGAGAAAGAGAAAGGCTTTCAAGGTAGACAGAATACAAAGGCCCATAGGTGTAAACATGTGTTGTATGTACTAAAAACCATGCGAAAAGGTAGGACTGGAGTAGGGGTCAGGAGAGTGATGGGAGAGTAAGCTGTGCTCAGACCAAAAAGGATCTCCAAAAAGGATCAGTGTTCTACAGCCTTTATTATTACCCTAAGAGGTGGATGCTAGTCTTATTCCCATTTTACAGATGAGGAAACCGAGGCCCAGAGATGTAAGGGGGCTCTGGTGGGAATGCACTGGGCAGTGTCAGGACCCAGTCAGGCCTGGGAGCCAGAGGCCAAGCCATCCTCTTCTTACTGTGTGAGCGTTGCCAAGGACTAGGCCCTCCATGATCCCCACCCCCACCCTGTGGCCATCTGACTTCAGGGAGCTCAGTCCCTCTCAACCCTCCTCCCCAGCCTCCTTGTCCTGCTGACATCATGCACACATGGAAGAGAAATCTGTGAGATTCCAGAGAGGCCAGAGTGTGGGAACCAGGACAGATGCTGCTGGCACTGCCCCAGGGCTGAGACTTCTCTGGAGCCTCTGGGTGCTGCCAAGGGGGCTCTGGAATGTGTCCGAAGCCTCTGGCTTCCTCCATGGTGGGCCACCCCCCAGGGCCTGGGAAAGCTAGGGAGGCTCTGAACACCCAGCCCACCATTCCAGCCCTGGGCAGCCCCGTAGGACTTGCACTGCCTGGACACAGGAGTGGGAGTGTATGAGCTTCCAGACAGCTGCGCCAGCCCAGCCTGTCTGCCCTCAGGGTCCCTGATAGGTACAGTGTGACCCTCATGAACTCTGCAGCCCAGGGATGGGGAAGGGGAACCAAACCAACACCGTCCATCACCTTACTTAGAGAAAGAGCTAGGGAGTGTGTGCATGTGTGTGTTGTAGACAAACAGACACAGACAGATGGCCCCACCTCCCACCCTGACTGGCCCCAGGGGTAGCTTGTGCACCGCCTGTTCTGCACATGTGGCTCCCAGCAGCTGCACATTCCGTCAGTGACCAGCTGTGGCGGCAGCTGTGGAGGTGGGAAGTGAGCGCTGATGGGTCCCAGAGGAGCGGGGGAGGAGGGCTAGGGGAGGACAGGAAGGGCCTGGGATAAGCGGGGGAGGGGGCAGGGCCAGGAGGCTCAGACTGTTCTCAGGATGGAGCACGAAGCAGGAAAGTGGTGATGGGGACGCCTGACATCTGGGCATGGCACAGAGAGCCTGGGGAGGCCCAGGGCAGGCCCGGCACACCCTGGCTAGGTCCTGGCACTTAGGTGGACCAACATGAGTATAAGGAGAAAGGCTGGGCAGTTGGCTATATGGGTCTGACCCTCAGGAAAAAAGAGTCTGCATTAGAGACATAAATGTGGAGATCACTGGCTTATATCAGGTAAAGCCATGGAAGCAGATGAATCATCTAGGGAGAGAATAGATGGAGACAGAAGCTGAGCCCAAATGCTAATATTAGAGCACTCACTCTGAACACACCAGGCACTGTTTTATGCACCTTACCTCATTAATCCTTGCAATAAGCCTATGAAGTAAGTAGCTTTGTCAACACCCCCTTTTACAGACGAGAAAACCAAGGCACAAAAAGGCCACTCTTGCCCTGGCTCACATTCTGTCACCGTGTGGCCTTGGGGATGTTTCTGCCCCTCTCTGGGTCTCAGTGTCCCCAGACACAAAGGGAGGGCAAGGTCCTGCAGAGGGAAGGCTGCTCCAGGCTCCTCTTCCCCATACCTCTCCCCAGGCCCTGGGCCAGGAAAGTCCCTGTTGTGACTCTGCTGTTTGTCCAGGGGCCAGACACCACCTCCCTCTCCCATCACTAGACACTCAGCTGATATTAACCAAACACCTACCTTGTGCCAGGCACTGGTAGGCACAGGGGTGATGACAATGAACAAATCCAACATGGTTCCTGCTTTTATGGGGATTACAGTCCAGTCCGGGAGACAGACAAAAACTACTGCACAATTAATAACTACTAACTGCTGCCCTGAGCTTCTCTGTGCCAATCATCCTCTCCTCTGAGACCTTCTGGATACTTCTACCATGCAGCAGCTACAGGCTCAGTGCCTGGCCCCGCTGAGGTCTCTGGAATCCTGTTCCAGCATATGGTCCACATGCACGCCAGATGAGTGGAGCCCAGGCTGTGTCAGTTCAGTAATCTGAACACCAGCCCTGAGAGAATATAGGAGCTGGCCCAGTGCAGGGGCCAGGGATGGAGAGAGTCTCTCCTGAGCTGAAACCTGTACCTGAAAATCTCCCACCCATTCAGCTCTAGGGCAGGCGGATGGGGGTGGGGGTGGGTGGGGAGATGATAGAAGAGAGGTCCTCTCTCTGTCTCCCTTCCTTTGGGTTAAGGCTGCCTGCTACTCCTGGGTCCCCCCAGGTTTCATGCCTCTGCCTACTCCTGACCCCTTCTTCATCAGCCAGCAAATTCCTCCTGAGGCCCCCTTGGCCCCTGAGTTGCCTGGGGTCCCCTCTCTCATGGGCCTGCTGCTTTTCCAATGTGTTTCTGCATCCCCCCGCCAGACACTTCCTGGTCCATGGAGTCCTGCCCTTGCCTCTGTCTCCTCCATTCATGCCAAGACCTCTGTGATGTGGTGACTTCCCCTTAAAGCCCTTGGACCAGTGACAAGCCCTTTCCTTGGCTCTCCCTTGCCTTGAGTCTGGTGCTCCACTCTTGCCTAATTCTCTTCCTCCTTCCCAGAGTTTCTTTGGCTGTTGATTCCCTGGGTTCAATCTTAGGTTTTCCCCCCATCTTGCTCTGCACTAGCTCCTTGCAACAGATATCTCATGTGCCCCATGTCTTCGGCTACCAGCCCCCAGATCTCTATTCCAGCCCAGATGTCTCTCTGGGTTCTCCTGTTGGGTGTCCCTGGGTCTCACAAACAGCATGGCCACACTGAACTCTTTACCTTCTCCAGTGTTTCCTATTGGTGCCTGTCACCTTCACTCATTCAATCAGGAACCCAGCATCACTCGGATCTGTTCCCTCTTCTTCCACCCACCCGAATCCAGTCCTTATTGCCTGGCCAATCTAATGCATGATGCAGTGGTTACCAGCATGGATTCTGGTGCAGCCTGCCTGGTTAGAATTCCATTTCTACCACTAACTAGCTGTGCGATCTTGGGTAAGTTACTTAACTTCCCTGTATCTCAGTAAAATGGGATAATAATAGTAACTTCTCTTATAGAGTTGTCGTGAGGTTTAAATGAGTTAATTTATGTCAAAATACTTAGGACTATGCCTAGCATGTTAAGTACAACAACAAAAAAAATTGTTTTCATTACTATTATTTATTTATTTTACAAGTATTTTAGAATGCCTTCTATGTGTGAGGCACTAAAAGACAAAATAATGAACAAAAATGATTCTTACCTCCAAGAACTTCACAGTCAAAGTGGAAGCCTTTTCATAAATGTCCTATGGAATGAGTATTTCCTGTCGCTTGATCCGTGCCTGACTCTCTCCCATCTTAAAACCAAGCAAAAGCAAACAAACCCGGGACTCCACATTTTCCTCCAGTTATTGTCCTGGTTTACTTTCCCATCACAGTCAAGCTTCGCCCGTGAATTTGTTCTGCCAGCAAGTAGGCACTGCACACCTGTTACATGCCAGGCACTGGTCTAGGCACTGAGGAGTCACAGGGAACAGAAGAGACAAATCTCTGCCCTCAGTGAATTCACCTTCTTTTTCTCATGGGGAACATGGACAATAAACATAGAGCAGTATATACAACATAATGTCAATGACATTAGTAGACGCTGTGAAATAAGGTAAAGGGAGGTGGAGACACAGAGGCACTGGGGAATTGGTGGCTGTTTTGGGGGGGAGGTCAGGAGTGTCCTCTCTGAGGATGTGACATTTGAACAAAGACCAGAATGGCGAGAGAGAGAATCTGAGACGATCTGGGGAAAGAGGATGGCAGGCGGTAAAGAACAGCAAACGCGAAGCCCCGAGACAGGAGGTACTGGTAAGAAGGCTCTCGTGTGGCTAAGTTTGTAAGGCACAAAGTGGTCGGGGATGAAGCTACAGAGGTGGGGGGGCAGAGTTTACAGTGTGCCCTATACAGTGTGACTACTATGGCATAGTTGTTAGTACTGCCTCTTTTCACTCTTGAAGGTGCCCAGGTTTAGAGAATAAATTATATAGTCACCTATATATAAACCATGGTAGGCTGCTGGTATTTTATTCCAAATGCAATGCGAAGCCTATGGATGGTTTTGGGCAGGAAGTGATATGATCTGACTGGCATTTTAAAGGATCACGACCAAGTCCTTGAAACACTCTTTTGGCTCCTGCCACCCCCCCTCTTGGCTCTCTTCCACCCCCCCCCCCCCCGGCTGTTCCTTTTCAGTCTTCTCTGGCAGCACTTTCTCTTCTACCCAACCTTTAAATCTTGGAGTTTCTCCAGACCAGTGGTTCTCAACAGAGGGTGATTGATTTCTCTCCCAAAGGACATTTGGTATTATCTGGAGCTTTTTTGGTTTTGGAGTGTTTTCTTTTCTTTTTTTTTTTTAAGACAGTGTCTTGCTCTGTCACTGTGCCTAGAGTGCAGTGGTGTCGTCATAGCTCACTGCAATTTCAAGCTCCTGCCTTAGCCTCCTGAGTAGCTGGGACTACAGGTGCGTGCCACCATGCCCAGCTAATTTTTTTTAAATAAATTTTGTAGATATGGAGTCTCACCATGGTACTCAGATTGGTCTCTAACTCCTGGCCTCAAGCGGTTCTCCCACCTCAGCCTCCTAGAGTGCTAGGATTACAGGTATGAGCCACTGCCCCTGGCCTGGAGATATTTTGGTGGCCACAACTGGGACAGGTTCTACTGGCATCTAGTGGGTAGGGGCCAGGGACGCTGCCACACACCCTACAATCCACAGAGCAGACCTCTAGGAGGCTTCCTGGATGCCTGCCTTTCTAGGGAATGCATAGTGTACGGATTGCGCAACTTCTATGTTGGTTGGGGTTTCCACTACACTGGCATGTGCTGGCAGAAGTTATGTGAGTGCTGAGGGCATCTGACTGAGTCCATAGGTGTGGGTGGGGTGGCCACCACGGCTTCCTGGTACTGACAGCTCATGACAGTTATGTGTATCATATCAGTGTGTATCTTTAAGTCTGTGTGTGTTTGTGTACTTGGACAAGTGGTTGTGTCTGTGGACGTGTGCAGACGAGGGCACAGGAATGTCCTTTCCCACCAAGTAATCAAGTTGTTCCCAAGCAGGTCTTGCCGTGGGGATGAAAGCTCTCAGATGTCCAACCCCTTTCTCCTCCTGGAATAGGTGACTTGCCTCTGGGCCCGTCCTGATGGCCTGGTAACCAAGAGAGAGACTTCTGTGGTGTGTGACCCACCACACCAGGACCTTCTTCACCATCTCCTCCTTCCTGCCTGAAAAGTCCACCCCCAGGCTGCTGCCTTTCCACTTTCTTCTGAGCCTTGGTGGCTTCTCTGAGGCATTGGGCCATGAGGATGGCAGGTGGATCTCTGAGAATTTTCCAAGAGTTCCCCTCCCTATGGGCAGGGCAGCCAGAGCCCTCACTGAGTGAACAGTTTGGTCTGTTTCAGAAAGGAGAAGCTCCAGAAGGAGAGGCTGGGAGTGGGGGAGCCCATCTTCCCTTCCCCTATCCTCCTCCATTTTGAAGTCCGGTCATAGCTTCTGGAAGGATCCCTTTCTCTGCCTCTTGGCCTCCCAGAATAGCTCCACCTCTGGTGAACTGGGAACTGATTCCCAGGGACACCCCACCAGCTCCGCCAAGTCAGCCCGCAAGGACCTTGGCCAGGACTCAGCCTTCTCAGGTCCCCCATCACCACTTAAGGCATCCCTTTCGGGGGCTGATCGCCCCTCTCTCACAGGTGTGAGTGTCACCCCCCACCACGCTTTGGGCCCCTGTGGAAGGACCTGCTAGGAACCATTCTTGTGGAGGATTAGGCCACAGCCACCCCCACCAACCTGGACAAGCCTGGTGTATCTGCCGCCCCAGAACCCCAGGAAGCTGGAACACGCTCGGCCGGACCCCTGCAGAAGCTGGGGCATCGGAGCGGCGCCTTGCCGGGCCAGCAGCGCCCACAGCGAACCAGGCCAGAAGGCGACCTCTGCTTCCCGGCGGGGCCTCCCAGGGCACCTGCCCAAGGCCACCCAGCGCGGCGGCCCAGACAGCGCAGCGAGCCGGACCTCCCCGCCGTCGGTGGGGGCAGAGACCGCCCAGGGCCTTCCCACGGCTTGGCGGCGCGTCACCGCGGGGGCGAGGGGGCGCCGGGGCGCCCCGGGCTGCGGCGCAGGAAAGGGCCCTGGGAAAGGGCGGCGGCGGCGCCCCCGGGGCGGGGCCGGGGCGGGCCGGGGCGGGGCCGGACTGGGCCACTCAGCCCGGGACGCGGGGCCGAGACCCAGGCAGCCTGCGATCGCCATGAAGCGGCCCAGGGAGCCGAGCGGCTCGGACGGCGAGTCGGACGGACCCATCGACGTGGGCCGCGAGGGCGAGCTGAGGTAAGGCCCGGGTGCGGGACGGAGCGAGGGCCAACGGGGTGGGGAGCGCCCGGACCGGCTCAGCGAGCGCGCGGACCGGGCGGCAGGTGGGCGCAGAGGCAGGTGTGCGCGGTGGCCGCAGGGGCGCCGTGTGCGGGGTGTGCAGTTACAGAGCCAGTGCCTGGGTGGGGCCCTGCGCGCTCTCAGCCACTGAGGGTTTGGGATGCTGAGGTGGAGAGAGAGTTCAGCGCGGGGCTCTGATGGCCAGTTGGTGATCTTGGTTCTGTTGAAGTGCACGGGGGAGGACATGGGCGAGGAGTTTTCCCTGAAAAGGAAACCCTGGTCTGACTTGTTGACACCACACCCCCTGTCGAGAATCTGCTGGCTACGCAGAATAACCATGCTTTCCCAATTTTACCCTAGTTTGGGTGCAGTTTTCATGTAGTCCACAAAGTTTCAGGGGAAAGAAAATCTCTCCTCCTTTGAGCAAACTGGACTTTGGAATTAGGGTTTTGCTATGGAAGAAAATAATAGCTGACTTGCAAGGGGCCTAGACTCCAATTCCAGTGCTCTTCATATTGTGCCTCCCCTGCTGCCAGGGCCTTTCAGCCATTAGGAGGTATTCTGACCTGCTTCAAACCTGTAGAACTAACTGCACTAATATAGATCTGCTGCCTCCCAGCTCTGTGAACTCTCTAAGCTTCAGTTTTCTCATCTGTAAAATGGGCATAAATAATAGTATTGCCAAAATCAGATGAGATAATGTATGTATAGGGCTTGATGCATAGCAAATGCTTAGTGTCAGGCACACACCATGTGATACCCAGCAACCTGAAAGAGCTGCAGGGACTGACTGGGAGTCTGCAGGCCTGGGTCCCGGCCCCAAATCTGCAACCAACTCACCATGTGGCTGTTGGTTTCCCTGTCTTAGCCTGTTTTCTCATCAGTAAAATAAAAGAGGACAGGAGTAGGAGAGGGATACCTTGTCTCTCTCGGCTCATCCAAACCTGACTCTAGAATAAATTGGAGGTGAATCCAATTACTTCTTAGGGATGTTTTTGAGGGCATTTCATAATGTCAATGCTCTCCAGTTTCGTAAGGCTAGAAAAATGTCACCAAATGCCAATTATTTATAAACTGTTAATAGAGGTAGGGCAATAGATATGCCTCTTGCACCCTGTACATTAGGTTTTAGGGTGTAAAATATAATTCCTAGGCAACATATTAGCCTTTCTTAATTATGTAGTAGAAACTGCTATTTAGAGAAGCAATTCTTTGAGCCTGTGCCTACTAGGGGCAAGGGGAAAGCCCAGCACCACATGATGGTGTTGGAGAAGTGTCTCAAATTCAGTGTCATTGGGTCTTCATAGGTCAGGGGCACAAGATTAATGCCAGAGAGCTAGGCTGACCAGAGCTGGCTTCTGTCCTCCGCAAGTTCGTGGCCTGTTCAGTGACCTGCCAGGTCACACAAAGACCATGGACAGGATGGAAAGAGAGACAGACTGTGGGCTGTGAGGGCATCTAAGTGGAGAGAGGTCACTCACTACCGAAGATGGCAGGGAGGGCTTCTTGAAGGTGGTGACATCTGGGCCACTGCCCAAATGGAGGCATAAAGGGTCAGTGGGCAGTTTTTTTCCTATAAGTACAGCATTTTCTGTATGTACAGAGCCCGTTTTTAGAGACAGTTCTTAGAGGAGCGGCCCCCTCTGAGGAGAGAAAGCAGTTGGACATCTGGCAGGAGCTGACTTATAGATGCCTCTTTGTAGCACTCACCAAAGGGCCCTCCCCCCAGCAGACATCAATGCTTCAATTCAGGGAGCGCTGAGCGATGCCTGCTGTGGCCCAGACCCTGGGCTGGGCTTAGGGGGCCCAGATGTATCCTGCTCAGCCTCTGCCCTCAGGGAACTCCCAGGGAAGAAGAGCTTCATGTACAAAGACAGCCAGATAAACAGTGACAAGGGCCACAGGACTGGGGCAGCCAGCCTCGGGGGGCGGTCAGAGGCAGGGCGCAAATCCCCCCACTCAAAGACATAAGAGGAAAGAGCAGGGTGTGTTCCACCATCACTGTGGGCATCTGCCTGGTGGTGGGTTCCTGCCACATCTGAACGGAGCTCCCATCTGAACCTGGTCCCCTGATTCATGCTGGGTCCAGACTGAGAATACAGCCTCTCCCCTCTCCCTCTGCAAACATCTAAGGAGCACCTGTCATATGTCAGACACTGGATCAGAGTCTATGGGTCATTCGTACATGATTTAAGGCACATGGTGGCCTTTGAAGTCAGATAAACCTGAGTTTGAATTTCACCACCATTAACCAAGGTAAGTGACTTTACCTCTTTCTGAGCCTCAGTTTTCTCCCTTCCAAAATGAGAATGCTAGGCTGGGCTCAGTGGCTAATGCCTGTAATCCTAGCACTCTGGTAGGCCGAGGCAGGAGGATTGCTTGAGGTCAGGAGTTCCAGACCAGCCTGAGCAAGAGCGAGACCCCGTCTGTACTATAAGTAGAAAGAAATTAGGCAAACAACTAAAAATAGAAAAAAATTAGCCGGGCATGGTGGCACGTGCCTATAGTCCCAGCTACTTGGGAGGCTGAGGCAGGAGGATCACTTGAGCCCAGGAGTTTGAGGTTGCTGTGAGCTAGGCTGACTGCCACAGCACTCTAGACTGGGCAACACAGTGAGACTCTGTCACAAAAACAAAACAAAAAAACCCCCCAAAAAACCCCAAAATGAAATGCTAATACCTGCCTCACGGGAGGAGGCTCTGATGAAATAATGCACATAAAACACATAGCTCCCTGTTTGGGCACAAGGTAACTTCCAGTAAATGCTGCTGTCAAGGGGCTACCATTCAGCTGGGGGCACCATACGCATCAGACAGCGTATGGTGTCTAAAGAAGGGGCTGGAAATCTGAATACTGGACTTACCGGCATGATTCTTAACCTCTTTGTGTCTGTGTCACTCCACTATTATATAAGGATTATTTTTCTTAAATGTGAAATGGCCCAAATAATACTTAACTCACAGGACTGTTGTGCAATAAATGAGAGACAATTGGATGTGGAAGTGCTGTCTAGAACACAAAGTACTGGCTCTGAGATATCTGTGATGGGATGATGAACATGTGGCGTGCACTAGCAAGAGCACTGGGTTAAGAGCCAGTAGCCTTGGCTCTAGTTCTGGATTTTCCTCTGATTTGCTGTGTGGCCTGGGGAAGATCCCTTCCCCTCTCTGAGTTTCCTCATTTACAAATGCCCTCAGTGAGATCCCGTCATTCGGGACATTGTGATTCTGCCTTGGGTTGATGCAAAATGAATGGATGGAGTTGACTGCAAGGGTTCCAGGACGGGGTTCCCAAGGGGAGTCAGCACCGAGGGTGGTCAGGACCACCTGGAAAGCCACCCACCCACCCTCAGACCACCCCAGACTTCTGGCTAGGAGCCACTAGAGGTCCATGGAGCAGATCTTGATGTTGATGGTCAACATATCTTCTCTGGGTCCATGAAAATCTGCCTTATTTTCTTTCAGACTCCCAGATGAGAAGCTCCCACACCTCCTCCCACTGTCAGGGCCAGATCACAGGCTGGAAGGGAGCTCTGGCTGGGCTCTTGGGAGCTTTAAGGATAAGGGGACTGGAGGGCTATGCAGACAGACAGGAAGTAGGAATTAGAAGGGAAAAAATGCTCAGTGTGGAGCAAGAAGACATAGATGTTCTGCTCGCTTCACTCCTTAGCAGCTGTGTGGGCTGGGCAAGCTGCTTTAGCTCTCTGAGGCTCAGCATCCTCATCTGTGACATGGGGCTTTTGTAAGCTCAGAGGAGGGAATTATACCCATTGGTGCCAAGAAAACTGTAAAGTGAGGTTTGCCTGTGAAATACAGGGGAGGGGAGGTCAGAGAAAAACTGACCTGGGACTGGAAAGAGGGATGGCAGAGCTGCCTTGCCCTGAAATGGGTGCGTCAGCCTCCAACAGATGGTCCCAGAGGAGGGATCAGGCTGAGAGGCAGTGACGTGTGCAAGGCTAACCCAATACCCCAAGAGACGCTTTATCCAGCTGGGGGGGAACAAAGGCCGAGTTTCTTAGTGTACCTTGGCTCTTGGGGCTTGTCCCCAGTGAACCAGGGAGGCTTTGTAAACAAGCTGCCCTAAAGATCTCAGGATCTGGCCATCTGAGCCCTGGACCTCGCTTGCCGGTCTCTCCCTCCCAGGAGCTATTACAGGCCTCTCACTATTATAGTTCTGCTTGTCCAGATATTTCGGTGAGAGATATCCTTTTCCATATGTGGCTGGACAAAGCTAGGGCAGAGCAATAGGGTTTGACAAATGCTATCTGGTCTCTTCTGCAACCTTCTGTCTTTGAGCAGTTGATGAAAATGATCCAACCTCAAATGCCAAGGGTAGTCTCATGGGCTGGGATCCTTCTGGTAAGCTA
This sequence comes from Microcebus murinus, assembly GCF_040939455.1. Classification (NCBI taxonomy): domain Eukaryota; kingdom Metazoa; phylum Chordata; class Mammalia; order Primates; family Cheirogaleidae; genus Microcebus; species Microcebus murinus. The sequence goes on along the minus strand of NC_134105.1, from coordinate 28,910,730 downwards.
CGTATGCCTCGAATTCCACACGAAGCCTACGATAGAGATTTTATGGTGCTCACCTCTCTCTGTTCTTTAGTGATGCCAAACACAAGGGCAGGAGAAGGAAGCTCTACCATGAGTTCTGCCATGTTCCAAACACTTGCTGAGTACTGGGGCTACAGTAGTGAATGAAACAGACATGGTTCGTGGCTTCATGGAGTTTATGGATTTGATGGAGAGATAGACAATATGAAACAACAATCTGGTATAAATGCTGTGAATGCAGGATCCTAGGAGAGTGTTGAGCAGTGGGACGGGGGATACCAAGGAGGTGATATTTGAGTTGAGACCTGGAGGGTAGTAGGAGTTACTGTGCAAAGGGCTGGGGCTTGGGGCAGGGAGATGAGGTGGACCAGAGAACTCTCGGCTAGGGTACAGTATGTGCAACTGCAGGAAGGAGTTGGTGCATGCATAGGCTGGAGTATACAGAGCAAAAGAGTTGAGTCTAGGAGGTGACAAGGGCCAGCTGAGCCACTTCAAGGATGGTGGCCTTGATCCTAAAAGCACTGGGGAGTTTTACAAGATAAAATTTGTATTTTAAATGATCACTCCGCCTGCAGTGTGGAGAGAGGCTTATAAGGGGTAAAGAGGGTGCAAAGGGACCCAACAAGAGCCTCTTGCAGTCGTCCAGGTAAAAGGTGACAGTGACTTGGCACTGAGGCATGGTGGAGATAGATGCAGAGGACGAACATGAGATGTACTTTAGACATGGAATGGGCATGTTGTGATGAGGTGGGGGTGAGGAGGAGGAGGAATCAAAGAGGGCGTCAGGTTTCCATCTTGCAGAACTGGAAGCTGGGGAGCCTCTGCTCAGGTGGGGACACCACGGGGAGGAGGGGCAGGTGTGGGGTGAGCCTAGCTCATGGGTTCCTATTGCGGTGTGTGGCGGTTTGCCTTCTGAAACGGCAGGGGGGGGTCACTCTGTGGTTTGTTCATGCAGCGTCTCCCCATCGGAGCTGAGCCGAGTGTGGAGGGCTGGGGCCGGGCTGAGGGTGCCAGCACCGGCCCTACCACAGAAGCAGAGGCGTTTGTTGGCCTCTGAGTGATGCCTCAGCGGGTCTCGGCAAATCCTCACCATTCTAAGAGAGCTTCTGGAGCAGAAACGTTAAGAGGGTTAGCAGTCCGGCTGGAGATTATTTTCGTCAAAGTCTGGACAGGAAAAGCCCCAGGCTGAGCCTCTTCTCTGTAATGGGAGCTCCTGGGGTGTGAGCAAACATCCATCATTCAGCCCGGCTGCAGAGGGAAGGCCCGGGATGGGAGGGGAGGCCGAGGTTATGGGGGACGGGCCCTTCTGGGAGGCCAGGGCAGTGTCCCCGCGCATCATCGGAGAGGGGCCTGTGACCCAGATGCCGCCTCCCCCTCGCCCCCGGCCGCGCCGCGTGGGAGGAGGCGGCAGCTGCAGGCCGGGCCGAGGGCGGGCGGCGGCGCGCCCGGCCCGTGGGAAGCGGCGGCATCTGCTCTTTCCACGCTCGTTCCCAGCGGCTCCCTCTGAAACCCAACCCGCCCGGCCCGGCCCCGCCGCCGGCCCGTGCCCTCGCCCGCCCCGCCCCCGGGATCGGGTTGCAGCAGCCCGAGCGGTGCGTGGCTCCCGGTTCCCCGACGGCCGCCGCGAGGGGCGAAGCGCGAGGGGTGAGGCTGAGCCAGGCGGGCCGACAGCCCAGTAGCCCGGGCCGGGCCGCTCGGAGGGATTGGGGGGGCTTGGCCCGGGGAGAAATGAGCCCCCGGGGAGCAGCGGAGAGCGGGCGCCCCCTCCCACGCCCGCCCTGCGGCTCTTCCCAGCCCCGAGGTCAGCCCAGGCCAGGGAGACGGTCCCCCGGCTCTGAAAAACCGGCCTTTTTCTCTTCCTCTCCAGCCAGATGGCCAGGCCGCTGTCCACCCCCAGCCCTTCGCAGATGCAAGCCAGGAAGAAACGCAGAGGGGTGAGTGCCGGTAACAAAGGGTTGCCCGGAATCCCCTGCAGCCTGGCGCGGGGAACCCTGGTCAGAGACTTCACCCTGAAACTAACTGTCTGAGTTCAAATCCTGACTCTGCCAGTAGCTACCGGGGTGACTTGGGGCAAGCCCCTTAACCTCTCTGGGCCTTATTTCCTCATCTGAGTAACTGGAATAACGACAATGCCTCCCTTAAAGGGCTGTTTTGCAGATTGAGTTAGTGTAGCGTCCTGAACAATAGCTGACACACAATAGGCGGTTGGGATTGTTTGTTCCACCCTCCCCCTCTGCGCAATCTTCTGCCTCCTCCGTGAGGCCAGAACCTCCATCTCCTCTGAGTAATGCCCGGTGGGGGAGGCGCAGAAGAAGGCGGCTGTTGTCTGTCTTCCCCTGCCCCACCTAGCGGCCTCCCTTTCTCCCCCCCAGCCCCCCACCCCCCTGTGCTGCTGGACTTCTGCACTGGGAGTCCAGACACCTGGATCTGGCAGAGACCAGCCTGCCAGTGACCCATCATAAGCTCCCAGACAACCACTTCCTTCCAGCCCTCATTTTCTTTATCTGTAAAATGGGGTTATAATTTCTGCTGTGTCCCCCGTGTTCTGCTACCAGTATCTTGCGGGGAGAACGAGATAGTGTGAAAGCAAGGCCTCTGCAACTGGACAGAGCAACACCTGGGAGCCCTCAGACCTGCTCACCACCCAGCCACTGTCTGGGCAACCCTGGCCCAGCAGGGCCCTCCAGGGCCCACTCCAGCGCTGTGGCTGGTGTCGCCATTCTGATCGGCTGTGCCATGCTGCACCGCGGTTTGGCATTTTGAGTATCACTCCAACAGAGCAAAGCAAGGAAGCTGAGTTCTACTCCCAGCTCTGCCCTTCCTTGCTGCGTGACCTGGGCTTGAGCACCTCAGTCCTTCTCGGAGCTTTGGTTTCCTCCTCCATAAAGTGAGAATGGATTTATCGCCCTCACAGAAGTAGTGCGAGGGGAAGTGAGAGTCAGCGTGCATCAAGGCACATTGGACACCCTGGCGAAGCGCCTGCGAGTAACTTCTTGTCATTGTGTTTTAGATCATAGAGAAACGGCGCCGAGACCGCATCAACAGCAGCCTTTCTGAATTGCGACGCTTGGTCCCCACCGCCTTTGAGAAACAGGTGTGTGACATGCTGGTTGTGCTAGAGGAAATGCTGTGGGGGGAGGGAGGGGCAGAGTAGGCATCTCTTATCGATTGGTACTGGCTGTCTTCGGTGCTGTAATCAGTTATTGTCTGTCACTGGCCAGGGGATAAAGGGAATGGAAATGGAGCATCTCAGGTGTTGTGGTTTTTGTGTCCCATCATCCCACTGAATTGACTCCTCAAAATAATGCTGAAGGGTAGGGATTATTATGCCCATTGACAGGTAAGGAAACTGAAGCATGGATAGGGGGAGTAATGTATACCAGATCGCACAGCTAGTGCCCAGCACAGTGGAATTGGGGCACAGACTGTGCGATTCTAAAGCCCCCTATCCTCTCCACTAGTGACATTTCCAGAGCTATTAGAAAGTGGAACAGGCTACTCAGGGAGTGAGCACCCTGTTGTTGAACATGTTGGGGTGGGGGGACCACAGTGGGGAGTCAGACAGTTGAAGGAGACAGCCTCTAAGATCCTCGCCCTATGGGCCAAGGCACAGGTCACAGGGCATCTGCCTTCCCTTGTGCTAGTGAGAACAAGTCCATCATTCCACAGATGTTCGCTCAAACCTTCCCAGGACCAGCCATCAACTAGACCTGGGTCTGACCTCAAGGGACTCACATGAAGAGTCTGACACTCAGGTTTCACCTGGGCACACAGGTGATCCTGGAGGCTCAGGAAACACTTGCCAAGAGAGGGAAGAGCAGATGCTTTAGGGATGAGATGTTGAGCTAGATCTTGGGCATGCTCAGTCCAAGGCTGGATTCCCAGTAGAGCTGGTCTTCGAGGTCGATAGGTACACATGTGACATTCTGGTGATGGTGGTAGCCCTGGATGTAGACCAGGCCCTCTGGGGAGAGCAGCAGAGCGAGAAGTGAAGTGAGCCAGCACCCACTGGGGACACCACCATATTAAGGGACAGGCAGAGCAAGGGGCAAGGTGGAAGGAGAATCCATAAAAAGTGGTGTCATGGAGGTGACAGGAGGAGGGACTTGGGGAAGCATGGTCAGCAGCAGTACAGTGGACAGGTGGACTGAGAGGAGAACTGAAGAGAATCTTCTAGATTTGGAGATCTTGGCCAAAGCAGAAGCCCAATTGCAGGCAGTGGCAGAGTGGGAGGAAGGTGAGAAAACCGAGAAGGTCCAGCAACAGGGCCCAACTGGTGGCTTCACTCGTCTGTCTTCTGTACCCACAGGGCTCTTCCAAGCTGGAGAAAGCTGAGGTGTTGCAGATGACAGTGGATCACTTGAAAATGCTCCATGCCACTGGTGGGACAGGTACTGCTTCTCTTCTCTCTCAGGAGTCTTTCAAACGACAAATATTTAGAGGCTGGGCCCTGGGGTGTGGGGTGTACACTGGTGAGCAAAGCAGGCATGGTCTCTGCCCTCCCGGAGCGCAGTCTGTCCAGAGGCTGAAGCAGACCCCGGTGGCACGTTTGCAAAGCTCATCTCTTCTTCCAGCATCTTCCTCTCCACTTTCACTGTCTCCATCCATCCCAACCCTCCTCCACTCAGCTGCTTCCTGTCTCTGACCTCGCAGGGGGTTTCTTCTGTCACAGGCTGTTCGTACTGGTCCTATCCCCACCCCGGCCTTGTTAAGGATTCACCTGAATGAGCTGATTCTCACTGAACCCCAGTCTGTGACCCACCCGAACCCGGGGAGGAGCCTGGTATCCCCACCTACTGGTCTGGCCTTCCGGGCTGTTGCTGTGTGCTTGGCAGTGCTGGGGTGATAAGTCACACTCACAGCAAGTCTCGGGATTGTAGTATAGAATGCACATGTAACGCGTTCTGTTATTTTAGGCTAGGGCATTACAATAGAGTAATAAAACTGTGGCTTTAAAAAGACTTCCAGACAAACGGAAATTTTTTTTTTTTTTTTTTTTTTTTTTTTTTTTTTTTTGAGACAGAGTCTCACTTTGTTGTCCAAGCTAGAGTGAGTGCCGTGGCGTCAGCCTAGCTCACAGCAACCTCAAACTCCTGGGCTCAAGCGATCCTCCTGCCTCAGCCTCCCGAGTAGCTGGGACTACAGGCATGCGCCACCATGCCCGGCTAATTTTTTTATGTATATATATCAGTTGGCCAATTAATTTCTTTCTATTTATAGTAGAGACGGGGTCTCGCTCTTGCTCAGGCTGGTTTTGAACTCCTGACCTTGAGCAATCCGCCCGCCTCAGCCTCCCAAGAGCTAGGATTACAGGCGTGAGCCACAGCGCCCGGCCTAAACGGAAATTTTGTCTACACAGAGCTTTTCTGTGTGTTTAGTGATTTCACAATTGGCAAACCTTAAAAGCTCCACAGCCCTTGGCCACAAAGACCTAAGTCCCAAAGACCTAACTTCATACTCCAGAAGAGGACCATGGCATTTTAAGTGGCCCAGCCTGATGCTTCTCAGCCTCCACGCGCAGCAGTATCATCTGGGTGCAGGCAGAGTCGTGGCCCCTCCCCCTCCCTGAGATCCTAACGCAGTGGGTCTGGATCGAAGTTTAGGAGTCTGCACGTTTAACAAGCCCATCCACCCTGATGCAGGCAGTCCCTTTGGGGACTTCTGCCAAAGGAATGCACTGCTAACAGTGGAGACTTTTTTCTCTAATGAACTGGCATGGCAGATTCAAATTACATTTATGGTTATCCAATTAAAAGAAAATAATAACTAATATGTGGGCACCATTTTACAGTTTTCAAAATACTTTCACTTAATGCTATTTCATTCTATTCTCACTCACAAGAACCTGGAAGTTGAGGTGGTTGCCATCACCATTTTCTGGCTAAGGGTTAATGGGAAGACAGAACTATGGTTTATGGTGCAGGCTTTGGAATTGAATCCTGGCACGACTGTAATATTTACTAGCTTATGACCTTGGCAAATGATTTAACCTCTCGATTGCTTGGTTTCCTCATCTCTAAAATGGGAATAATGAGAGGGTTTTCATGAACATTAAATTAGATAATGCAATTAAGTGCTTAGTAAAAACTCAGCAATTGTTAGAAAAGAATAGCAAACGCAGAAAGGTGAAGGAATTTGCTTGAACTCACATGGCTAAGTATACGGCAGAGCCAGGTCACCTGCAAGTTGGCCTGACTCCAAACATAGTCTCTGGCCCAGCTGTCCCTCTGTGGGGGCCTCAGCCATGAACCAAGGACCAAATATTTGCTGCCATAGTCAGGAGGCCAGCGCTGGTTGGGGTTGTTCTGTCTTTGCCCAGAAGTTGGTTGAGAGAGGAACAGGTATGGAGAGTCAGGATGTGATACCAGCATGGGTATTCCTCATGAATTCCTCATTGTTCCTCAAAGAGAAGGTCCCTGACCTGATGGCAGCAGCTGAGGACCAGAGTGGGGTCTTGCTTTCCAGATTGCCTTTTGAGTGGAGGGACAAATTCAGATGCTAACAGGCACCAAGCCAGTAGTTTAAGTGATAGCTAACTTTTTCATTTATTGAGCATTTTCTATGCATTGTTGTATTTAATTTCACCCCCACAACTCCATGCAGCAGGTATTGTTGCATCCCCATTTTACAGGAAAGGAAATTGAGGCATAGAGAGATGAGGAGACTTCTCCATCCATAGTTAAGAGGCAGAGGGGATTTGAACCCAGTTCTGCTGGCCTCCAAAGACCTCATGTCTCACTGCTTCACTACCTCCAAGGGGCCTCCAGCTTTGATGGCTGCTGCCACCATGTGTCCACCTGACATCTGTCCCTGTTGGCAGGCTGGGTTCTTCTATACCGCCATGCGCACAGCCTTTTCATGCCTGGCAAATGTCTGCCTAAATGAAGTTATCTTGGCCACAGAGTTTCTTCTTTGCATTAATCATGAATTGTGATAAAACAATATTTTAGATTTTATAATGCTTCATAATTTAGTGAACTCTTTTGATCCTCACAGCCCACCACCCTCCATCCCAGGTAGAGATGTTTATTCCCACTTTGCAGATGGGAACACTGGGGCTTAGAGAGGCTAGATGATATGCCCAGGGTCACCCAAGGAGTGAGTGGGAGATGCAGGTCCAAAGCTCACACAGTCTGGCCCTGGGCTCCATGCTTCTCCCTGCCCCTGGCATGTCCTCATCGTGCCTCCCTTTGCAGGATTCTTTGATGCCCGAGCCCTGGCAGTTGACTTCCGGAGCATTGGTTTTCGGGAGTGCCTCACCGAGGTCATCAGGTACCTGGGGGTCCTGGAAGGACCCAGCAGCCGTGCAGACCCCGTCCGGATTCGCCTTCTCTCCCACCTCAACAGCTATGCAGCTGAGATGGAGCCTTCGCCCACACCCACCGGCCCCCTGGCCTTCCCTGCCTGGCCCTGGTCTTTCTTCCATAGCTGCCCGGGGCTGCCAGCCCTGAGCAGCCAGCTCGCCATCCTGGGAAGGGTGCCCGGCTCTGTCCTCCCTGGCGCCACCTCTCCCACTTACCCCATCCCAGCCCTCCGATCCACTCCCATTCGCAGAGCCACTGGCACCATCCTGACACCCCGGAGAAATTTGCTGGCCAGTCGAGGAGCATCTTCCGCCAGGAGGGCCCGCCCCCCAGAGAGGCCAGCCGCCCCTGTGCCCGTGGCTCCCAGCAGCAGGGCTGCCAGGAGCAGCCACCTCGCTCCCCTCCTGCAGTCTTCCTCCCCCACACCGCCTGGTGCTGTAGGGTCCACTGCTTATGTGGCTGTTCCCGCCACCAGCCCATCCCCCCCAGGGCCAGCTGGGAGGCCAGCAGGGGCCATGCTTTACCGCTCCTGGGTCTCCGAAATCACTGAAATTGGGGCTTTCTGAGCTGGCCCCCACCTGCACCCCCAGGAATGAGGAAGATTATTTTTCCAGGAGCTCTAAAAGCCCACTGCCTTTTCTCCTTTGCTTCGCGGACTGGCTCATAGGTGAAGGCACTGCACCAGCCACCAGAGGCCCCCTCCTCCTCTGGCCCTCTGCCTTCCTCACTGCTCACCCCAGCTCATCCACCCAGCTCTCCTGGACATGTTTTGATCTCAAAGGCTTGGTCCCATCTCTCACCTGCACAGATAAGTCCTGGAGCTGTGCCTGGACCCCCCTCTGGCCCAGGACACGTGGGGCAGTAGGCCTGAATCTTAGGTCTGGGAATGAAGCTTTAACCTAAAGAGTACCAGGGCCCGAGGCAGGCTGCTTCCCTGGAGGGGCAAGACCCCAGTCAGGAGTAATGACTGACCGGCTGCAGCCTTCCCAGGCTGAGGGCGTGGGACAGTGTCTGCCTCACTTCCTGCAGCAGGGGCCATGAAGAGGTCTCCTGGGGACCCTGTCTGCCCTGCCTACCTGCCTTTGGCCCACCCCATCGCATTGAACCACAGGACAGACTCGTTCTCCGCTACGGCCAGAGCCTGGAGATTGTGGGCTGAGTGGGGCCTGCTCCCACCCTCGTCCCAGACCCCCCTCCCCACAGCTGACTAACGGGTCCCTGCACACAACTGGCTGGACAAGCCTGCCTGGGAAGTTTCCAGGCAGCGGCAAAACCCTGTGACAGAGTGTTCTGACGCCAGACCTCGACAGCTCTTGCAGATCGGAGCCAGGGTTTAGCAATGGAGCACCCAGCTCCCTGCCTCCCGCAGTCACCGTGCTCCAGGCATCTGGTCCCTCCCGGCTGGGTGCGCAGTTTGGAGGGGTCGTGGCCCATGCAGTGGCGCCCAGAGAGGAATCCTCTTGGGATTTGGCACCAGACGTCTGTGCTGCCTGGTTTGCATCCAGCTCTCAGAGCCAGACTGCTCCAACAGCCAGGGGCTGTCGGGCTGGACAAAAATAGCCGTGAGGAGGGGCAAGAGGAAGGACGACTCAAGGCGGCTCAGCCCTTCAAGGTCACACAGGGGGTCGAGGGCCTGAGATCCTGTTCACCAGGGTTCCACACAGCTGGTGCTGCTCAGGGGCCATTTCATTACCCAGCTCCACCCTGGGCCACTTTCCTCTAATAGGAAACCAATGGCTCAGCGACCATTCCCAGCACAATAGCAGAGCCTGAACTGGCAGCCAGTGGAACCAGTGTTGCACTCCAGCTGACAGAATGCAGAAACACTTCTTCACTCGTTGGTAAATATCTCCTCCCCCCGAGGGGACTCTGAGTATCCCCCACCACCCACATGTCCCTGAGGACCCCCCAACATCTGGGTAATGCCTGACAGATCCAAGGCTAAGGGGTCCTCGAGCTGGCAATTCACTAGTGCTCATTCCCCGCTGGTTATTAAACACTGCAGATGTCAGCCCTGGGAAGATTGTCCCACCCCCTGCCTTTGATGGGACCACCCTCCCCAGAGGAGACTCAGTGGGCTCAAAAGTAGAGTTTGCAGAAACCCTGGGGATAAAGGGCCCTTTCAGAGAAGTGGGTAAGAGGGCCGAGATCATTTGGGTGACCCAGAAAGCTCTTTTGAAAATGCAGACTCCTCGAGGAGGGTTCAAGAGGTAAGTACTCCTTCCATTTTCAGTTGGATCAGATTGCTGTCCTCCCAGACGCATCTTAGGTGTGCAGCAGCGAGGAGAGAGGGCATCATTTCAGAGACTGGGTCATTGGCGGGGGTGCTCCTGAGGGAGAGGGAGGGCAGGACAGTCACACAGGCCCCCAGGAGTGGGGACGGGGACAGAGGAGGTGACAGAGGCAAAGACCAGCCTTACCTTTCTCACAGAGGGGCCCACTGGGGACAGGAAGAAGAACTGCTCCTCCTCCTCGTCTCGCACTGCTCTCTGGGTACAAGGGCCGTGCTGTAGCCCTGCAATGTGGCAACTTCCTAGCCCGAGAATCCAACGTTTTACTCCTAGTGGGACTGTGGGAACACACTTGCATGCTGCAAGTCTCAACTCCGAAAGAATCTGTTGACACCATTGAAATGAAGTGGGAATGGCCCGGCCCTTTCAGCATCTTAATTGATCTTGGGTTCATTGTCCCCAAGAGATTTTGGGGGAAACGTGACTGTATATTTGTTTCCATGGCCAAGGACTTGCATCTTCTGTTTCTATCCCCAAGCCTCCCTGGTACCCCCACTCCCACCCTGTTGCAGGGGTTGTTGTTGCAGACATCCAATAAAGATTTTTTAGTTCTTCTGGAAACCTCTGACAGATTCTAGTTCTTATATATGTCTGGAGTCCACCCAGTTCAGTCTGAACCCACAGCTACCCTGGTCTGGCCACATCCCCTGCCCCAGATCTGCCCTGGCCTCCAGAAGTTCTCTCTTGCTTTGTCAATCAGTTCTCAGCAGCACCAGGGAGACCTTGAAACCTGCTGATCATATCATATCAACTCTGGTTTAAAACCCCGACTCTGTTACCCTGTTATTTGAAAGATACAGTCCAAGCTCTTCTTCTTTTGGTCCCAACCTCACTTGTAGCCTCATTTCTCGGCCAGTCCCAAACTCGCTCCGTGCTTCTGCCACCTTCATTTCCTCAACATTCCACCTGCATTCCCATCTGCAGGACTTTGCATGTGCTATTCCCTTTGCCCAGAATGCTCTTCCCCTACCCTTTGCATGTCAGAGCTCTTCAGATGCTCAAGGCCTTGGCTTAAATGTTGCCTCCTCAGAGAGGACTTCCCTGACTGCTGTCCTTGAATATTTTGTCTGTCTCCAGGCCCCAGTTCCTTCCCTTCATGGGGGTTTGCTGCTGCTCATCCTTTTGTGTGTTTCCTTGTTGGTTGACTGTCCCCCCACTGGACTCTAAGCTCCTGAAGCCAGGGTCCTGCCTGGCTTGCTCTCCACTCGACCCAGCACCAAGCCTGGGGCGTGGCTCACAGTCGGTGTTCAATAAATATCTGTTGAATAAATGAACTGAGGAGGTGAGAAATCTAGACTCATGCTTTGGATGGTCCCGGCCCCACTAGGGGTGAACCCCCTGCCAGCCAACTTTGCAGAGAGACAGGAAAGCAAAGGGAGAGCCAGGGCCAAGGGACTGGAAGTCCCAGCAAGTGGCAAGGAGGCCATGGCCAAGGGGAGGCGTTTGCGTTTGTTCACTGGGAGTGCACGCTGCAGCCGAGAGCAGGCAGGCGGTCCCTGGCAGCAGGTATTGTTCTCCACTCTCAGCTTGGCTCTCTGGTGGATTCCGCTCCCAACAAATCCAACAAACACTCACAGAGGTCTGCTCTGTGCCAGACAGGCACAGCAGAGCCAGAGGTGACAAGGACACCATTGCTCTGAGTGAGGGCGTGCTGTATATCTCAGTGACAGTTTGGTGAGATGAGAGTGGAGGGGTCTGTTGAGAAGGCTGAGGGGCACAGAGTGGGGGGATGTGTCCCTGCCTTGGACAGTCTTGGGGGTGGGGGATCTGGGAGGAAGCCTTCCAGGAGGAGGAGGAAGAGAATCATTCTAACAGCAAAGGGACCCATGCGTGCAAAGACCTGGAGACCTCATCAAGGGGAGCTGGAGAAGTTGGCTCTGAGATGATCACAGGCCCGCAGTGATAGGGTGAACGGCGGGCTAGCTTGGGAACTGAAGCCAGACTCCCTTACTGGCCCTTATTAATGAGTTATGGCCTTGGAAAAGTTACTTAACCTCTTTAACCTCAACTTTCTCATCATCTGTAAGGTAGAGATGATGCAGTATTGGCCACTGTTAACTGAATGGTAACTGCTCACCAGACACTATACCCATTTTCTTGGAATATTCCCATTTTACAGATGAGGAAACTGAGTGAAGACGTTGTCTCCTATGCTTAGGTGAGAACTGAATGTGACAACCACACATAAAGCCTTCAGTATAGTGCCTGGGTCATATGAAACACTCGGTCAGTCTTGGCCATTAGTGTCATCAATGGAAGGGGGCTGGGTCCAAATTGTGACAGGCCTTGGGCACCATGCAGAGTCTGAGCCTGTAGGTGATGAGCACCCTGGAAGACTGCCAGGGGACTGCCAAGGTCGGAACTTGTGTAGGAAACTCGCACTTAGGCTGGTGTGGGATGACTGGGAAGGGCAGTGCTTGGACTCTACCTACTCATCGGAAACACCTAGACGTCAGTGCCCAGGCCCCGAGATTATGATTGAACTTGTCTGGCATGTGCACTTCATAAGAAGGTGTGAAGCAGAATCAGGGTTTCTTTCCTAGTCAAGGTATATTTCCATTCAGTAGGGGGACTGGACTCCAGCTTGTGAGCCAGGAAGGGGTTAATGCTCTCTGAGGAGCAAAGCAGAAAACTAATTTCCACAAGGGCATCTCTGTCCCCTGGGCCCCCCCTAGTCTCTGGTCCATAGCAGATGACTGAGAAACATTAGGTGTGTTGAAGGCCTTAGGAACTTGCAATTTAAGAGACACTGAATATTTATAGCTTTGTGAAAAATTCAAGACACTAGTTTCTTTCCCTCCTTCCTGGGAAAAAAGAGTAGGAAAAATCAGATATAGATATTAGCTGGTCCCATTAGTAACAATAAACATTTTTGAGCTCTTGATCAATGTTATCTCATATAATTCTCATGTAGCCCTGTGAGTTAGCTACTATTATTATCCCATCTTACAGAAGAGGAAATTGAAAAAAAAAAAAAAAAAAGAAGAGGAAATTGAGACTAAGTTTGTTAGTGAAAGTGCCCAAAATTCACAACATTAATAAACGTTCTAGCCAAAATTAAAACCTAGGCCTGTCTGAGTCAGTCTTAAGCAATGCAACACACTGCTTCCTTCCCGGGCTTCCCCTTGGGATGCGATCCCGGTGATGTTCAGTGGCAGGCCATGCAGGTCTGGTGGGCTGGATGGCTATGCCAGCCCGGGAAGCCTTCCTCACTGCCACACTTTTCTCCCCTTTGCTTGGTAAAGGTAAGGCATGGCTGCTGTAACAAAGAGGCCTAGCAATGGTTCAGTGGACTCAGAAGGTAGAAGTTTACTTGTCTCTGATGTAACTGCCTGGGGAGTATTCCAGGTCGGCAGGTAGCTCTGCTCAGTGCAGACACACTGGGACCTGGAATCCATCGGTGGGGATTCCCCGCTATTCCCACTGTTGTGCCTGCACAGTGGAAGTGAGGTCTCTGCGAGTTCAAGCCAGTGGGAAGGGAAAGAGAGCTTGGGGGAGGCATGCACAGTCTTAAATCATAGGCCCAAAGGTAGCACATCTGCCCTCATCCACATTCCACTGGTGAGAATGTAGACAGTTAGCCACATGGAACTGCAAAGGAGGCTGGGAAATGCTTTCTAGCCTGTTCTCTGAAATAAGTGGGAGTGGATATTAGCAGATAGTCTCTATCATCTCACCCTGACCTCCCAGGCTGCGAGGGTGAGAGGAATGGGCCATCAAGGACATCGGAAGCTGCTGGCTGGCACCCCAAGTATTCTGTTGCATTATCTGAAAGCTAACAAACCACCCACTGCCTACAACTCCTGCAACCCTAAAAGGAACTGGTCAGCAAGAACAAAAAGTACAAATGCCTTATATGACACAGCACATAACATTTCAAAGTGCTTTCACATGTGTCACCTCACTTACACCCTTCAACAATTCTGTTACGGGAGCCAGGGCAGGAATTATTATCTCCATCACACAGATGAGGAAACTGAATCTCATTTTAAGTAAAAGGATCTGCCCTAGATCAGAAAAAAATAGTAAATGGCAAAGCTTGTTTGGACCATAGTGCACAGTACGATTGTAAACAGTCACAGAGAAATAACGTAATGTTACCCGACAATTACTGGGCATTCACCATGTGCAGGAACTGTACCAAGTGCTTGGCACGCAGGGTCTGAGTTTATCTGCACAACTCCATGATTTAGGTTTCATTTCTATTTTGCAGATGAGGAGACAGAGGCTCAGAGAGATTAAGTAACTTGTCTAAGGTAACACAGCTATTAAGTGGCAGAGCTCTTAACTGCCAAGTTCTACATACAGCCTATTAAATGCTATATATTCTGGGTCCACCCCTTCTGGACAATGGAGGGAGGGTACCGAGGCCCCCACAACAGCTCTAGGTCTCATATCACCTGGCTTTGGCCTCAGACCCATCAGTATCAACTTACCAACCCTTAAGGACACAGAGACCAGCTCTGGCTACCCCCGTTCAACAATATTTGTGGGGCGCTGGCCCAGTGCCAGGTGCTCTTCTAGGGGCTGGGTACAGCAGTGACTAAACCAGAACCTTGGGTTCATGGAGCTGGCATGCTTGTTGAGGGAGACAGATGGCAAACCCCTAGACAAATGCGTATGTGGAGCGTTTGTTGGTGAAAGTAGATAAGGGGACAGAGTGATGGGAAGAGGTGATGTTTTATGTAAGACGGATCGAGACGGCAAAGGGAGTAGCAATGACAGAAGCCACAGGGAGGGAGGCGGCAGTGAGGCTATCTGGGAGGAGGGAGTCCAGGCAGAGGCAGCAGGGGCCAGCGCTGAAGGCCAGCGTAGCTGCAGTGTAGACAGCAGGGGAGAGAGGCAGGAGATATAGTCGGAGGTCGGGGGAGCAGGTCATGGGAGGACATTTAGATTTTTCTCCAAGTGAAGCAGAAAGGCATTGGAGGGTCCAGAGCTGAGGAGAAGAATAGATGGGGAGGAGCAAGGGTTGGCAGGGGCACTGGCCCCCCAATTCCAATGTCCTCCTTCACGCCCCTCCACCACTCCCTCCCACACAACCCACTATCGCCAAAAACCGCTCCTTTCAGAAATCCCAATTTCAGCTATCACGTCCCTCCTTTGTGCTCCTCAGCTCAGCATTCCCACAGCAAAATTCTCCAAACCACTGGCCCATCGCCCCCTTGGCAGCCATTCCTGGCTCCACCTCCCTCCTTACCTAGCCAAGGGCTCTCTCTCTGTCTCACCCCTTGCAAACAACCCCACTCCTTATCGAATCACTCGGCATGGGGACAGACTATAGAGTGGCCCCCGTGACTGGCTGCCCAGGTGTGGGGACCGAGTCTAGAGTGGGCCCGGTGATTGCTGCCCAGGTGTGGGGACAGAGTCTAGAGTGGTCCCCGTGACCGCTGCCTAGGTGTGGGGACAGAGTCTAGAGTGGCCCCCGTGACCGCTGCCCAGGTGTGGGGACAGAATCTAGAGTGGTCCCCGTGACCGCTGCCCAGGTGTGGGGACAGAATCTAGAGTGGTCCCCGTGACCGCTGCCCAGGTGTGGGGACAGAATCTAGAGTGGTCCCCGTGACCGCTGCCCAGGTGTGGGGACAGAGTCTAGAGTGGCCCCCGTGACCACTGCCCAAGTGTAGGGACAAACTCTAGAGTGCCCCCGTGACCGCTGCCCAGGTGTGGGAACAAACTCTAGAGTGCCCCCATGACCACTGCCCAGGTGTGGGGACAAACTCTAGAGTGGCCCCCGTGACCACTGCCCAAGTGTAGGGACAAACTCTAGAGTGCCCCCGTGACCACTGCCCAGGTGTGGGGACAAACTCTAGAGTGTCCCCGTGACCACTGCCCAGGTGTGGGGACAAACTCTGGAGTGCCCCCATGACCACTGCCCAGGTGTGGGGACAAACTCTGGAGTGCCCCCATGACCACTGCCCAGGTGTGGCCCCTGTGACTAGAGCAGCCCCTGTGACTCCTGCCCCCTGGTGTCCATGCCTTGTATAACCGTCTCCCCTTGAGCGTGGGCAGAACCTGAGACTTGCTTCTAACCAGTAGAACATGGCAGCATGAGGGACGTCACCCCGTGATTGAGCTACACCATATGGTTGATGGGATGCCCTCTGTGACTGCCTCACCTGTGTGTGAGTGTTAGCAGGCTGGAGAGAGAGACTCCCCTGCTGGCTTGACGTGAGCAGCCATGTTGGAGGAGCCCACGTGGCTGGGAATGTAGGTGGCCTCTAGGGTGCCACTGTGGGTGGCAGCCAGCAAATGGCCAAGCCCCAAAGCCAGGGCCCAGTCACATACATAGCACAAGGAAACAAATCCTACCAACAACCTCAATAAGTCTGAAAGTGGATATTCTCCAGTGCAGCCTTGACAGTAGCCTTGGGCAACACTGAGCAGAGGACACAGCGAGGCCACGCCACGACTTTGGTCCACAGAAACTGTAAAATAACAAGCGTCATTGAGAGCGCTAAGCTTATGGTAACTGTTACACAGCAAGAGATACTAATAACTAAAACGACAGGCAAAACCTGACACCTGTTCTACACCTGCTGGAAAAGAGTCATCCAATGGAGGACTTTGTTTGACTTGTCCATAATCAGATCCTCAAGTGGGGGGACCCACCGTGCTCCTGCCCAAGCTGGCTCTGCCAGTTTCCATGAGGCCTGTGTCATTACCTGGCCTCCCTCCTCACAGCCCCCCCTCCCCCTGCATCAGTCTCAGGAAAGGATCCTGCTTCATTCCTCATGTGGAATTTGGAGGGTCTGGGTAACCCAGAGGATAGTATTTTTTTATTATTTTTTTATTGTTTTTTATTTTATTTTATTTTACTTTATTTTATTTTATTTTATTTTATTTTATTTTATTTTATTTTATTTTTTTGAGACAGAGTCTCACTTTGTTGCCTGGGTTAGGGTGCTGTGGCATCAGCCTAGCTCACAGCAACCTCAAACTCCTGGGCTCAAGCAATCCTCCTGCCTCAGCCTCCTGAGTAGCTGGGACTACAGGCATGTGCCACCATGCCCGGCTAATTTTTTCTATATATTTTTGGTTAGCCAATTAATTTCTTTCTATTTTTAGTAAAGACGGGGTCTCCCTCTTGCTCAGCTCGTTTCGAACTCCTGACCTTAAGTGATCCTCCCACCTCAGCCTCCCAGAGTGCTAGGATGACAGAGGTGAGCCCGCCTGTATTATTTTTTTAAATCTGCATTACTGATACATAATTTACATCCAATAAAATTCACAAATTCTAAATGTACAATTTAATGAGTCTCACCAATGTACACAGTCAGATAATCACTATCATAATTGTGATATAAACATTTCCAGTCGGGCGCGGTAGCTCACACCTATAATCCAAGCACTCTGGGAGGCTGAGGCGGGTGGATTGCTCACGGTCAGGAGTTCGAAACCAGCCTGAACAAGAGTGAGACCCCGTCTCTACTATAAATAGAAATAAATTAATTGGCCAACTAATATATAGAAAAACTTAGCCGAGCATGGTGGCACATGCCTGTAGTCCCAGCTACTCAGGAGGCTGAGGCAGCAGGATCGATTGAGCCCAGGAGTTTGAGGTTGCTGTGAGCTAGGGCTGCTGCCACGGTACTCACTCTAGCCTGGGCAACAAAGTGAGACTCTGTCTCAAAAAAATAAATAAATAGGCCCAGCGCCAGCGCCGCCCGGCCCGCCAGCCTCCCGGACCATGGCCAACCTCGAGCGCACCTTCATCGCCGTCAAGCCGGACGGCGTGCAGCGTGGCCTGGTGGGCGAGATCATCAAGCGCTTGGAGCAGAAGGGGTTCCGCCTCGTGGCCTTGAAGTTACTTCGGGCCTCTGAGGAACACCTGAAGCAGCACTACATTGACCTGAAAGACCGCCCATTCTTCCCTGGGCTGGTGAAGTACATGAACTCAGGCCCCATTGTGGCCATGGTCTGGGAGGGGCTGAATGTGGTGAAGACAGGCCAAGTGATGCTTGGGGAGACCAATCCAGCAGATTCTAAGCCAGGCACCATTCGTGGGGACTTCTGCATTCAAGTTGGCAGGAACATCATTCATGGCAGCGACTCAGTGAAAAGTGCCGAAAAAGAAATCAGCCTATGGTTTAAGCCTGAAGAATTGGTTGACTACAAGTCTTGTGCTCATGACTGGATCTATGAATAAGAGGTGGACAAGGTTGTAGTCCCTTTCAGCACCGCTTGGTATGTCCCTGGACACAGCTCTTCATTCCACTGACTTGGAAGCAATAGTATTGATCATTCTTTTCTAAAGCATATTTACCAATAAAGCCTCTGGAAACTGAAAAAAAAATAATAAATAAATAAAAATCAAAAAAATAAAATAAACATTTCCATTGCCCCAAAATTCCCTTGGACCCTTTTGCAGCCAAACACCTCCTCCAATTTCAGCCCCTGGAGAACAGCATAGTTTTCTCTTTTTTAGAATTTTCATATAAATGGAATTATACAGTAGGGAATCTTTTGAGTCTGTCCTTTTTTGCTTAACATAATGCTTTAAAAATTCATCAAGTTTTGTGAATTAGTTGTTTCTTTTCATTGCTGAGTAATATTCCATTGTACAAATATAGCACAATTTGTTGATCCGTTCACCTTTGATGGACATTTGGGTTGATTCCTGAGGATGATTTTTTTTTTTCTTTTTGAGACAAAGTCTCACTTTGTTGCCCAGGCTAGGGTGAATGCCGTGATGTCAGCCTAGCTCACAGCAACCTCAAACTCCTGGGCTCAAGCAATCCTCCTGTCTCAGCCCCCCGAGTAGCTGGGACTACAGGCATGCGCCACCATGCCCGGCTAAGTTTTTCTATATATATTAGTTGGCCAATTAATTTCTTTTTATTTATAGTAGAGACGGGGTCTCTCTCTTGCTCAGGCTGGTTTCAAACTCCTGACCTCAAGCAATCCGCCCACCTCGGCCTCCCAGAGTGCTAGGATTACAGGCATGAGCCACTGCTCCCAGCCCCTGAGGATGATTTTTGATCACAGAAAAGACTAGAAGTTTATTTTTGGAGTAAACAATTAGTTTATATTTATTAAAGTTGCTAATTCAAAACACTAGTTCTTTCTTTACCTTTCAAATTCAGCTTACAAATCTTGTTTGAAAATCTAGCCAATTTTAGCAAATGCTTCTAAGGAGCCTTTTACAAACTCATATCTTCCACTCTGGGAGGCCAAGGCTGGCGGATTGCTCAAGGTCAGGAGTTCGAAACCAGCCTGAGCAAGAGCGAGACCCCGTCTCTACCATAAATAGAAAGAAATTAATTGGCTAATTTATATATATAGAAAAAAATTAGTCGGGCATGGTGGTGCATGCCTGTAGTCCCAGCTACTCGGGAGGCTGAGGCAGAAGGATTGCCTGAGCCCAGGAGTTTGAGGTTGCTGTGAGCTAGGCTGACCCCACGGCACTCACTCTAGCCTGGACAACAAAGTGAGTCTGTCCCCCCCCAAAAAAATGTCTATTTATATAAAAAGCTAAATGTATCTAGATTTCTTCTTTAAACAGAAATATTAATACTAAGGTTTCAATTCTTGGTTTGACATGCTACACTTAATTCCACATCTTTCTGATATTAAGTTATATGCCCACGTCAGATACCCTCTAAGGGGGAAAGTTCCATCACAGGTAGCAGAGGTTAATTAATTCTTCATCTTCCTAAGGTTGAAAGATACGTTCCCACTTAAAAAAAAAAAAATCGCAGCCCTCCCAGTTAATCGAGGTCACCTGCCCACTAAGGACGACAGCTGCGGGGCTGTGGGGGCTAACCATGCCCTCACCAGAGCCTCCAATTCTGTTTGCGCAGTTGAATCTCTGCCCCAGAGGAGTGCTGAGAGGACCTCGTTATATAGCTGGTGGGGACAATGAGACAGGGCCAGGTGTTGGCTCTTAGGCTCTTCTGCTTAATTTAGGGCTAAAAGCTTCTCGCTAAACCTGTGAATGTCAGCAAGCTGGCTGGCTGACCCACCTGCACAGTGACCAGTGGGTATTTGCAGGTAGATTAAGAATGACAAATATCTGGCCCATGAGAAGCCACTCCCTGATCATGTCCCCACTCCCTCGTTAAGACAGCCCCACCCAGAGCCAACTTGACTAATCCCGTGGGAGAGGAAATCCATGGTGTTGACAACCCAAAACAAGTGACTGAGGCAAAGTCCCAATCAGCAGAGGTTTATTAAGCAAAAGTTGAGGGTGTACCTGGGAAAAACACAAACCACAGATAAATCTGTGGCTGATTTTCAAAAGAGGAACTTAGGAGCATCAGTATTTAAAGGGAGATAAAGCATGAAGAAAAAAAGGCAAGGGCCCGGGAGGGTAGTGAGAGAAAATGGTTACACTCCCGTAAGACCCAGGAAAATTTACATTTTGCATAAGATAAGGTGAAGGTTGTAAGGTTTTTCGGTGGTGGTGGGAAAAAAAGACAGAAAGAGTGGGGGCCAAACCACATGGCTTTATTATACACTCCTGGACAAGGCTCTGGGGCCCCGAGATGGGGGGGCCCCAGAAGTCTCCGTTTGAAAGGGCTGAGGCCTTTTATACCCTTTGGGCAGGGCTAGGGACTTTTGGCAGGAAGAGCTGGGGGGTTTCCATTATGACCTTGGGTGGTCATTGAGAAATAGGAGGGGCTGGTGGTATCTATGGAATCCAGAAGCAGAAAGGTTCTCATCTCATCTGGGTGTGGTTCCTCTCAGCGGGGCCTGGCAGTTTGTCCTTGGCCGGTCTGGTCTCCTGAGCCTTTTCTTTTTGGATCTAGGGAAGGGAGGGAGCCCACCACCAGCCTTACAAATGTTAGAAAAGAAAAACAGAGTGAAGGAAGCATCGATTACATAGATGTCCCTGGGTAGGTAGAAGAATGTTTGATTCTGTCTTGTCTCTGTTCTGTGCCTGTGAAGATAAACTTGAAGATAAACATTATTAGCGTGGAATCAAACAGACATTAGTTTTAGGAGCTAGACATAGCCTGCAGACCTAAAGTTACAATTTGCATGTCGTTGCATACGGGAGGCCAGCAAGGAAATTCTTATGAGTGATCTGTGGGCCAGTCCTTCACTGTCCTAAAGCCCAAGGCCTTCACCTTCCCTTCTGCATAAGTGGTGGGTAGGGAGGTGCTGATATTTTTATTTGCTTTTACAGTGCCTTCCCTGTGTGGGGCAGAGGAACTTTCCTGCTGGTTGGGAGGTTGAGGATAGCAGGGAACTGCGCCCAGGGTGGGGTAATCAGCTAACAGCACACTTCTGCTTCTGTTTATCTCTTGTTTGCTACACTGCTGCATGGAGCTTCATGGGATGAAACAAAACGCAAGGCTTGAACGCCCAATCAGGGGAAGGAATGGCTTGGCAGGCGGGCAACCAACCCACCAATCATTTTAAAGGGTAACAGCGGGGAATGCCCAATCAGGGGAAGGAATGGTTTGCCGCAGGCGGGCAACCAACCCGCCAATCATTTTAAAGGGAAACAGCGGGGAACCAATCATTTTAAAGGGCAACGCATGATCCGCGTGTGATCAGCTTGTGCACCATGGGGATAAAAGGCTTGCCGTTGTTCCAATTGGGGTCCTTGCCTGCAGGAGTGACCACTGCGTTGGTGCTCTGGGGCTCGGCCCCTGGCTAGCCAGAAAATAAAGCTCCTCTTGTGTGATTGCATCCTCGATGTCTCTGCTTTTCTGTCCGGTGGGGCTGTGGGAGGTCAGTCCCTAACACCTGGACTAATAGTCACCAGCCCTGGAGAGGAAAGGAGGCCTGTCCAAGTGTCCCTCACCCAGGACTGGGTTAATGAGTGACCAGGTTGGGGGATTTCCAGGCTTTTTCCTGTTGTCTGTGAATAACTGTGGCCTGAGGTGCCTGGCCCCGCGCAGTGGGGAGGAGGAATGGGTGCCTGCCACACCACCTTGGGCACCCAGGACGGTGCTCCCGGGTGGGAGCCTCCTGGGAGGCCCCGCGTGGGGAGGTGCAGGTGGCTGGAAAGGGAGCTGCAGCAGGCTCCCTGGGACAAGGTGAGGTGCTGAGGGAGGAGCACAGGCCAGAGTCCTGTCATCTGCCGGCCTCCCTGTGCGGTCAGCGTCTTCAGCCAACGTCTCAGAGCAGCTGTCCACGTCTCACCACCAGCACCGCTGCCCCCAGCCCAAGCCCTCCCCGTGTCTCCCACACCGCAGTGGCTCCTCACCGTGCTGCCTACCACTGCCTCTGTCCCTGCAGTCCCCTGCCCTCCCAGCAGCCAGAGGGAGCTTGGAACTCGTAAGTCACATGGGGTCACCCTTTTGCTCAGAACCCTCCAATGACTCCCAGTCATGGAAAGGCCAACACCCTCCCCATGGCTGCAAGGCTGCACCATCAGCTGCCCGCCCCGTGCTCACCTCCGGCCCCAGTTCACAGTCCTGGCCCCGTGCTTCCCTCCCTTCTGCCGTCCTGGCCTCTTTGTCTCTGCCACTCCTTGAGGGCAGGCACGGTCCTCAGGGCCTGTCCCCTCACTCTCCGCTCTGCCCAGTGCTCCCACAAAGCCATGTGCTCCCAGCTGTCCCACAGCGGCTCCCTCACCTCCTTTGGATCTGCTGCGTGTTGCCTCCCCTAAGTGCAGCAGTCTCCGACAGCCCCATTTTACACGGCAAGCCCTCCTCCCAACAGCACCCCGTCTCTTTCCATGCTCCGTTTTTGGCCATCTTCATACTTACACTAAGAAAAATATTAAATTTTTCTTATTTTGTTTACTGTTGATCTCCCTTCCTAGAATGCAAGCTCCAGCGGGGAGGGGTTTCTGTATACATGTGTGTGACTGCTGTCCCAACCCTTAGAACAGTGGCACTAAGATAGGGTAGCTGCTTAATAAATATTGGTTTGGTTCATGATAACAATAGCTTGACTTTATTAAATACTTACTAAGTACCAGACACTGTTCTAAACACTTTTCATGTGTCATTTCATTTTTGTGTAATTTTACAAGGTAAGTTCTGATATCCGCATACCCAGATAAGGCAACTGAGGCACAGAGCCCTTATGGTACTAGCTGGTATGTGATGGAACCAGAAGTTTAATCCAGATAGTCTGACTCCAGAGACTGAATTCTTAGCTACTCTCAAATGAATGAATAAAAGAAAAAAAAAAAAAAGAATAAGAGTAATGATTTATTTGTACCCAGACCAGAAACAATAAAATGTGGAGTTTGACAGACCTAGGTTAAAATTCTAGATTTGCTATGTACTGGAATACATAAGTTGGACAAGTTTCTTAACTTCTCTAAGTTTCAGGGTCCTTGCGGGCAGAAAAGGGAAAATCTGTTTTTATTGTAATACATATATATATAATTTTTAAGTTAGGCCATTCTTGATCCGTTACTGTCCTCTAGTGGTCAGCTAAAATAACAGCATAACTGCAATGTTGAATACAAAATCTCCAAATGGTGTAGCCCCAAAGTCAGTAGTTTCTCCAAATAAAAGAGCCCATCCCTCTTAAGCCTCCTGGATCCTATTAGTCTTCAGGAACTAAGTGAAAGGTCAGGCTTCCACAAAGGGAACCAGGAAGCCGAGCCCATGTGGGTCCCTGTAGGACAGAAAGGCTCCAGGGAAATGATCCTGATGATCCTGAAGAAGAAGTTAACCACCCCTTCCACCCCCACCCCCACACATAAATAAACGAACAAAAGATAACAGCCCCTGTAGGTTTTACAGGTGAGTTTTCTAGAGAACTCTAAAAAACATGTCCTGGCTATGTGATGATTAATCTGATGTGTCAGCTTGACTGGGCCACAGGATGCCTAGCTCATTTTATACTAGTATGACCTTGACATCAAGCCCAGGCAAGGGCAACTAAAAGTAAGAAAATTCTAGAACAAGCTTAGTTATGATTATAGATACAAAATCCTAAATTAAAAAACAGAGAACAGAATCCACATTACATATAAATATAGAAACAAATATGTGGTAGAGTTTAGTAAAAAATGGAAGGACAGTTTAACATCAGTGAACAATTCCTATATTCTGAATCTCAATACATTAAAAGATAAGAAGTATATGATCACTTTAATAAATAAGTAAAAATCATTTGGTGAAATTAAACACTCCTTTTTTTTAAAAATCTTAGCAACTTAGGATTAGTAGGGTAATACATTAACCTAATAAAGGATATTTACCAAATTCATATTTAAGGGTGAAACTCTAGCATTCCCAAAAAGTCAAGAATGAGAATGTTATCTATTCACAATTTTACTGGCATTTCCAGCTAATGTAATAAAATAATATAAAGAAATAAGTTTAAGAAATAGAGTTAACACCATCCTTATATGCATGATTTCTTTTCTACCTAGAAAATATTAATAAAAGAATCTACATGAAAAGTATTAGAACTAATGAGTATTTAGCAGGATTGCTGAATACAAGGTCATCCTACACAAATTGATAGCATTCTTATTAAATGCTAATTGGATTAGCAACAAGAAATAAGAAAATATGGGCGACTTCCGGGGCCCCGCTCTTGGGGCCCCAGAACCTCGTCCAGAAAAAAAAAAAAAAAAAAAAAAGAAATAAGAAAATATAATCAAAAGGATACTATTTCCATCACGAGCTGGGAGGTCAAGCAGTGACCTATGTTAATGCCACTGTACTCCAACCTAGGTGACAGAGTGAGATCCCATCTCAAAAAAAAAAAGATATTTCCAATTGCAACAAAAATTATATGGCACTAGGAATATATAGAGAACAAAAGATTGCTCTCTGGGAGGCCGAGGTGAGCGGATTGCTCGAGGTCAGGAGTTTGAAACCAGCCTGAGCAACAGTGAGACCCCATCTCTACTATCAATAGAAAGAAATTAATTGGCCAACTAAGATACATATATATAATTAGCCGGGCATGGTGGTGCATGCCTGTAGTCCCAGCTACTCCGGAGGCTGAGGCAGGAGGATGACTTGAGCCCTGGAGTTTGAGGTTGCTGTGAGCTAGGCTGACACCACGGCACTCACGTTAGCCTGGGCAGCAAAGCGAGACTCTGTCTCAAAAAAAAAAAAGATTGCTAAGCATTTTCTCAGAAAACTATAAAACATTTTTTATTTATTTTTATTTTTTTATTTTTATTTTTTTTTGAGACAGAGTCTCACTTTGTTGCTCAGGCTAGAGTGAGTGCCATGGCGTCAGCATAGCTCACAGCAACCTCAAACTCCTGGGCTCAAGTCATCCTCCTGCCTCAGCCTCCCGAGTAGCTGGGACTACAGGCATGCACCACCATGCCTAGCTAATTTTTTCTATGTATATTAGTTGGCCAATTAATTTATTTTTTATTTATAGTAGAGACGGGGTCTCGCTCTTGCTCAGGCTGGTTTCCAACTCCTGACCTTGAGCAATCCGCCCCGTCTCGGCCTCCCAGAGTGCTAGGATTACAGGCGTGAGCCACCTCGCCCGGCCTAAAACATTTTTTAATGTAATGAAATACAAATACATTATTTTTTTATTTAAAGACATCACAAATCATGAATGAAATACAAATACTATACAACCCAGCCATCATGCTCCCAAATGAGCTAAAAACTTATGTTCACACAAAAACCTATGCATGAATGATTACAACAGCTTTATTCATAATTGCCAAAACTTGGAAACAACCAAGACAACCTTTGAGGCTGGGCATGGTGGCTCACACCTCTAATCTGAGCACTTTGGAAGGCTGAGGTGGGAGGAACGCTTGAGACAGAGGTTCGAAACCAGCCTGAGCAAGACCCCGCCTCTACAAAAAATACACAAATGAGCCAGGCATGGTGGCACACACCTATAGTCCCAGGTACTCAGGAGCCTGAAGCAGGAGGATCACTTAAGCCCAGGCATTGGAGGTTGCACTGAGCTATGATGAGGCCACTGCACTTTAGCTGGGGTGACAGAGCAAGACTCTGTCTCGGGGAAAAAAAAAAGGATAACCTTTGATAGGTGACTGGATAAACTGTGGTACATCCAGCCAGTGGAATATTATTCAGCTCTAAAAAGAGATGAGCTATCAAGTCATTAAAAGCCAAGGAAGATACTAAATACATATCACTAAGTGAAAGAAGCCAATCTGAAAAGGCCACATATTGCATGATTCCAACTTTATGACATTCTGGAAAACACAAACTATGGAGACGGTAAGATTTGTGGTTGTCATGGGTTGGAGGGAGGGATGGACAGGAAGAGCTCAGAGGATTTTTCAGGGCCTTAAAACTGCACGATACTATAAGGGCAGATATATGCCATCGTGCATTTGTCAGAATCCACAAAAGGCACAGCACCAAGAGTGGACTCTAATGTACGCCATAGACTTTGGATGATAAGGATGGGTCATCGTCAGTTCACGGATTGTAGCAAATGTACCACTCTGTGGGGGATATGCCAGTCTAGCGTGGGAAATGAGGGGTGTGGTTAGTGGGAGGCCGTGCATGTGTAGGGGTAGTTGGGGGATATGGGAACTTCCTGCTCAATTTTACTGTGAACATACAGCTGCACTAAAAAATTAAGAAAGACCTAAATAAGTGGAAATACGTAATTTGTTCATGGATGCAAATATTCCATATAGTAATATGTCAGTTAACCAGTAAATAAATCCATAATGGCAAAACTATTCTAATAAAAAAAGCTTATCAGAGGCTGGGTTCGGTGGCTCCCGCCTGTAATCCTAGCACTCTGGGTGGCCAAGGCTGGCAGATCACTCAAGGTCAAGAGTTCAAAACCAGCCTGAGGCCAGGCGTGGTGGCTCACGCCTGTAATCCTAGCACTCTGGGAGGCCAAGGCAGGCAGATCGCTCAAGGTCAAGAGTTCAAAACCAGCCTGAGCAAGAGCGAGACCCTGTCTCTACTATAAATAGAAAGAAATTAATTGGCCAGCTAATATATATAGAAAAAATTAGCCGGGCATGGTGGCACATACCTGTAGTCCCAGCTACTCGGGAGGCTGAGGCAGAAGGATTGCTTGAGCCCAGGAGTTTGAGGTTGCTGTGAGCTAGGCTGACGCTACGACACTCACTCTAGCCTGGGCAACAAAGCAAGACTGTCTCAAAAAAAAAAAAAAAAAAAAGTTTATCAGGGTTTTTCATGGAACTAGATAAACTGATTCCAAATCCATATGGAAGCGTAAAGCCCTAAGAATAGTCAATAAAATACCAAAGAAAAGGAAAGAAAAGAAGGAAGAAAGGAAGAAAGGAGGCTATGAGGGAAAAGAAAAGAAAAAATAGAAATAAAGGAAATGGCAATGCAAATTAAAACTGTACAACCATTAGATATGTAAAAGTCAAAATGTCTGATAATAATGTCAATGGAAAAAAGCCAAACTCTGCAAAATAATTTTATTTATTTTTATTTATTTATTTATTTTTTGAGACAGAGTCTCACTTTGTTGCCCAGGCTAGAGTGAGTGCCGTGGCGTCAGCCTAGCTCACAGCAACCTCAAACTCCTGGGCTCAAGCAATCCTTCTGCCTCAGCCTCCCGAGTAGCTGGGACTACAGGCGTGTGCCACCATGCCCGGCTAATTTTTTCTATATATATTTTAGTTGGTCAA
Organism: Microcebus murinus; assembly: GCF_040939455.1. Classification (NCBI taxonomy): domain Eukaryota; kingdom Metazoa; phylum Chordata; class Mammalia; order Primates; family Cheirogaleidae; genus Microcebus; species Microcebus murinus. The sequence goes on along the minus strand of NC_134105.1, from coordinate 28,883,623 downwards.
TTAATTTCTTTCTATTTATAGTAGAGATGGAGTCTCGCTCTTGCTCAGGCTGATCTCGAACTCCTGACCTTGAGCAATCCACCCGCCTTGGCCTCCCAGAGTGCTGGGATTACAGGCGTGAGCCACCATGCCCGGCCCTGCAAAATAATTTTAAAGAGATTTATTTTTAGCCAATTATGAGGACCATGACCCGGACCCACTGCCAAGAGGCCTTGGGCAAGTGGACTTGTGGCTGGGTTACAGTTTGATTTTTATACATTTCAGAGACAGGGGTTACAGGTAAATCCATCAATCAATACATGGGAGGCATACATTGGTTTGGCCCAAAAAAGTGGGACATCTCAAAGTGGGGGTTTAAAGATTCTTTGGATTGTAATTGGCTAAAGACATGAAGCTTTGTCTAAAGACTTGGAATGTTTTAACAAAAACTGTTTACTAGAGATAAGCCACTATTTGTTGTATAAAGGTTAGTCTTGCATACCCTTAGGCCTGTTAATGGGTTACAAAGGAAGTCTCCAAGAAGGGAGGGGGGCATGATAAGTCATGTCTGACCTCCCTCCTCCTGGCAGGCAATTTAGTTTTAGGATATTCCTTTGGCCTCCAGAGGATCCATTCAGTCAGCTGGGGGGGGGGGGTGAGCATTTTAGTTCACAATAACAAGTGTTGTTAAGGACTTGTGGAAATTTATAAGCTGCTGATGGGAGTGTAATTGATACAACCACTTACAGGGAAATTTGACAATATCCTGAAAAGCTGTATTCCCTCCAACCCAGCAGTTATATCACCCTAGAGAAATTCTCCCCAAATGTGCTGCAGCAGACATTGTCAAGGTATGGAAGTACTGCTAGTGGAGAAAAAAATGGATCAACTGCAATGTCCACCACTAGAAAAATAAATAATGTCATGTTCTTCCAACAAAAGACAATTGAGGCCGGGCGCGGTGGCTCACGCCTGTAATCCTAGCTCTTGGGAGGCCGAGGCGGGCGGATTGCTCAAGGTCAGGAGTTCAAAACCAGCCTGAGTAAGAGTGAGACCCCGTCTCTACTATAAATAGAAAGAAATTCATTGGCCAACTGATATATATATAAAAAATTAGCCGGGCATGGTGGCGCATGCCTGTAGTCCCAGCTACTCGGGAGGCTGAGGCAGAAGGATCACTCGAGCCCAGGAGTTTGAGGTTGCTGTGAGCTAGGCTGACGCCACGGCACTCACTCTAGCCTGGACAACAAAGCGAGACTCTGTCTCAAAAAAAAAAAAAAAAAAAAAAAAAAGACAATTGAGGCCAGGTGCCCCAGCACTGTGGGAGGCCAAGGCTGGAGGATTGCTTGAGGCCAGGAGATCGAGATCAGCCAGAACAACAGTGTAAGACCCCACCTCCACAAAATTGTTTTTAAAAAATTAGCCAGGAGGCTGGGCATGGTGGCTCACATCTGTAATCTTAGCACTCTGGGAGGCTGAGACTGAAGGATCGCTTGAGCTCAGTAGTTCAAGACCAGCCTGAGCAAGAGTGAGACTCCATCCCTACTAAAATTAGAATGAAATTAGCTGGACAACTAAAAACTCATGGAAAAAATGAGCCGGCCATGGTGGCACATGCCTATAGTCCAGCTACTTGGGAGGCTGAGGCAGGAGGATTGCTTGAGCCCTGGAGTTTAAAGTTGCTGTGAGCTAGGCTGATGCTACAGCACTCTAGCCAGGGCGACAGAGTGAGACTCTGTCTTTTTTTTTTTTGAGACAGAGTCTCACTTTGTTGCCCAGGCTAGAGTGAGTGCCGTGGCATCAGCCTAGCTCACAGCAACCTCAATCTCCTGGGCTCAAGCAATCCTCCTGCCTCAGCCTCCCAAGTAGCTGGGACTACAGGCATGTGCCACCATGCCCACCTAATTTTTTCTATATATATTAGTTGGCCAATTAATTCTTTCTATTTTTATAGTAGAGATGGGGTCTGGCTCAGGCTGGTTTCGAACTCCTGACCTGGAGCAATCCGCCTGCCTCAGCCTCCCAGAGTGCTAGGATTACAGGCATGAGCCACTGTGCCTGGCCGAGACTCTGTCTTAAAAAAAATTAAGGCTGGCCGCAGTGGCTCACGCCTGTAATCCTAGCTCTGGGAGGCCGAGACAGGAGGATTGCTTGAGCTCAGGAGTTCAAAACCAGCCTGAGCAAGAGCGAGACCCCATCTCTACTAAAAATAGAAATTAATTGGCCAACTAAAAATATATACAGAGAAAATTAGCTGGACATGGTGGTGCCTGCCTGTAGTCCCAGCTACTAGGAAGATCGAGGCAGAAGGATCGCTTGAGCCCAGGAGTTTGAGGTTGCTGTGAGCTAGGCTGACGCCACAGCACTCTAGCCCGGGCAACAGTGAGACTCTGTCTCAAAAAAAAAAAAAAAAAAAAAAATATTAGCCAGGTATTGTTGCATGTGCCTGTAGTCCTAGATACTCAGGAGGCTGACCCAAGAGGATCACACTTGAGCCTGGGAATTGGAGGTTGCAGTGAGCTGTGATCATGCCGCTACAACTCCAGTCTGGAAAACAGAGTAAGACCCTTTCTCAAAAACAAAACAAAACACAAAAAGTCAATTTAGTCATTTAATAAATGAACCAGATCTATATGTAGCAATATAATATGAGTAAACAAACAAGTTGCAGTAATATATCTATAAGAAAAAAAAATTTTTTTTTTTGAGACAGAGTCTCACTTTGTTGCCCAGGCTAGAGTGAGTGCCATGGCGTCAGCCTAGCTCACAGCAACCTCAAACTCCTGGGCTCAAGCAATCCTCCTGCCTCAGCCTCCCGAGTAGCTGGGACTACAGGCGTGTGCCACCATGCCCAGCTAATTTTTTCTATATATATATGTTAGTTGGCCAATTAATTTCTTTCTATTTATAGTAGAGACGGGGTCTCGCTCTTGCTCAGGCTGGTTTCAAACTCCTGAGCTCAAAGGATCCGCCCGCCTCAGCCTCCCAGAGAGCTAGGATTACAGGCGTGAGCCACTGTGCCCGGCTCAGAAAAATATTTTTAAATCACAGTTTTTAAAATTATTGAAATAAAATTCACATAATAATACCGTCACACCCATTAAGATGGCCACTAACAAAAGGACAGGAAATAACGAGTGTTGGTGAAGAGGCAGAGTAACTGGAATCCTTATTCCCTGGGTTCCAGCTACTTGAGCACTGGGTTGGTTGGTGGGAATGAGAAATGGTACAGCCACTATGGAAAACAGTATGAGGGTCCTCAAAAAATTAAAAATAGAATTACCAACCAGCCTGAGTAAGAGTGAGACCCTGTCTCTACTAAAAAAAAAAACAAAACAAAACAAAAAACAATTAGCCAAGCAACTAAAAATAGAAAAAATTAGCTGAGTGTGGTGGCATGCGCCTGTAGTCCCAGGTACTCGGGAGGCTGAGGCAGGAGGATCGCTTGAGCCCAGGAGTTTGAGGTTGCTGTGAGCTAGACTGACACCATAGCACTCTAGCCAGGGCAACAGTGCAAGAATCTGTCTCAAAAAATAAATAAATAAATAGAATTACCATATGATCCAGCAATATCATTTCTGAGTATATGTCCAAAATAATTCAAAAAAGGGTCTCAAAGAGATATTTGCACACCCATGTTCACACAGCATTATTCACAATAGCCAAGAGGCAGAAATATCCCAAAAATGTCCACTGACAGATGAGAAAATAAAGAAAATGTTGTGGGCCCGGCGCGGTGGCTCACGCCTATAATCCTAGCACTCTGGGAGGCCGAGGCGGGCTGATTGCTTGAGGTCAGGAGTTCAAAACCAGCCTGAGCAAGAGCGAGACCCCATCTCTACTATAAATAGAAAGAAATTAATTGGCCAGCTAATATATACAGAAAAAATTAGCCGGGCATGGTGGCACATGCCTGTAGTCCCAGCTACTCGGGAGGCTGAGGCAGGAGGATTGCTTGAGCCCAGGAGTTTGAGGTTGCTGTGAGCTGGGTTGACGCCACAGCACTCACTCTAGCCTGGGCAACAAAGTGAGACTCTGTCTCAAAAAAAAAAAAAAAAAAAAAAAGAAAGGGCCGGGCGCTGTGGCTCACGCCTGTAATCCTAGCTCTTGGGAGGCCGAGGCGGGCGGATTGCTCAAGGTCAGGAGTTCAAAACCAGCCTGAGCGAGACCCCGTCTCTACTATAAATAGAAAGGAATTAATTGGCCAACTGATATATATATAAAAAATTAGCCGGGCATGGTGGCGCATGCCTGTAGTCCCAGCTACCCGGGAGGCTGAGGCAGAAGGATCACTCGAGCCCAGGAGATTGAGGTTGCTGTGAGCTAGGCTGACGCCACGGCACTCACTCTAGCCCGGGCAACAAAGTGAGACTCTGTCTCAAAAAAAAAAAAAAAAAAAAAAAAAAAAAAAAAAAGAAAGAAAGAAAATGTTGTGGCTGGGGGTGGTGGCTCACGCCTGTAATCCCAGCACTCTGGGACGCCAAGGCAAGTGGATTGCTCAAGGTCAGAAGTTCGAAACCAGCCTGAACAAGAGCGAGACCCCATCTCTACTATAAATAGAAATAAATTAATTGGCCAACTAATATATATAGAAAAAATCAGCTGCCCCCTCCTCACTACTGCACTTGACTAGTCTAAAAAAAATAAAAAGAAAGAAAAAATCAGCCGAGCATGGTTTGCATGCCTGTAGTCCCAGCTACTCGGGAGGCTGAGATAGGAGGATTGCTTTAGCCCAGGAGTTTGAGGTTACTGTGAGCTAGGCTGACGCCACGGCACTCACTCTAGCCTGGGCAACAAAGCGAGACTCTGTCTAAAAAAAAAAAAAAAAGAAGAAGAAAAGAAAAGAGAAAAGAAAAGAAAATGTTGTATATACAGTGGAGTATTATGCAACCTTAAACAAGGAAGGAAATCTTGTCACATACTACAATATGGATGAACATCAAGGACATTATGCTAAGGGGAATAAGCCAGTCACAAAAGGACAAATACCATCTGCTTCAACCCATATGAAGTGTCTAAACCAGTCATAATCATAGAAACAGAAAATGGAAAGGTAGTTTCCAAGGGTGAGTGGGTGGGAGAATTATTAAGTTTAGAGTTTTGCAGGATGAAAAAGTTCTAGAGATTGGTTGCACAATTTAAATATAGTTAACACTGCTGAACAGTACACTTAAAATGGTTCAGATGGTAAACTTAATGTTATGAATCTTTTCCCATAATAAAAAATGTACTTAAAGTTAATCATTTTAAGTATTTTAAACTATACAATTCAGTGGTTTTTAATATATTCAGAGCTTTGTAACCATCACCCCTATCTAATTCCAAAACATTTTTTTATTTCAACTTATTATGGGGGTACAAATGTTAAGGTTACGTATATTGCCCATGCCCCCCCCCCCCACCTCGAGTCAGAGCTTCAAGCGTGGCCATCCCCCAAACATTGCACATCTCACTCATGGTGTTTGTGTATACCCGTCCCCTCCTCCCCCCTCCACCTGCCCGACACCCAATAAATATTATTCCTATATGTCCATTTAGGTGTTAATCCATTAATACCAATTTGCTGGTGAGTACATGTGGTGCTTGTTTTCCATTTTTTTTTTTTTTTTGACACTTTGTTGCCCAGGCTAGAGTGAGTGCCATGGTGTCAGCCCAGCTGACGGCAACCTCAATCTCCTGGGCTCAAGCAATCCTCCTGCCTCAGTCTCCAGAGTAGCTGGGACTACAGGCATGCACCACCATGCCCGACTAATTTTTTCTATATATATTAGTTGACCAATTAATTTATTTCTATTTATAGTAGAGACAGGGTCTCACTCTTTTTTGGGGGGGTCTCACTCTTGCTCAGGCTGGTTTCGAACTCCTGACCTTGAGCAATCCGCCCGCCTCGGCCTCCCAGAGAGCTAGGATTACAGGCGTGAGCCACCACACTGGCCTGTTTTTCCATTCTTGAGATACTTCACTTAGAATGGGTTCCAGCTCTCTCCAGGAAAATACAAGAGGTGCTTTATCACCATTGTTTCTTTTTTTTTTTTTTTTTTTTTTAAATTGTGGACGAGGTTCTGGGGTCCAAAGAGAGGGGGGCCCCAGAAGTCGCCCTCACCATTGTTTCTTAAAGCTGAATAGTACTCCATGGTATACATATACCACATTTTATTAATCCACTCATGAATTGATGGGCACTTGGGTTGTTTCCACAACTTTGCAATTGTGAATTGTGCTGCTATAAACATTCAAGTCTTTTTCATAAAGTGACTTTTGATCTTTTGGGTGGATGCCCAGTAGTGGGTTTGCTGGATCAAATGGTAGATCTACTTGTATCGCTTTAAGGTATCACTATATTGCTTTCCACAGAAGTTGAACTAGTTTGCAGTCCCACCAGCAGTGTAGGAGTGTTCCTATCTCTCTGCATCCACCCAGGCCAACATTTATTGTTTCGGGACTTGTTAATAAGAGCCATTCTCACTGGAGATAAGTGATATCTCATTGTGATTTTGATTTTCATTTCCTTGATGATTAGAGATGTTGAGCATTTTTTCATGTTTGTTGGCCATTATTCTGTCTTCTTTTGAAAAATTTCTGTTCATGTCCTTTGCCCATTTTTTGATAGGGTTGTTTGATTTTTCCTTGCTGATTTTCCTGAGTTCTAAATAAATTCTAGTTATCAGCCCTTTATAGGATGTGTAGCTTGTGAAAATTTTCTCCCATTCTGTGGGTTGTCTGTTTGCTCTCTTGACAGTTTCCTTGGCTGTGCAGAAGCTCTTTAATTTGATCAGGTCCCATTTATTTATTTTTGTTGCTGCTGTGATTGCCTTTGGGGTCTTCTTCATAACTTCTTTGCCTAGGCCAATGTCTAGAACATTTTTATCACTCCAAAAAGAAGCCATTAATCAGCCACTTGTATTCTACTCTTCCTCCTTGGCAACCTCTCATCTACCTTCTGTCTCTATGGATTTGTGTATTCTGTGTAAATGGAGTCATATAATATGTGGCCTTCTGTGTCTGGCTTCTGTCACTTATAATGTTTTCAAGGCTGATTCATGTTGGCGTGGATAGGCATTTAATTTCTTTTTATTGCTTAATAATATTTCATTGTATGGATATACCACATCTTGTTATCCATTTGTCAGCTGATGAACATTTGGGTTGCTTCTGCTTTTTGCCTATTAAGAATAATGCAGCCATGAGGACACCTTCTGTTTTGCTCATAGAAATAGACTGTAAGGATACACATGAAATTAATAATAACAACTGCTCCTAGGAAAAAAAGAGAGGGAGAGGAATTAGATTGGACAGAGGAACAAAGGGGACTTCAGCTTTATCTATGATGTTCTATTTATTTTATATAAAAATATATCTGAAGCATTCAACAGCCATCCTAGACCTTAGGGATGGAGGGGAATACATATACAGGAAGCAAAAATGTTAATAATTGATTATTCTGGGAGCTGAGTATACATGGGTGTTTGTTATGCTGGTCTCTGGGCTTTCTATATTTAAACATTTTTTAATTAAAACAATGTATACTCGGGACCTAAACTTCCTATAGCAAAGGTCTGGCGCCAGTGGGGCTGTGGTATCCAGAATAAGCAAACACTGTCGTGTGGGAGAACCCAGGAGGAAGAGGCCAAGCCTTGGACAGGGGGAGCGGCTAGAGGCTCCTTAGAAAGCTGACGCAGAAGCCCCTGAGCCCACTCGCATGGCTCTCCTGGGACCCCTAGAAAGAGGGTCCAGACTGGATCTCCATGACACCTGGTAGCAGAGCCAGGACCAGGTCCAGGTTGGCAGAGACAGTCTGCGACCCTGTCCATGTCTCCTTCCTTCTCAGCATGCTCCAGAAGGAGGCATCAGCCATCTCCACCCCTCCCCGTCCTTGCCTTTCAGTTGCCTCGACTGTCTGCTCAGGACCAGCTACGTAATTAGTGAAGCCAGGTGCAAACACTGATGTGGGGCCACACGTTCAAAGGCTGGTGCCAAGGCAATTCCTAACTCCACAGGAGCAACCATAAGCTGGGTGGTGTCAACATGCAAAGGATGGATGCAGGAGCCACTAGGTCAAGTCGCTGGGCTCATTCATTTGTTCAGGCATTCATTCATTGAAATGAGTGCTCAGTATGTGTCTGGCACTGTGCTTGGCGCTGGGCATACAATGGTGAGCAAGATACGGTCCAGCTTCGAGATGCTCACATTCTAGTGGGGGCTTAGATGTAATCACAGACACACAAACCAGATGTCACAAAGTGCTATGAAGGGAAAGTGGAGGGCCTGTGGGACATAAACAACAAGGGCCCCTGATCACGAGAGACCCCTGCCCCAGAGAGTGGCACTGGATGGAGATCTGAGAGCGGTTATCTTAGCAAGAGATGGGGAATGTGGTGCGGGGGTGAGGTTGGTGAGAACATTCCAGAACATTCCTGGTGGGTGAGCGTGTGATGTCTTCAAGGACCTGCAAAGCCAGTGTAGCTAGAGCAGGGAGGGAGGGAGGGACAGAGAGCCCCAGATGAGACTGAAGAGGGGCCTAATTTCCTGAGCCTCATTCCAGCACCCTTTTCATGGGGCTCCACTTATACTATCATTTCCCTAAAATGTTTCTTTAAATTGTATCCTTCTAAGCAAGAATATTCATGAAATCAAATGACTGACATACCACTTATATTTTTCTAATCCACAGCTGAAATTAAAAATGGTCCTCCATGTCCCACCTAAAGTTATCCCCTGTGCCACCTCAGTTTGGAAAACATTATTGCCAGCTCCTACCTTAAGCACCCTGGGAAGCCTCAGGATATCAGCTGAGTGAGGCTGGTGACATGGTCTCATTTACATTTTTGAAAAATGACTCTGGCTGCCACGTGCAGAGTGGATGCAGGGGCGCAGGAGGAGATGGGTAAGGAAGCTGTTGCAGGCATCGGGAAGAGTCATGGGGATTTGATTTGGGTGGCCAGGCAGATGGGGAAGCCAGCTTTTCCACCAGTGCCCACCCATCAAAACCAAAATCTTCTTTCTTTTATATCCCTCTGTTGATTCAAGGGCTTTCCAGATAAATGGATTCTTGTGTGATCCCCATCTCAGTATCAGCCCCAGGGCCACCAGGATTCAGGACAGTGTGTCCCATGCCCCCCATGAGAGCCCAGCTCCCTGTGCCAGTTCACGCTGACCACAGTTAAGACTTTTGGATCATATCCAGTCAGGCCCTGTGGTCCCCAAACCCACAACAACAGCTTCTACTGGTTGACCACTCTGCATGTGTTTCAGGAACCAAGTGGGTTGTGTGATTTCTTTCCTTTCTTTCTTTCATTTTTTTTAGCACTACTACTTAGAGTTATATAATTCCTATCACTCTATCACCTATATGTTGATGACTCCTAAACTATATGGTCCAAAGTCCACACCTTCCCCAATGGACCACCCTGCTGCGTGGTATTCCTTCTCACCCGTCCTTCCCGGCCTGCCTCACTGCAAACCTTCTACAATCAGAAAGCCTTGACTCCCTCTGACCCTGCCTCCCTGAGGGCCTCTGTCTGTCACTCTCCCATCCTCTGCTGGCAATGGCCCTTCCCCGCTGCTTCTAAACCATTGCTCCTCCACTGTCCTGCAAAACAACTCTCTTTGCTTTTAAGACTCTTGCAAGCCTGCCCTCTCCTCCCCCAGGTCATGAGCTGCATGATGGAGGAGTGGGGTCTGAGATGCTCCACAGTGCCTGCCCTGTGTCCATACCTGGATGCAACGTGAACAAGACTGACAGCCTGGCACTGCCTGTCCGCGGAGGGTCAGGGAGGGAGACAGTTCTAGAATGGACACCCAAGGAAGGGAAGGCAGGCTTTCTAGAGCAGGTCACTTCAGAGCTGAAGGTTTAAAAAGGCTAGAGCTCTGCTGGAAGTTGGTGGGAGGCACCATGGATGAGGAGGGAGAGGAAAGCAGAGGCAGGATGTGTTGGGAAGCCTTTGTTAAAACATTAAAGTTTACTCTGAATGCAATGGAGAGTTACTGAAGATATTAAGCAGGGGAGTGGCAGGATTGGATCTGCATTTTATAAATATAACTGTGGCTACAGTGGGGGAATGGAAGGGGGTGGGAGAAGACCAGGCTGAGAGACTGCTAGAGTGGAAGAAGTGGGGTGGGTCTGAGGCTCCTAGGAGGCAGGTGCAGGATCTGTGCGCTGGTGGTGGGAAGATGGGGGAATGGAGTGAGAAGAGAAACAGGCCAATGCCCAGGTTCTTTTGGTCTGGGCAAATGGGTGGATGGGGAGGGCCAATGAGCACCTGCTCAATGCTAGGAACTGTGGATACAAGAACGAACAGGACCTGCCAGGCCTCTGCCCTCAAAGAGCTTATGCTCCAAATAAATAGATACGTGATAGATTTTCATTCATTCTGGGATGGTAATAAGCATAGCGCCATGACAGAGGTGACAGAGGCACCTACTAGGGAAGGGTGGCCTCTCTGAGGAGGAGATGCTTGAGCTGAGACCTGGAGCATGAGAGAGGCTCCAGCTGGGGAAGCTGAGTCCTGGAACAAGGATGCAGCCAGTGCAAAGGTCCTGCAGGGCCAAAGGGCCAGAGTAGATGGAGTGTGTCATAAGCCAGGCAGGAGTCTTCAAAAAGAGTCTGGAGACTGACCAGGAACCGCAGGCAAGAAGTCTGAGTGTCACTCTCAGGGCCCAGAGGAAGCACCTGCAGTGTTTGATGCACTGGGCCGGGGACACAGGAGGAGGAGCAGGGAGAGCCCCTCAGTTCAGCCTGGGGATTCGTGAATTTAATGTGGCCTGTGGATCATGGTGGAACTCAAGAGAGTGGGACTGGGCTGTGGATGCAGATGCAGGAGTCATTGCACGATGACAATCAAATCCAGGTGAACAGGGGCAATGACCCAGGGAGAGTAGTACTGTCTATAGAGCCAGGTCTAAAGCTTAGCCTGCATTGGAATCACCTGGAGGGATTGTTAAACCACAGACTGCTGGGCCCCCACCCCCAGAGTTTCTTTTCTTTTCTTTTTTCTTCTAGAGACAAGGTCTAGCTCTGTAGCCCAGGCTACAGGGCAGTGGTGTGATCATAGCTCATTGCAACCTTGAACTCCTGGGCTCAAGAGCTTCAGCCCCCCCCCCCCAGTAGGTGAAACAACTGGCTCCCACCCCTACCCTTGGCTAATTCTTTAAAAAACTATTAATATTTGTTGAAATGTGGTCTCATTATGTTGCCTAGTCTGAGCAATTCAGCTTCCTGGGTTCCAATCAATCCTCCCACCTGGGCTTCCCAAAGCACTGGGATTACAGGTGTGAGCCACCGCACCTGGCCTAAAACTTACAGTGTGTGTGTCCCTGGGAGGGCTCAAACCCCAGAGTCTCTGATTCAGTAGGTCCCAGGCTAAGGCCTGAGAATTTAATTTCTAACAGCCCCAGATGATTGTGATGGCGGGCGCTGGTCCAGAGACCGCGTGTTAAGAACCATCGCTATCACGGAGGCGAGGCCAGGACTTAACAGTAAGAAACGGGAACGTGCAGAGGATGGATAGAGAAAGAGCAGCTCGTGAAGAAGTTGCTGAGCAGGGGCAACTGGAGAGATGAAAGGAAGTCGTGTGGTTATTTGATGAATAAGGGTCCCCTCATTAGACCGTTTGGTCTCCGAGGTATCCCTCCCACCTAGCGCAGAGCCGGACGGGCAGGCACTGACTTCGCTAACTGAGAAGCGAGGGAACTCGCAGAAGCCAAGGCTGGAAGCGTTTCAGGGGGGAGCAGCCAACCGTGTCGAACCGTCTGAGCAAATAGATGTGAACTGAGCACCCCTTGCCTACTTTGGCCCCTGTCATTCTCAGCACGCCAATTTTTCCAGAAAACTGATGTCATTCACCAAAATTTGCCTCAGTTTCTAGAATCCTCCTCCCATCCTTTGTTCCTTTCGTCTCCTCCTGGGGAGGGATGATGGAGGGTGACACACTGCGCTGTCCCAGCCTGATGCCTCCACCAGGGCCCCAGGGCCCCCACCCACTCCTCACTCACTGGGGGCTCTGCCTCGGCGTTCTTCACGCTCTCTGGGATCTTCCAACCTTCCCTTAAACTAGCTGGTCTTTGGTAACGGACACCCTCCAGTCACCGCCATCCTAAGGTGCCTCCCAGGATGGCTTCACCACTGCCACCGTTGCCACCCCCTGGATAATCCCCTGTCCCTGTCACTGGCCCTCAGTGTGGCGTTCCCCGGAGTTCAGTGTTCCACCTTCTCCCCTCCACTGCCTTCTTCCAGCATGCAGACCACTACTAACCTATGTGGTTGTTTGGTCATTCAGCCAAGATTTCTGGAGCAACTGCCCCACGCCAGACATTGTGTTAGGCAGTGGGGACACACGGTGGGGAAGCCCCCCTGGCTCAGTGCGGTTTGCAGTCTAGTAAGACAGATGTGCTAGAATTGGAAGAGAATGACACAGGCAGTGAAGGAAAGTGGCCCAGCAAAGTGGTGCCGCTGCTGCCTGAGACGGGATTGCCATGAAAAGCCTCTTCGGGGAGGTGGTACTGAAGGGGCACCTACAGCGGGAGAATGAGCCAGGCAGGGAAGACCTGGGTGATGAGCCTTTCAAGCAGGTGCAAAGCCCCTAATGGAAAGCGTTCAGGCACAGAACAGTGGCAGTGTGGCTGGAGCGTCATAAACAAGTCGTAACGAGGAATGAGACAGGAGAGATAGGCATCAGCTAGCACAGGGACTGGTCTGGATGTTCTTTTAAGAGGAACAAGAAACCCTGAAGGGTTTTAAGCAGGGAAAAGTATTTTTAAATGTCTACTCCAGGTGCTAAATGAAAAATGGATTGGAAAGCAACAGAAGCTGAAGCAGGCAGCCAAGTAGGAAGCTGTTGCATTGGTCCAGGTGAGAGATACAGGCCTGCAGCCTCTCTGATACCTGGCCTGGACACCCAGCTTTTTTTTTTTTTTTCTCCCTGAGAAAGGGTCTTGTTCTGTCACCCAGGCTAGAGTGCAGTGGCATCCTTATAGCTCACTGCAACTTCAAGCTCCTGGCCTTAAGTGATCCTCCCACCTCTGAAAATGCTAGGATTCCAGGTGTGAGTCACCACACCCTGCCTGGATACTCAGCTGTTTTTTTGTTTGTTTGTTTGTTTGTTTGTTTTTCCCTTTGAGACAGAGTCTTGCTCTGTTGCCCGGGCTAGAGTAATTATCAGCCTAGCTCACAGCAACCTTAAACTCCTGGGCCAACCAATCCCCCTGCCTCAGCTTCCCAGGTAGTTGGGACTGCAGTCATGCGCCACCATGCCAACCTAATTATTTCTATTTTTTTTTTTTTTTAGTAGAAATGGGATCTCACTCTTGCTCAGGCTGGTCTCTAACTCCTGACCTCAAGCGATCTTCCTGCCTCAGCCTCCCAAAGTGCTAGGATTACAGGGGTGAGCCACCATGCTCGGCCTTGACACCCAGTTTTTTACTCCACATTCTCCCTTCTTCCTGAGTCCCCACCTTCCACGGAGCCCACGTCTTTTCACTGCCATCCCTCCCATACCCTGACTGGAAACCTGGGAGTGTCTTTTTCTCCCTCGCCTTCCACTGCACTCAATCACTGACTCCTACTGACTCTACTTCCTGCATTTCTCTGAGGTGCAGGCTTTCCTGTCTGTTCCTGCTGCTGTTGTCCTCCTTGGGGCTACATTCAGTAACCTCGGTATCCTCTTTCCCTCTCTTATGGGTTCAGTTGTGTCCCCACCAAAAAAAAAAAAAAAAGAAAAAGAAAGAAAAAAAAGATTTGCTGAAGTCCTAACCCCCAGTACTTCAGAATGTGCCCTTGTTTGTGTAGGGGAAAAAGTATTATCTTTTCTCCATCCATCACAAGGTTTGTGGCTGATACCCCTATAACAAAAGACACGAACAAGAGAAAAGCATACAAAATGTATTTAACATGACATGTGAGCCTTCAGAAATGAAGACCCAAAGACCCAAGGAAAACTGTGTACTTTTATGCACAGGTTTGATGAAGAATGGGCAGTCCCAGGGAGGTATAATGGGACAAAAGGGAGTATGACCTAATGGTAATAAACCAGAGGGGAGGGGGTCATTGCAAGGCCTGTTTGTTCAGATTCCTCTCTGCCATAATCTTCCTTCCCTCCGGGTATAGGGCAAGACACCTGTCACATGAGGTTTTTCAAGAGCAATGGTCACAGAGACCTTTCTGCTTCTGTGGTTTTCTCAATTTCTTTCAGCTCAAAATAATCAGTATGCCAATATTTTGGGGTAACATTTTCCTGCACCCCATGATTTGGAAATAGGGTCATTGTAGATGTATTAGTTAAGATAAAGTCATACTGGCTGGGCGAAGTGGCTCACGCCTGTAATCCTAGCACTCTGGGAGGCCAAGGTGGGAGCTCAGAAGTTCCAGACCAGCTTGAGCAAGAGCGAGATCCCGTCTCTACCAAAAATAGAAAAAATTAACCGTGCATGGTGGCACATCCCTGTAGTCCCAGCTACTCGGGAGGCCGAGGCAGAAGGATGGCTTGAGCCCAGGAGTTTGAGGTTGCTGTGAGCTAGGGTGACGCCATAGCACTCTAACCTGGGCAACAAGGTGACACTCTGTCTCAAAAAAAAATTAAAATTAAAAAAATTTTTTTTTAAAAGATAGTCATGCTGGAGTAGAGTGGCCCCCTAATCCAATATGATTGGCATCATAAGAAGAAGGAAGACAGAAACACAGGGAGAATGTCATGTGAAGGCCAAAGATTGGAGTGATGTATCTGCAAGCCAAGGAACACCAAAGATTGTTTAATATTAATGTTAATATTAAACAAATAAATATTAATATTAATATTATTAATATAATATTACTGATGAGGAAACTGAGGCCATAGACTGGGAAATGACAACCTCCTTCTAGACCTCTGTTTGTAGAATGCTCTTCCCATCTCCATTCCACTTCCACCTTCCAAAACCTATTTTATTTTTTTTGAGACAGAGTCTCGCTTTGTCGCTCAGGCTACAGTGAATGCCATGGCGTCAGCCTAGCTCACAGCAACCTCAAACTCCTGGGCTCAAGCAATCCTTCTGCCTCAGCCTCCCGAGTAGCTGGGACTACAGGCATGTGCCACCATGCCCGGCTAATTTTTTCTATATATATTAGTTGGCCAATTAATTTCTTTCTATTTATAGTAGAGACGGTGTCTCGCTCTTGCTCAGGCTGGTTTTGAACTCCTGACTTCAAGCTATCTGCCCGCCTGGGCCTCCCAGAGAGCTAGGATTACAGGCGTGAGCCACCACGCCCGGCCCCAAAACCTATTTTCTATTAAGGGTCTAGCTCCATTGATGTCTCCTTCAGGAAGTCTTCCCTGAGTATCACCCTTGGTACAGATAATCTCTTCCTTTAGCCTGAAGCCCCTGTCTGTAACAACTAACTCCATAGGCCTTGGGATGCAATAACATATCTGGATGTCAGTTGTTCCCACTAGATTGTGGCCAATTCCAGGGGAGGAATAATGTCTTGTCCATCTCTGTAGCCAGTGTGGAGCCCAGAGCCCTGAACGGAAGACAGCAGTTCTGAATCCCCTCATGCATACCCCTGACCTCCACAGATGATGAATTTTCTAGGTCAGTTCCAGCTTTTAATACCCTGGTCCTTGGTCATGCCGCAAACACATTTGGTCCTGGTTTGAGATCTGAAAATGATGTTCACACATAGTAGGTGCTCAGTAAATGGAGGCATCTTATTCTGTTTTGTACTACTATAACAGAACACCACAGATGGAGTAATTTGTAGAGAACAGAGATTTATTTCTTGTAGTTCTAGAGGCTGGGAAGTCCAAGGTTGAGGGGCCCACATCTGGCGAGGGCTTTTTTGCTGTGTCATCCCTTGGTGGAAGGTGGAAAGGCAATGGGTGCATGAGGGGAGGGGGCCAAACTCATGCTTTCATCAGGAACCCATACCTTCGATAACAGCATTAATCCATTCATGAGGGCAGAGCCCTTTTGACCTAATCACCCTTAGTGGTCCCACCTCTCAACACCATTGCATTGGGGATTAAGTTTCCAACACATGAACTTTAGGGACACATTTACGCCACAGCAAGTGGTTTCTTCTTAGCATTTTCTGATTAACTATAAAGGCCAGCAAGAAGTCAAGCAGATTCACGGCTCTCAGTCTGGGGAGGACAGGAAGGGAAGAACATCTCTCTAGTGAGGAGATACTGGGCCCCTCTTCTTAAAAGGAGCCCATCAGACAGATGGGGAGGCTCAGAGATGTGACAACTGCTGTCCAAAGTTGTGCAGCCTGTCTTGGTGCCTGAACCAAACATCTAGGATCTCAGAGACCCTGTCTGTGGGCAAGTAAGAGTCTTCCTTCCTGAGAGGCAGGGCCATGGTTGCTTATAAGAAGTAGAGCTTTTGTAGGTAGAATTGGCCTCCTGCTGCTGGGAGGATGGGGCTGGGTTTTCCCTGTTCTTACTTTGAGAAGGTCTCTAGATTCAAAGCACTTTTCAACAACTTATAGCCACACACATACACACACACACACACACACACACACACACGCGCTTACTTGTTTCAGCTCTCTCTCCCCAGTAAAGGCAGGTTGTTCTGTGAATATTTAGCTTACAATTCTGTCCCCAGCACCAAGAGCAGAGGGAGCCTGGCTCTTAGGAATGTCACATCTGAATGTTTGTTAAGTGAACAAATGAATGAATCCAGAAGGTCAAGCTCTTACATTTCTGCTATATGCAAAATCCTCACTGCAGACACCTGCATCTATATTCATCTCCCCACCTTGAAGTTTTTCCTTCTTCCTCTTTCTAACCCTGAACATAATCTTTCTCTTGACATGTCAATACCATTGATCAAGTACAGACCCTGTGAGAGTTGGCTCCACCCCAGTGAGAAAAAAAGTGTACCCCTTGCCACCCTGGCAGGGGTAGATTTGTACTGATGTGCACAGGCCTCCTTCCAGATCACCATCCTGATAATGTGTCAAGCCTCTTGCTACCCTACCTGTTTCAACTTTGCAGACCTGGACTCCAGGTAGCTTTGCATTATCTGTTCCCTCTAAGACAAATTAAGTGATAACCTTGTGTTTAGATGTCGGGAATCTAAGTTTTTTTGATTTCCCAGGAACTTGGGAACTGTCCTTGACTTCTTACTCTCTTACCTCCCACATCCAATTAATCACAAATTATACTGTCTAAATATTTTTCTAATCGACATGCTTCTTGCACCTCCATGACCACCACTCTAGTGGCCATCACCTCACATGTCCCCTTGTACCTACCCTCTAATCCTTTTCTATTCTGCAGCCAGGCAGGTTTTTTTAAAAATGTAGTTTGAGCCAAAGCACTTCCTTCTTAAAATCCAGCAGCCTTGCCCTTTGATCTCAGGATAAAGTCCAAAGTGTCTCAAGGCTGTCTCTTCCCTCCTCCACCTCCCACAGCACCACCGTAGATCTTGCAGGCTGGCAACAGTCCACTCCCGCCTCGGGGCTTTTATACATGCTGTTCCCACCGCTTTCACTTAGGGAACTCTGCTCTCTTTTCAGTACAAATGAAGCTTGATAGTAATAACTATTAACATTATGCGAGCAATTTATGTGTATTCATATGTACTAGCTTGCGCTCACAATAACCCTATTGAAGTGATTTTTTTGTTTCTTTGTTTTTTTAAGACAGGGTCTTGCTCTGTTGGAGTACAGTGGCGTCATCATAGCTCACTGCAACCTCAAACTCCTGGGCTCAAGTGATCCTCCTGCTTCAAGCCTTTGAGGACTACAGGCACACACCACCATACCCAACTAAATTTTGTATGTTTTTTTAGAGACAGGGTCTTGCCCTGTTGCCCAGGCTGTTCTCTAACTTCTGGCCTCAAGTGATCCTTCCACCTCAGCCTCCCAAAGTGCTGGGATTACAAGTGTAAACTTACAGATTAGAAATCTGAGGGTCAGAGATGTGAACCAACTTGCTCAAGGCCATACAGGTGGTATAGACACCATCACAAGGACAGGGCCTATGTGGGTTTTGCTCCTCTGTGCCTAGTATTCATTTGTTTATTTAACAAATATTTATTTAACATTTAGTCCATGCCATGTTAAGCACCGTTCTAGATTCCTGTTCTCATAAAGCTTATATACCAGTGGGGGAAAGACTGACACTAAACAGGTAAACAGATGTAGGAACAACACAACTTTTTTTTTTTTGAGACAGAGTCTTGCTTTGTTGCCCAGGCTAGAGTGAGTGCCGTGGCTTAGCCTAGCTCACAGCAACCTCAAACTCCTGGGCTCAAGCAATCCTCCTGCCTCAGCCTCCCAAGTAGCTGGGACTATAGGCATGCGCCACCATGCCTGGCTAATTTTTTTTCTATATATACTAGTTGGCCAATTAATTTCTTTCTATTTATAGTAGAGACGGTGTCTCTCGCTCTTGCTCAGGCTGGTTTTGAACTCCTGACCTTGAGCAATCCACCCACCTTGGCCTCCCAGAGTGCTAGGATTACAGGCGTTAACCACCGTGCCCGGCCCACAATTTTAATAGTAATAAGAACCTTGAAGACAAAAAGATAGGATGGTGAGATAGTGATTAACAGTGCTGGCAGGCTACTTTAGACCAGTGGGTTGAATCTGTCTTAGAAGAAGTACTCCATAAATGTTTCTTAATTTAATATACTTACTAGAATATAAACTCCATGAGGGAGGGAGGGAGGGAATTCTTGTCTTATTGACCTTGGTACCCCCAGCACCTATATTTGGCATTGGCATGGAATAGGTTCAGATTATCCATTTATTTGAATGAATAAATAAATACATATACTTCTTCATTCATTTACTTAAATCAGTGGTTTTCAAGAACAGTGTCTGTGTGCCTTTTGGTAACTTCTGTTTTTGGTTGTCACAATGAAGGGGAAGGTGGTGCTGGCATTTATGGAGGAAGGGATGCTATACATCTTGCCACACATGGGGACAGTCCCACATAACATAGTCCCATAATGTAAAATGACTTTCAAATGACCTGCCAGACCTTCATGAGATGAAAAATATTTTTATAATTATCCAAATCTAGATACACACTCTAAACATAGAAACAGAAGGGTTTTTTTGTGTTTTTTTTTTTTTTTGAGACAGAGTCTCGCTTTGTTGCCCAGGCTAGAGTGAGTGCCGTGGCATCAGCCTAGCTCACAGCAACCTCAAACTCCTGGGCTCAAGCAATCCTACTGCCTCAGCCTCCCGAGTAGCTGGGACTACAGGCATGCACCACCATGCCCGACTAATTTTTTCTATATATATTAGTTGGAATTAATTTCTTTCTATTTATAGTAGAGACGGGTCTCACTCTTGCTCAGGCTGGTTTCCAACTCCTGACCTCGAGCAATCCGCCCACCTTGGCCTCCCAGAGTGCTAGGATTACAGGCACCGTGCTCGGCCAGAAGGTATTTTTATGTCCTCGAATGCAAACTAAATTTCCAGGACTGTCACTAACATGTAAATAGAGGAAATGATTGTATTTTTTTAATTGAACCTTTACCAAAATGTGTTCATCTTTTCAGAAAAATGATATCACCCATGGATTTTCTTTCTTTCTTTTTTTATTTTTTTTGAGACAGAGTCTCACTTTGTTGCTCAGGCTAGAGTGAGTGCCCAGTTTCAGCCTAGCTCACAGCAACCTCAAACTCCTGGGCTCAAGCGATCCTCCTGCCTCAGCCTCCCTAGTAGCTGGGACTACAGGAATGCACCACCATGCCCGGCTAATTTTTTCTATATATATTAGTTGGCCAATTAATTTCTTTCCATTTATAGTAGAGACAGGGTCTCACTCTTGCTCAGGCTGGTTTCCAACTCCTGACCTTGAGCAATCCGCCCACCTTGGCCTCCCAGAGTGCTAGGATTACAGGCGTGAGCCACCACGCCTGGCCTCACCCATGGATTTTCTACTGCATATCTAGCTCTCGAGACTCTACCTCTACGTCACAGTACTCTGAAAATTTCAACAGTTTTCTCATGTATTTGGGCCCAAACATTTGCCTATTGGAATACCTATTATTATATTATTTCGTTATAATTTATTTTATGTCCCTTTGGTTTTTTTATAATTAGGCATTCCATTGATTTTCAAACATTATGCGTGTGGGCGGGTTAAATTATCTATGGATTCTATTCCCAGACTAGGGTGGGGGGCTCTTATGATCTTTTTATTACCAATGGGGGCCCAGTAGTCTCCCGCAGCCACGAGCGGGGGCAGTCCTCCGCTCGCCAGGGGTCGCTGTGGCGCCGCGCGGCCGCGCCGGGTCGCTCTCGCGTGGCCGCCCCGCCTCGGGCCCCCGGGCCGAGTGGGCGGGCACGACTGCGCCCAGGTCGCGAGGCGCCCTTCGACCAGCAGCGCCCGGGGCGGGCGGGTATAAATGGAGCGGTGGCTCCCCCAGCCGCCTCTCTCCGCCCCGGGTCGCTGCTCCCTCCTCCGCTTTCGGGCTTAGCAGCCTGAAGAAAAAGAGAAAAAGATAAAAAAAAACCCGCAAACGCTTCAAAATCTAAAAAAAAAAGAAAAGAAAAGAAAGGAAAAGAAAAAGCGAATCCTCCTCGGAGAACCCGCGGGGAAGTCACTTTTGCGCGCTTCCGGCCTGCCCTGCGCCCGCCGCCGCCGCACTTGGCGTCCGCCGGTCTCCGTCCGTCGGTCCAGGGGTGAGCCGCCCGCCCGCCCGGCCAGCCCGGCCCGCCGTCCGCGTCCGCGCCGCGTGGCAACCCCGGCCCCGCGGCCCGTCGGCGCCCTCGCCCCCCGCGCCCGGCGCACCACGTGTCCGCACTGCCCTTCGACCGCCCGCCCGGGGCTTGCCGAGTCGCACCCACGAGATTTGGTTTCCCTCTTCCCTGGCTGTTGTAATCTTAAACCGCCGGGAGCCCAAGGCCTATATTTATAGAGAAACGCGTGTCCCGAAGGCCGCCGTGGGCAGCATCTGTTTGCCTCCTAAAGGATTTTTAATCCTTCGGAAGGGGATTCCCATTTTAATTTTTTTTTTTCTTTTGGGAATTTGGAGCTTCAAACCAGGACAGCTGAAAATCACAAACTCCCAGGGAGGGCCATATTGTTTTTGAGAGCCTTTTGTCTGAGGTGTTGCAGCCCCGTGCGAGCTGCCCTGAACTCCTGTTTCCCGTCCGGTCTCTGAGCCTACCTACTCCAGCTCGTCGTAGCCTCGCTCTGTGCCACCTGTGAGCCGCGGTGCGGGCCACGGCTCTGAGAGGGGCCCCTTTTGTCCTTTGGTGGGCCCTCTAAGAAGTCCTCCTGGCGGGGCTCGGGGTGGTGGGGGCTGGGGAGATGAACGCTGCGGCCAGCAGCTACCCCATGGCCTCCCTGTACGTGGGTGACCTGCACTCGGACGTCACCGAGGCCATGCTGTATGAAAAGTTCAGCCCTGCGGGGCCTGTGCTGTCCATCCGGGTCTGTCGAGATATGATCACTCGCCGCTCCCTGGGTTATGCCTACGTCAACTTCCAGCAGCCAGCTGACGGTGAGTAGAAGCTGTGCCCACACATGCATGGGATCCCAGGGGACCCCAGGAGTCATCTAGACAGGGCCCTACTGCCAAGGAGGGGGACAACACCACAGCATGCTGCCACAGAAGCCAATAGTGGGGTGCAGGGGTTGAGAAACAGCTGGCATGAGATGACCTGGGTTTCAATTCTGCTTCTATCACTTGCTAACTGGGTGACCTTGGGCTACTCAATAATGGTGGAGTTGGAAGCTAAGGAGACTGTACACAGAGTCAGAGTGAAGTCACTGTCATTCCATTTTGTGTGGTCCTGCTCTAGTGGGGCTGGGCTGTTAGAGACCCTTGCCTGGTCTGGTCAGTGGGCATAGGCTTGTGCCCCTCACAGGCCTACCAAAAACACAGGATGGTTGAAACACAGTTCCCTGCAAAAGTTTTGGATTGCAAAACTGCTACCCCCTTCCCCACCTTTACCCTAGACTAAGTTTGATTTTGTGCCAATAAGAGACCCTTTACGGCAGGTAGGAAGCAGGAGGAATGAAACTCTAGCAGAGACTTGTGTTGGTGCCACCAGAGCTACATGGGCCAGGCCAACTCCTTGGTCTGTTTGCCACTGAAGTGGAGAAGTGCTTTGTTCTGGGGAAGTGCCACTTGAAAATCCACTGGTCTGGTGGCATTTATCACTTCACCTGTGAACAGTGCTTTACACTTGTCAAAGCCATTTTTCTTCATCCAGTCTGAAGAAAATGAGACTTCCAAAAAGGAAAAGGAACTGCAAAATGTTGGAGCCCAAGTTGAGACTCCCAGTGCTCCGATACCCCAGATTATGGCCTTAGCATAGAGTGGTAGAGAGGTATGCTGCAGGCATGGCAGGAGTGAGGCCAGTGGAAACCTAATCGGGCTGCATGTGACTCCAGATTAAATGGGAACAACTGCAGAGACCATTACTGGGAGAAACAAGCCATTCTGTGGCGAGGGACCTCCAGGTCTCTCATTTTGTCCCTACTTTGTTCACTGTGTGAGGCACTGAAAATGTTACTTGTCCAGGTTGCACCTGAGACCAGAGACTTAGACAAGTTGAGAAACTAGGTATTGCCACCATCAATCCAGCATGCTCCGAGCTGAGTTCTGTCTCTAGCCCCAGGAGCACAAAAAGAGCTGAGTGTGGTCTTTAGGGGAGAAGTGGGTACCTTAGTTGTTGTCTGCTTTCTTGACCTCTGAACAAAAGTCGTGTCACTTGGAGATAGCAAAAGCCATTGGTCAGTGTGTCTGCCAACACATACTTATTCGAGACCTCTCCCTGCTATAAATAAGTGCAGCCGGATTTGTCAGACTAAGCCTACTTGCCTTGCCTTGTTCAGTGCTGTCTGGAAATAGACAAAGAGCTGCGTTGAAGTGGGCTTCTTTACTACTAATTAATGAAGTAGGTTGGGGTACTAGACTGTTTATCTTTGATAGCCATCACAAGTGAACTCTTGAACCTGGACTTTTCTTGACTTGGATCTGTCATCTCCCTTTTCCCCAACTACACATGCAGCTCTGGTGGCACCAACACACATCTCTGCTAGAGATAATACAAATGAGCCCCCCTTCTGAGGAAGATGGGAGAGGTTGTTGGAAATAATGAGTAAAAAGAAATTCCCCAACTGATTGGACAGTAGAACTTGTAGAGGGACAGAGAATTTTGTCCCTCTTTTAAGTGTGATGTTGCCTTGAAGGCAAGGAACAGGCTCCCTTGCTCTGACGCTGTCTGAATGCCCGCATGGAGGAGGTTCTGGGTGATTCACTTCTATGAGATGTGTAATAGTCTTAAGGAAAAGTGGCCACCAGATCTGAGCGTCCTTGTTGCCCCTGGTGAAAAGAAGTGTTCCTGGCTTGCAGGAGATGATATGTTTTAGCTTCCAGTTCTTCAGATGGTCTCTGTGACACACTGGTGGACTTGATTGGGAATCTAAAGAAGCATCCCAAGATACTGGGTGGAGAACTTGGTTGGGCACCAGGGTAAAATCCTAGAATGCTACAGAACTCAGATTAAGGCTTCAGAGGGTCTGGAAAGCACTAGGTGCAGGGCCTACCACCTGCACTGTCTGCTTAAGCAAGAAGGTGTGGTGGTTTAATCCTACTTGGGCTCATAAGGCAGAGAACATCTCCATGTGTGACCAGTTCTATCAATTTGATGATTGAGGCTTTTGGTCCAAATCAATTTCTGTTCTCAGAAATTGAATATAAGAAACTGGGCTGAATTCAGTGATAGCACATTTTTCCAAATCATTTGCTCATAGGTTTTGTCATTTGTCTCTTTATAGATGGGTTGCAGACTAAATGACAGCTATTTGATAACTGTGAAGCAATACTCCTCTGAAAAATAAATCAGAATTGGGTGTTTATTTCCTGATCACTAGCTAGCTGTGTTAGCCACCTGAACACAAGTTTTTACACTTTATAAATTGCATAATTTCAGCTATCCCATTTGAATCATGGTGATTAGGCTGCAAAGTCTTTTATAAATGGTAAAGCTTAGTCAAATGGGAGGTGTTACTGTTGGATCTTGGTGCCATTTAGATTATCCTTACCCTAACAAGGACACAGATGCAGAGGGGTTCAGACTTCTGTCATGAAGTAGAGTGATTAATTAGAACTTAATCTACCTTCAGTAACATTGCAGGCTAGAGGAACCTGATGCCCTTTGATTTTAATAGAGTTGCCTTTTATCAGAGTGATTACCTTGAAAAGTCCTGGAGTAATCTGTTCTTGAGATGGTGGCCTACGTGAGTTGACGTTTTATATCCTTGATTGAAATTTGTTTCTCTCTCACAGCTGAGCGGGCCTTGGACACCATGAACTTTGATGTGATTAAAGGAAAGCCAATCCGTATCATGTGGTCTCAGAGGGATCCCTCTTTGAGAAAGTCTGGTGTGGGAAACGTCTTCATCAAGAACCTGGACAAATCTATAGATAACAAGGCACTTTATGATACTTTTTCTGCTTTTGGAAACATTCTGTCCTGTAAGGTAAACATTGAATGATTTCAGCAGAGTAATTATTGAATCTTGAAAACAAGATAAATACTAATGGGAAACTGCCTTGGAATTGGGCAACAGGGTATGCTAATTTTCAAAATGCTGGAAGTAGAATCCTGGAAGTTCCCATAGGTAATAATTGGGACCCCAACCCAGCATGACCAATAAGTACTTTCATGTCTTTGTTTATTCCTCCCTCAGCTTGAAATATCTTTCTGTTTTCTGGCTTTGGATGGCCTTGAAAGTTTTTCTTTTGGGTGGGGGAGAGGAGAGGCCCAAAGAAGTGTCTCCAGTCTTGAGGAAACCTGTCACTTTAGAAGCATAAATTCACCCTCTTTCTCTGCATCTGTTTATGTGGAGCACTTTGTAAAACTTACACAGTGGTGGTTTACATGTCTTACACACTAGACTTTTATGGGCTTGGAAAATGATCTGTCTTTCTGCAGCACCGGTTTGTACCCAGATCTCTTAAAGGTTTTTTAATACAAATAAATAAGAAAACATTTGGAATAGGAGCAACTTAATAGTGGCTATTATTTGTGAATGGAGCATGTACCAGGTGCCTGGTGCTGTGCCAAGTGTAAGAAAAGCCATACCTGGAACAGTTGGTTGTCTTTGGCAATGGATGGGTTGGAGGCTTCTTAGACAGGGGAGACCCTGAGGTTCTCAACATCTCTGGAGTTGACCAGTGGTGCTAAAGTGGTCTGCTTTGTCTTTGACAGGTGGTGTGTGATGAGAACGGCTCTAAGGGTTATGCTTTTGTCCACTTCGAAACCCAAGAGGCTGCCGACAAGGCCATCGAGAAGATGAATGGCATGCTCCTCAATGACCGCAAAGTGTGAGTGTCCCAGTCCGGAGCAACAACCATCGCATGAGCCAGCTGTGGCCCCACCTGGTATTAACTGGCACACACAAGGCGGCTACTGGTTCTCTCGGCCCAAGTGTGGCCTGCTCCTACCTCTCCACTCCAGGGCTGGTGAGTCTCCCTGCCCGAGCTGTGGCAGCCCTTTTGACTCGCCAAGGTGGGCTTCCTGCCCAAGCCATGGCCTGCCTGCCGCCTCTCCCTCAAAGGCATTCGTCAATGGGTTTTGTGAACATCGGCAACTAGGGCTGGCTGGAAGGCAGCTCTAAGCCCACTCTGAGCGGGGGTCTTGGCCAGTGGCAGAGTGGAGAGGGCCCTGGACTGACCAGGAGCTGCATACTAGCTATGCAACCTTGGCCTTCCTGTGACTCAGGTCTGTCCATGGGTCTTGCTAGTTAATGCCAAATTGTCCCTCTAGTTCTCCATTATGACTCAGTGATCTAATACAAGGCTGGCTCCACAGTAATACTTAATTTGGTTACAATGAAAAATCTCATCCTTTGCAGAGACATTTCATAACAGACTTTTGTTTTGTTTTAGTTGTTACTGTAGAATGGAGAAGAGGGGTAACTTAGCAAAGCCATATGGGAAGGAAAAGGAGCAATAAGTCTTGGCTATTACAAACAAAAATAATTTTTGTCCTTTGTGTGTGTGTGTGTTTTTGTTTGTTTTTGAGACAAGAGTCTCACTCTGTTGCTCGGGCTAGAGTGCCGTGGCATCAGCCTAGCTCACAGCAACCTCAATCTCCTGGGCTCAAGCAATCTTCTGCCTCAGCCTCCCGAGCAGCTGGGACTACAGGCATGCGCCACCATGCCCGGCTAATTTTTTCTATATATTTTTAGGTGGCCAATTAATTTCTTTGTATTTTTAGTAGAGACAGGGTCTCACTCTTGCTCAGACCGTTTTTGAACTCTAGACCTTGACTGACCCTCCCACCTCGGCCTCCCAGAGTGCTAGGATTACAGGCGTGAGCCACTGCGGCAGGCCTGTCCTTTGTGTTGTTGAACAGACCAGAGGATAGGTTGTGTTTATAATGTCCATGTGGCCAGTGATTGATCTATAGGTATCACTGGAAAGAAATATGAAAATTTTCAGTGTGTGGATACATTTTCCTATTAAGTATAACAGTACCAAAGTGAATAAATAAAAAATAAAAAACAAAGGATGCCTCTCCAATGATCTCACTCCTCGTAGGATTAACCACTGTTAACAGTTTGATTTGTATTCTTCCAGACCTTTTCTGTGCATTTACATAGTTGCACAGAAATGAATGTTTTAAAAACATGGTCATCAGGTTTCTTCATGAAGGCAATGTGGTGTGGTAGGAGTAGCCCTGGTCTGAGCCAGGAGTCCTGGGCTTGCTTCTTACAGGATAGTCCTGCCTCTTTTCTGCTGGCGATTTGGGGCATTTCTGAGCTTACTCTTTCAGTGGTGGATGGGGACCTCATGTGTTTTAACTTCTCCTGTCAGCCTTTAACCTGTATTCCTTTGGGCCCCAGGAAATCAGGTTTTATTTCTCTAGTGATCATTGTTATTTGTGGTTTCTTTTTAGGTTTGTGGGCAGATTCAAGTCTCGCAAAGAGCGGGAAGCTGAGCTTGGAGCCAAAGCCAAGGAATTTACCAATGTGTATATCAAGAACTTTGGGGAAGAGGTGGATGATGAGAGTCTGAAAGAGCTATTCAGCCAGTTTGGTAAGTAGAGGGTCCTTTGCCCCACATGTCCCCTAGGATCCATCTGGTTCAGCCAGAGATTTGCTTCAAGTGGGTTCCTAGAGAGAAAGAAGCCTTTTCTCCTTGAGCTGTGTTAGAAATGATGTTATTAATTGTTCTGTCCTTTGGTAATAGGTAAGACACTAAGTGTCAAGGTGATGAGAGATCCCAGTGGGAAATCCAAAGGCTTTGGCTTTGTCAGTTACGAAAAACACGAGGATGCCAATAAGGTGAGAGTACCACAAGGGTCAGGAAAACCTTTGTAGGAGGTGGCCCCAGAGTATGGGCAGGGCCTTGCTAGAACACCGTAGAGCAGAGCTGGAAGGACCTGAGTATCTAGTAGTGGATGTACAGTTACTGTACTCTGGAATCCTCTTCCTGAGGAGCTTGCACATGTTAATATATCGTTTAATTGTTTACAAAGCACTTGGCACATAGCTGTTACCTCAGCTGCCAGCTTTTGAAAGAATAGGACATGAATAAGATGTTTTTTTCCCCTTCAAAGGTGAGGGGGGGGGGACTAAAGCCCTGAGAGTTGCTGATTGGTTAACATCATAGCAGCTATTTATGGGCAAAGGATTGTGCTGGGCCTTCAGCATTTGTAAATACCTACAAAAGAACCTGTGAAATTTATTGACAGTCAGATTACAACCTAGGCTCACGTCACCATGCTTGTCTTTATGCAACTGTACTGTTTTTCCTATATTATCTGGACTAATAACCTATTTAAATATTAACCACACTTTACAGGTAAGGAAGGTTGGATTTGTTTAGCAGGCTTCAGAAGTGGAATGAAGTTAGTTTTTAGCCCTATAGGAAAGATTTCTTTCTCAGTATTTGGTGGGACTTATCTCCTAAAAAAGACCCCTGTCTCTGCAACTTGATTTTAAAGACATATATTTCCTCTCTAGGCTGTGGAAGAGATGAATGGAAAAGAAATCAGTGGTAAAGTCATATTTGTAGGCCGTGCTCAGAAGAAAGTGGAACGGCAGGCAGAGTTAAAACGGAAATTTGAGCAGCTGAAACAGGAGAGAATTAGTCGATATCAGGTAAGATGGTCTTGGCCCAGCCTCCCAACGGGATTTGCTATGAAATATTTGCAAAGCACCCTTACGTTTAGCAGGCTTTCTCTTCAGTGACTTGGAGTCTGCTCTTCCTCTCATTTTCCCCAAGATCAGGTTTAAAAAGATATACACCTACCAGATATGGCAGCAATTATAGAACCAGGGGCAAAAGAGATGAATTTTTTCATTGAGGGGCTTGCTGTTCTGGAAGCTTCAGCCTGTTGCTCCTTAGCCATGTAGGTTCTTTTTACTTACATGATGTCCCTTTGTTTGGCATGATGGCAAGAAGAACCCTGCTGGAGTGAATGGTGGGCCAGAGCAGCTGTGGGAGGTGGGGAGATAACATGGGACTGCACTGATGGTCCCCTCAGTTTCAGGGCAGTGGTTTCTCACCCTTGGGCTTGCATCAGAATCATCAGCAGAGCTTGTTAAAAATATGGCTGGACTGCAGCCCACAGTTTCTGATTCATTAGGTTTGGAGTCCGGCCTGAAAATTCATTTCTAACAAGTTCCCAAAGATGCTAGCACTCCTGGTCTGGAGACCACACTTTGGGAACCATTGTCTTAGGGAACATGTGTGGTATAGAAGTACAATTAACAGTGATCCTTCTCCTTCAGGGGGTGAATCTCTACATTAAGAACTTGGATGACACTATTGATGATGAGAAATTAAGGAAAGAGTTTTCTCCTTTTGGATCAATCACCAGTGCTAAGGTATTTTAACACTCAGATTTTGAGATTGAAAACAGTAGTATTATAGGTTTATTGGCATTTGTTTAATGAAGGGATAGGATCTAAATTGTGTTCATTTGTGAGAGTAGCTACTACATTATTCCTTACACATCTGAAGATATGCCCTGAAGGTTTCATTAGGTTAACAGTGTACTGTCTCAGATATGGGTATGGAGAGGAATCTGGCCTGGCTGCTCCCTGCCAGCCCTCCAGAGCACCTAAATCTTTCCCATTCCTTGCTGCTTCGTGCTGGTGTGGGGACAGATGGTGCTACAGCATGAGCAGAGGAAATCCAGACAGGTTTTCCATTTGTCTTGGGACTTGTCTCTACAACTCTGCCACATTTCCCCCTCCTTGAATGAGGGGATTTTAAAGATTATGGAGCAGGGGTTGGGAAATTCTACCCCAGTTTTATAAAGAAGTGGAAAATGGAATGGAAAGTTTCTTCATGTTTTGCAATGTGCATGATTTGTTTGGTTTTCTTTGATAATCATATCAACTGAGTTAACAGGGTGAGTAGGAACTTCATTTTAAAGATAAGGAATTTGAGTCCTTGAGCAAGAGAATGCTGGCTACGTGGGGATGGTGTACTGTGTGCATGTCCTTGGCATTTTGGGAGTGTGACAGAGACTGATGGCATATGAAAGTTCGGGTCATGGCCTAATGCAGGTCTTGTTCACCAGAGGTATAGCAGATACCACAGAGTCCTTTAGGTGATGAGAAAGGAAGCCATGTGGGCTGGTAAAGGCTTGGTGGCCCTGCCCTGGCCCTTAGCACAGGTGCTCTCAACCTGGGAATACTGTGCAAAGAAATGTTATCAGTTGTAGTAGGGAGTTGACCAGAGGCCAACTCTGTAGGGTTTGCCCAGTTCCTTACCCCACCCCCTTGCTATCACCCCTTGACTGGCCCCTATCAGTGCAAGGGGTGATAGTCTCTCCTCACTTATCTGCACAGTAGTCAAGTTGAAATTTGCAAGAGAGCAAAAGGACTGTATCTTAAAGCTTCATAGATACCATTCTCAAGATCATGGTATGGCTTTTTATCCCCCACATGTTACAGGCTCACCTCCTCGGTAAAGAGTTGTTGGGTTGATATACATCTTTACTTCCCTGTCCTCCACTTCAGGAGGCTCACCAGGCTGTTACCAAAAACACAAACAAAATGATGTCAAGCACATAGTCATTGCTACCAGTACTTCTGAGGAGGTACACCAGGGAAAGCAATAAATAACTATTTCAGGTGAAGGAAAAAAAGCCATTAGCAAATGATGAACTTTGTGTGGAAAAAGACTGCCAAAACCAGTAGACATGTGGCTTTGTAGCTATTTGCCTTGGAATATGTCATGGAAATTGAGGCTCAGAGGGTAAGGATGACTAGAATCTAGACTGTCTCCCACCTGGTTGTCTCTTATTCCATTCAATTAATGGTGGCAGTTATTGGTGACCTGAGGGTTTTGTAACTTCTCATGTGGTATTTCAAAAGTCTTATCCTAATCTTGCTAAGAATTTGTGAAACTTTAGTCTACTAATGTCTTAGAGCAGATGAGCTCTAAAAATAAATGTCTAAATACTACTGTCAAGATCTTTTGCGGGTACCTAGGGGAGACATCTTTGGGTTCCTGGTTTTACCATTAGCCATGTCATAGTGTTTGAGAAATTTAGTCTCATCTGGTGACTTAAAAAAGAATGCCTAGGCACTTTACTTAGGAAGTGTGACTTAACGGGTCTGGTGTACCTCATGGGCCAGAGTTGAACCTCTGACCTAGACTTGGTAATTCAGCAGGATCCAGGTTTTCTGGCTCTTATGAATAGCTACTCCCACCCCCACTCACCCCTCACCCCCCCTACACACACACACACACACGGACACCTTTTTTCTTAAGTAGCTGGTTTCATTTTGTAGGTGATGCTGGAAGATGGAAGAAGCAAAGGGTTTGGCTTCGTCTGCTTCTCATCTCCTGAAGAGGCAACCAAAGCAGTCACTGAGATGAATGGACGCATCGTGGGCTCCAAGCCACTGTATGTTGCCCTGGCCCAGAGGAAGGAAGAGAGAAAGGCTCACCTGACCAACCAATATATGCAGCGGGTGGCTGGAATGAGAGCACTCCCTGCCAATGCCATCTTAAATCAGTTCCAGCCTGCAGCTGGTGGCTACTTTGTGCCAGCAGTCCCACAGGTGGGTCTGCTTTGTGGTCACGGCTCTTTGGAACCTGCCTACTGACAGCTGTTCCTGTATTCTACAGTAAGGGAGAGGGATTTTTGGATATGGGAGTTCTAGAATGTCAGAGTAAGGACCCTTCAAGTAAAACTGAGGAAGGACTTACACATACTCATACATACACTTAGTGGCAGGAGTAGAGTAAAATACTCCCCATTAACTGACCTCTTGGCTTTTGAGTATAGGGAGCCTTTATTCCAAATAGTTAGCCTAGGGCCTGGAGTGAGATGAGATACTTCTCTGGTGTGGGTTTAGGCCCTTAAAAGGGCTTGGTATTCTTTCTCACAGGCTCAAGGAAGACCTCCGTATTATACACCTAACCAGTTAGCACAGATGAGGCCTAATCCACGCTGGCAGCAAGGCGGGAGACCTCAAGGTAGGTGGTGGGGAACAATGATTTGGTCACCCATGATATACCTATCCTGGTTTCCCCTACCTTTCCTACTTGCCCCCTCCAAGGTGCAGTCTAGGTTCTGGTCCACATTGCTTGCCAGTGATGCACAATTTTTGTCTTTTCACCAGGCTTCCAAGGAATGCCAAGTGCTATACGCCAGTCTGGGCCTCGTCCAACTCTTCGCCATCTGGCTCCAACTGGTAATGCTCCGGCCTCTCGTGGCCTCCCTACTACTACTCAGAGAGTCGGTGAGCAAACTGGCCTTTAGAAGTGTGGCCCGGGGAGGAGGGAGTCACGATGACTAGGCCTTGCCCTGGGTTGGTCAGTTTGTTGGGCTCAAGTTTGAGTCCTGGTTCTGTAATCTCAGCTGTGTGCTTAGGTAGGTACTTCAGGAGCAGAGAAACAATATGAATTCTAGGTGTGTGTTACTTTTAACATTCTTCGCTCATCGGTGACTCGTGTGATAAAAGTTAATCGTAGAAAATTGCAAACTGGATGACTGTAGAGGCAGCCTATTCTTCAATGGGGTGAGGAGGGTGTAATACAAGAAAACTGTTTCTTGCAGGATATGTCCTGCATTCCAAGATGTGCAAAGAGTTGTGTGTTATCTTTTGGCTCATTCTTGAAAGTAGCAGTAGTGGACCCACGCGTGATGTGTTGTGTGAACGTGCTTTGAAATTTCTTCTTCCGTGGGACGTGGCCAGTTGGACATCTGCTGCCAACACTGATGTGCATTTGCTGGTCTGTTGTAGGGTCTGAGTGCCCGGACCGCTTGGCTATGGACTTTGGTGGGGCTGGTGCCGCCCAGCAAGGGCTGACTGACAGCTGCCAGTCTGGAGGTGGTATTGGATGCACACAGAAGGGGGAAAGATGGGATTTGACGGGTCTTTGCTCAGACTGATGGGCTTTAATTGTATTTGTTCTTTCCCTAAGGCGTTCCCACAGCCGTGCAGAACTTAGCGCCTCGTGCTGCTGTCACTGCTGCTGCTGCTGCTCCTAGAGCTGTTGCACCATACAAATACGCCTCCAGTGTCCGCAGCCCTCATCCTGCAATACAGCCTCTGCAGGTGAGGTCCACAGAACAGGATGCTAAAAGGATTTTTTTCCCATTTCCACTTAAT
Source organism: Microcebus murinus (assembly GCF_040939455.1). Taxonomy (NCBI): domain Eukaryota; kingdom Metazoa; phylum Chordata; class Mammalia; order Primates; family Cheirogaleidae; genus Microcebus; species Microcebus murinus. The sequence goes on along the minus strand of NC_134105.1, from coordinate 28,851,101 downwards.
TTAAAAGATGCTTTGCTTTGATTTCTTCACCAGGTGTTCCTGTTCTGTGTTAGGGGGCTGTGTTCTGTTTGGTGATACAGACACTGTCCTTGCCCTTCAGGGGCTGGGAACTACCAGGAACAAAGGGGCTTGAAAGTGTTCTTCCTAATAACAGTTCACGCACAAGTGCCCCAGAGGAGAGAACACTTACTCTGTTTTATGGAATGAAGTATTGCCTGATTCTAAAATCACAAAGCCCACTGAGATTGAAAAAAATTTTTTTAATTAAAAAAAAAATGCCCCAGAAGAGGCAGCCAAGTGGCTTCCTGCTCTCCTTTTATAACATGCATGTGCTTACTCAGCTCTTTGAACCTCCAAATTACTTCCACATCCAGTGGCCTGTTTGATCCTTGGTTGCTCTGCAGGATGATTGGTACATCAAGGCAGGAAGTAACTTCAATTTACAGATAAGAAGTTCAGCTTAAAAGGGGCAAGAGGGTGGGGGACTGTTTGGACCCAGAGCTTAGATTTTTTTTTTTTTTTTTTTGAGACAGTTTCACTCTTGCCCAGGCTAGAGTGAGTGCCATGGTGTCAGCCTATCTAACAGCAACCTCAAACTCCTGGGCTCAAGCGATCCCTCCTGCCTCAGCCTCCCGAGTAGCTGGGACTACAGGCATGCGCCACCATGCCCGGCTAATTTTTTCTGTATATATTAGTTGGCCAATTAATTACTACTTTGCTTCAGAGATCAGTAGCGATTTGTTTTTGTTTTTGTTTTTTGACAGAGTCTCACTTTTGTTGTCCAGGCTAGAGTGAGTGCCCTGGCATCAGCCTAGCCCACAGCAACCTCAAACTCCTGGGCTCAAACAATCCTGCTGCCTCAGCCTCCCGAGTAGCTGGGACTACAGGCATGTGCCACCATGCCCGGCTAATTTTTTATATATATTAGTTGGCCAGTTCTTTTCTATTTATAGTAGAGATGGCGTCTCACTCTTGCTCAGGCTGGTTTCGAACTCCTGACCTCAAGCAATCCCACCCGCCTCGGCCTCCCAGAGTGCTAGGATTACAGGTGTGAGCCACCTCGCCCGGCCTGTAGCGGTTTGTTGTGGAGGTGCCACACTGACCAAGCCTTCAGACTCATAAGCTATTTAGTGGATAGATTACTCTTTAACCATCTTGCCCCATACTCTCTAAGTTGGAGGTTTTCTGAAACCTGATGTTGTTAAATACCTTTTTTCAGCAAAGCTCTACTTTGGGGCTATGACTAGCATTGACATTGCATGTTGACAGTTTTTCAGCTTTGATACAATAAAGGTGACATGGGATGTAATTATAAATGTTTTGATATTCACACCCTTTGACCCAATCTGTACTCATATTCACCCTAAAGGAAAACTAATTTTCAGGGAAAGGCTATGCATATAAATATTCACTGTAGCCTTATTTATAATAAAATTTTGAATTCTTGGATAACTTTGGGTATATTAAATGAAATGTCAGAAAATGCTTGCCTGGCATTATAGGTTTTATTTATGCATTTCATTTTCCTTTCTGATAGCATGCCATTTTCATTGATTGGTTGTTTTTATGTCCATATCATTCTATTCCCTGCCACACCCCTCCACCTCTCAAGGACTGCAATTAATTCCTTGAGAGCAAGGACAACTACATCCATTTCCTCTTCACATAGTTAGGAGTTCACATGTTGACTGGTCAGGTGTTCGACCACTGTCAGCTGCCGTCCTTTCCTCAGTGCTAACCTGCCTTTCCTGGTTCCCAGGCACCCCAGCCTGCAGTCCATGTGCAGGGGCAGGAGCCTCTGACTGCCTCCATGCTGGCCGCAGCACCCCCCCAAGAACAGAAGCAGATGTTGGGTGAGTGACCCACGTGCTTGCAGAAGATGCTAGAAGCTGGTGCCAACCCAGACACCAGTGTCTTGTCTTTACTGAGATTCAATTTGGTTTTTTTTGTTGTTTTTTTTTTTTTGGAGAAAGAGTCTCACTTTGTTGCCCAGGCTAGAGTGAGTGCCGTGGCGTCAGCCTGGCTCACAACAACCTCAGTCTCCGGGGCTCAGCGATCCTACTGCCTCAGCCTCCCAAGTAGCTGGGACTACAGGCATGCGCCACCATGCCCGGCTAATTTTTTGTATATATATTTTTTAGTTGGTCAATTAATTTATTTCTATTTTTGGTAGAGACAGGGTCTCGCTCAGGCTGGTTTCGAACTCCTGACCTTGAGCAATCCGCCCGCCTCGGCCTCCCAAAGTGCTAGGATTACAGGCGTGAGCCACCACGCCCAGCCTCAATTTGGTTTTCAACCGTCCCTCTGCACAGGAGAACGTTTGTTCCCACTCATCCAAACAATGCATTCAAACCTGGCTGGAAAGATTACGGGAATGCTGCTGGAGATCGATAACTCTGAACTGCTGCACATGCTGGAGTCCCCTGAGTCTCTCCGCTCCAAGGTGAGCTGGTTCTCGGGCCTTGCCACTTTAGCTCTCAGCTCGGGAGGATTGGGGGCTGTTGCCATGTGAGTATTTGAGAAAGCAGTGGCACCAGAAGCCCAAGTATCATCTCTACAGTTGGCTTTGGTCTGCCGTTGGGCCTGGGCACCAGGCAGGGGTGTTAGCTGTCCTCAGATTCACTGACCCACAGATTTCCCTTAGGTGGATGAAGCTGTGGCAGTTCTACAGGCTCATCATGCCAAGAAAGAAGCTGCCCAGAAAGTGGGTGCTGTTGCTGCTGCTACCTCTTAGACAAGGAAAAACTGTATGTTTGGCTATTTTGATTTTCTGCAGTGGTTTTCATTTATGAATGTCTTCCTAAAAGAATAACGGCAGTGTACAGAGCCATGTTTCTGCCATTTAATCTGATAGCTTGGGCAAGCTGTTACCTGAACTTTTTGTGTCATCTGGACGAGTTACTATGAAGAGTACAGATTATGGATGAAAAGGGGCAGTTTCCTCCATAAAGAGCACCTGGTCAGATCTCTCAAGATTTGTTGATCTGAAATAGTGACAGATGTGTAAGGAGTTCCATTAATCAGATCCCAAAGCCTTATTTCTATGAGCATCATCATCCTGATTTGGCCTGGGGTTGGTGTGTGCCACTGCCTATGTTTGGGAAATACAGTAGGCAGAGAGGCCTTGGCGTGTCAAGGGTCATGATGTAATGTAGGAGAGAGAGACACTCCTGATTTGTTGCACAGGATGTGTTCCAGGTGATTTCTTATCATAAGGACTATGATCTCTGTCCTTGGGAGCTTGGGTGAGTGAAGTTTAACTAGGAATGTTGGTGGGTGTTTCCAGATAAAGGAGAGAGTGGAATGAGCAAAAGCGGAGGCCAGGAAGCACATGGTAAGAGCCAGAGCTGGTGTTGGTAGGGGTTGACTTGGCCTAGCCATGACCCTCTTGTTAAGGGTCTCAGGAACCTTGTCATGTAGTGGGTAGAGGCCAGGGCTGCTGCTGAACATTGTATAGTGCACAGGACAGCCCCAACAGAATTGTATGTATGGCCCAAAATGTCAGTAGTACTGAGGTTGAGAAACCCCGTTATAGAATGCCTTCCTTTATCAGCAAGATTTTAGTCAATCTCTGAAATTAATTTGATTATATATTTATTTGTGTTGGTACTTTTCTTTTTAGGATTCAAAAGCCAAATAACCCCTCACGGAATTCAGCTCCAGGTTTGAAGACTTCCTAGCTTGTCCTATGGACCTCAACACCAGGAACCACGAATTACAAATTTAATAGGTCATTTTGTATCAAAAGGTCAATTATGAAGCGCCTAGGATTTTTCAATTATACAAATATATTCTCTGGGTTCTGCTTTGGCCCAGACAGTGTTAACTTTTTTTTTCTATTATGGGTTTTGATTCCCCCCTCCCCAGAAATTGGTTTATTTGATGTACCCAAGTCTTAAGTTTCTCAATAAAGAAAATCTCCATAAACTGCCTCTGTTTTACCCTTGTCACTGACCACAGTTTTATTCTATAAATTCCAGTTTTCACTGGAAGTAACATTAGGATATGAATAGGTTCCAGTGAACCTATTCCAATGAACTGCTCATCCTTTTTGCTGACTTACATATAAGTAGACAATTTAGGGTATGCTTACCCTAAATTGCTAAAGAACTGTTAAATATGATCTTGTCCCATTACATTCAGTTATAGGATCATTTTATTGGCCCCATTTAACTTTTTTTTTTGAGACAGTCTGGCTCTGTTGCCCAGGCTAGAGTGCTGCAACATTAGCCTAGCTCACAGCAACCTCAAACTCCTGGGCTCAAGCAATCCTCCTGCCTTAGCCTCCCGAGTAGCTGGGACTACAGGCATGCGCCACCGTGCCCAGCTAATTTTTTCTATATATTTTTAGTTGGCCAATTAATTTCTTTCTGTTTTTAGTAGAGACAGGGTCTCGCTCTTGCTCAGACTGGTTTTGCACTCCTGACCTTGAGCAATCCGCTTTGGCCTCCCAGAGTGCTAGGATTATAGGCATGAGCCACCATGCCTGGCCCCCATTTAACTTTTAACAGGGAGGAAGTCTGGTGTAGTCAAAACAGACCTTGGTCTGGCTCAGGAAAATAGGGTGCAGAGTGGGGCTGGCACACCCCCAAGGACAAAGGGTAAGGTCTACAGAACCTGGCTGATCCTCACCCCCTCCCCCTCCCTGGACTGTGTTGGTTGGGGCTTGTCCTGTCCCCTTGTTCATCTACCAGCAGTTGATTTGCCATGCAGGTCAGCAGATCAGTCCCCTAGTCTACGAACAAGGTTTCCTCTGGCAGTGGGAAAATGTTAAGGAGAAAGATCTATGACAGTAGCAAACAAAAATGCTGACATCCTCAGTATTTCATTGTTCCTTTGATCCTCCAAGTGATGGTAAACTGGCCAGGTCACCCACCTTTGCAGCCCACTTGCCCTCTGTGTCCTTTACCTTCCTTGAGCTTACCAGGCTCTCTTTTCTGCTTACTGCGGCAGCCCCCTTTTTTGTTTTTGTTGTGGTTTTTTTTGAGACAGAGTCTTACTCTGTTGCTTGGGCTAGAGTGCTGTGGTGTCAGCCTAGCTCACAGCAACCTCAAAACTCCTGGTCTCAAGCAATCCTCCTGCCTCAGCCTCCTGAGTAGCTGAGACTACAGGCATGTGCCACCATGCCCAGCTAATTTTTTCTATATATTTTTAGTTGGCCAATTAATTTCTTTCTATTTTTAGTAGAGATAGGGTCTGGTTCTTGCTCAGGCTGGTTTTGAACTGACCTTGAGTGATCCTCCAGCCTTGGCCTCCCAGAGTGCTAGGATTAGGAGCGTGAGCCACCGTGCCCAGCCTGTTTTCTTTTTGAGACAGTCTTGTTCTGTCACCTAGGCTAGATGCCATGATGCCAGCCTAGCTCACAGCAAACTCAAACTCCTGGCTCAAGTGACCCTCCTGCTTCAGCCTCCACAGTAGCTGCGACTACAGGCATTTGCCACCACGCTGGACTAAATTTTTTATTTTAGTTGTCCGGATAATATCTTTTTATAAGAGATTGGGGGGGGGGGTCTAGCTTTTGCTAAGGCTGGTCTGCAACTCCTGACCTCAAGCGATCCTCTCCCTCAGCGTCCCTGAGTTCTAGGATTATAGGCATGAGCCACCGCGCTGGCCACTGCAGTCTCTTTCGTGTATTTGCCCTTCTTGGCAGGGTCCTTGCCTGTAAGATCTGGTCTTGCCTCAAATAACATCTAAGGGCACATTCTAAAGTAAATGACCCTATTTCCTGATGACCCCGTCCTCCGTTAAAGCGGTTATGAATTTGGGGGCGGGGCAGAGCTTGGGCTTCCGGCGGAAGTGCTGGGAGCAAGATGGCAGCCTCCGAGAGCGCTGTATGTGGGTGAGCAGGCGTGCAGCAAGGCGGGGTCCTTGCAGCAAGCCCAAAACGCGCCAGTGGACAGGGTGTAGACCCATGAGCCCTCCGCTGCCTCGGCCAGTCTCCTGTAGGGCTTTACCCCTTCGGTGTGCAGCGCTAGTAGGCGCTGCTCAGACTCTCCACCCCAGTCCCAGAGAGGTGGTTGCAGCATGTTCTTGTGACCTCCAACCTCATCCCAAGCTCTGGCACTGGTTCGTTTCATAAAGCCCACAGCCCTGGCACCTTAGAGAGTTCCCAGAATAGCAGAGAAATTATGGAAACAGCCGCACTGCGTGGGTTGGTGAGTGCTGTGATGCAATTGTATGACAGTGAGGATGAGGAATGGCAACTCCATCCACCGAGGGGAAGGTAAATTTCTAGGATGCTCTGAGGTCAGAGATGAGTTTGAAAGATCCAAAATTAGCCAGGCAGCCAAAGTGGGGGCAAGGCTGTTGCCTGAATGGAGAGAAGCAGCAAGAGCAAAAACCCAGAGGTGTGACGAAGCCTGGCACTACGTGGCAAATACTTTGCATTGTGAAAGCAAGGAGAAAAGAGGCTAGAGTTGGGCACATCCTAGGTTAGGGAGGTCGTATATGCCATGCTAAGAAATGTGGACTTTGTCCTTTGGGCATTGGCCTTTATTCTTTGGAGAATACCAAGCAGAAGAGTGACTTAATCAGATTTGTACTTTCTTGGGGACATTTCTGTTGACTATAGAAGAGAGAAACTGGAATCATTGAGCCCATTTTGGAAACTCACTATAACTGGGGGCTTGATATAGGTCTGAAGAGGGATAGGGAAAGGAGTGTATCTCACAAGTGATTTGTATACCCAAAGGGTATACGAAAAAGGTATCCCTTTGTTCCTCCCCTCCCTGTGTTCATATTAACAGGGTGTTGCAGCAGCTGCACCAAGAGTATGGAGAGACTGATTCAGAATGCTCTCTGTCTCCTTGCAGGTGAGCTTGCAGGGGGTGGGTGAAGGACCAAAGTTCATGCTGTTTTTATTCCTTTTGGAGATAGCACAGATGTCCTGATTCTACTGTATTGTAAAACAGGTGACACTGAAATGTGTCTCTCACATTCAGATCCCTGATGCCAGGAAAAGACCTTGGGAAATAATTTTAAGTCATGTGTATCCTATGTATGGCTACTATATAATGAAGTTCAGAACACCATGACTATTATCTTGGTGATAGAAAAGGAATATTCTGAGGACAGCAAGACCAGAATGGTGGTGTGGCTCTGGGCTGAAATTTATGGAGATTGATATTCTGTTGAGTTTGAGGGAAGACAGTGATCACATTGGAACCATTTGGGGGCTTTGATTTTTTTTTTTTTTTTTTTTTTTTTTGAGACAGGGTCTCACTCTGTTGTCTGGGCTGGAGTACAATGGTATCACCGTAGTTTGCTGCAACCTCAAATTCCTGGGCTCAATGGATCCTCCTGTCTCTGCCTTTCCTAGGAGTTGGGACTACAAGTATGTGCTACCATACCCAGCTAAATTTTTTTTTTTTTTTTTTTTTTTTGTAGAGACCAGGGTCTCACTATTACCCAGGCTGGTCTCGGAACTCCTGGCCTCAAGTGATCTTCCCACATCAGCCTCCCAAAGTGCTAGGATTACAGACGTGAACCACTGTGCCTGGCCTGATTTCTGATCATTAATGTAATAACTGTATGATAGCAATCAGTAGGAGGATAGTCTTAGAAAAATCTTTAATGATTTGGCTGTAGTTTCATACCACCTGCTGGGTAGCTGTACCCTACCTTTCCAGCACACCAGACCTCCCTTCTTGGCAGCTGTGCTATTAAATAGCAGAGAATTGGGAGGGGAGCTCAGCTTTAGCAGTGGAGCGTGGCCTCTGCTTACCTGGATGAGTATTTCTTTAATTGGTATCCCAATTACAGTGCAAGTTTCTATTTGTTCTTTTTTTTAAAAGATAAGAGTTTTAGACTCAGCTCTGCCACTAACTTTTTGTGTGGACACAAACTCTGAGCCTTTAGTTCTTCAAATCTTAAATAAAAGGGCAATACTGGCTTTTGGGGAGCCCTTCTATTCCTGAGTTTTATAAATTGGTAATTCTTATTATTCTTGGTCTCCCCCAGCTAAAATAACTTCTCCTAAGGACAAGGACTGTGCTCCCTTTAGTTGTCACCTAACTTCATAGTAAGGTCAATGCTGTATACACAATGCTCAATTGGAATGAATGATTGTCAGAAAGCAACCTTTTATAAACAAAAGATACCAAAATGCTTGGAAAGGAACTTTAGGCTTAAATTCCATGGTGGTAGAAAATGGATACTATAAAAATTTTAAAAATTAGTTCATTATTTAGCTATGTTTATTTAAAACAAACAAAATGACTCATATTTCTGGAAGCATTATTGAATAAACCAAGAAAAATCTGCAAATCAGGTTTTTACTTTCTTAGTGGCATCTGAATGTGGCTTGTTTCCTCCTGTTGCTCACATATCAACAACCCATTTCTGTCTGGGTGCTGTGGCTCACACCTGTAATCCTAGCACTCTGGGAGGCCGAGACTGGAGGATCGTTTGAGCTCAGGAGTTTGAGACCAGCCTGAGCAAGAACGAGACCCCGTCTCTACTAAAAAAAAAATAGAAAGAAATTGGCTGGACAACTAAAAATATATAGAAAAAATTAGCCAGGTATGGTGGCAAATGCCTGTAGTCCCAGCTACTCGGGAGAGTAAGGCAGAAGGATTGCTTGAGCCCAGGAGTTTGAGGTTGCTGTGAGCTAGGCTGATGCCACGGCACTTACTCTAGCCTGGGCAACAGAGTGTGAGACTCTGCTCAAAAAAAAAAAAAAAAAAAAAATTCTGCTTTTGAAGGAAAGCACCAAGGACCAATAATTCTCTTTTGTTGAATTTGAGTTGGCAAAGGTAAGAAATTTTCCATTTAGTGTTTGACTAGTGTTACTCTCATCATTGGTTACAGAAGGTGTCACTCTGTTTGGGCGGGTGTAGTCATTTCCTGGGGCTTCCATAATAAATTACAACAAACTTGGGTGGCTTGAAGCAACAGAAGTTTATTCACTCACAGCTCTGGAGACCAGAAGTCCAGAGTCAAGGTTTTGACAAGGCCATGCTCCCTCTGAAGCTCTAAGGAAGAATCGTCCATGCTACTTCCTGGCTTCTGGTGGCTCCTCACAATTCTTCAGCTTGTAGCATCACTCCAATCTCTGCCTCTGTTTTCACATGGCTTTCTTCTCTGTGTGTGTCTCTCTGTGTCTTCTCTTCTTATAAGGATACCAATCATTGGATTTAGGGCCCATAACAATCTAGTATGACTGTATCTTAACTAATCACATCTACAAAGGCCCTATTTCTTTTTTTTTTTTTTTTTTTTTTGAGACAGAGTCTCGCTTTGTTGCCCAGGCTAGAGTGAGTGCCGTGGCGTCAGCCTAGCTCACAGCAACCTCAAACTCCTGGGCTCGAGTGATCCTTCTGCCTCAGCCTCCCGGGTAGCTGGGACTACAGGCATGCGCCACCATGCCCGGCTAATTTTTTTATATATATATCAGTTGGCCAATTAATTTCTTTCTATTTATAGTAGAGACGGGGTCTTGCTCTTGCTCAGGCTGGTTTTGAACTCCTGACCTTGAGCAATCCGCCCGCCTCGGCCTCCCAAGAGCTAGGATTACAGGCGTGAGCCACAGCGCCCGGCCTCAAAGGCCCTATTTCTAAATAAGATCCCATGCTGAAGTTTTGGTAGATGTGAAATTTTGGGGGATGCTATTCAACCTACTGCAGTGGCTTGGTAGTGACAGGTGTAGAGAGATAGGAAGTTCTGGTTGAAGGAAGGCCCACCACGCCTGGCTCAAAGTTCCTCCTTTGTAGTCAGAATATACAAGACAGGTCCTGCAGATGCCTGAGCCCTCTGGCCTGACATTGCTGGTTTCTGTATTCCTGCGTGTTTTCTCTGTCTCCATGACCTAATTAGCACATCCATACACCACCTGCTCCAAGAGGCAGTTGGTACATGCTCTGTTAAATATATACAATCTATACAGGTAGGAGGAGAAAGTGTGTCTTTTGCGTGTGTGCTTATGCTCCTGAGTTGTTTTTTTTTTTATTTTAATTTTATTTTAGCGTATTATGGGGGTACAAATGTTAAGGTTACTTATATTGCCCATACCCCCTCCCCCTCGAGTAAGAGCTTCAAGCATGTCCATCCCCCAAACGTTGCACTTCTTACTCGTTGTGGTTGTATATACCCGTCCCTTCCTCCCCCCTCCCACCCTCCTGACACCCAATAAATATTACTCCTATATGTCCACTTAGGTGTTGATCAGTTAATACCAATTTGCTGGTGGGTACATGTGGTGCTGGTTTTTCCACTCTTGAGATACTTCACTTAGTAGAATGGGTTCCAGCTGTATCCAGGAATATACAAGAGGTGCTATATCACCATTGTTTCTTAAAGCTGAGTAGTACTCCATGGTATACATATACCACATTTTATTAATCCACCCATGAATTGATGGGCACTTGGGTTGTTTCCATAGCTTTGCAATTGTGAAGTGTGCTGCTATAAACATTTGAGTGCAGGTGTCTTTTTCATAAAGTGACTTTTGATCTTTTGGGTAGATGCCCAGTAGTGGAATTGCTGGATCAAATGGTAGATCTACTTGTATCACTTTGAGGTATCTTCATATTGCTTTCCACAGAGGTTGAACTAGTTTGTAGTCCCACCAGCAGTGTAGGAGTGTTCCTCTCTCTCCACATCCACGCCAGCATTTGTTGTTTGGGGACTTTTTGATAAAGGCCATTCTCGCTGGAGATAAGTGATATCTCATCGTGGTTTTGATTTGCATTTCCCCGATGATTAGAGATGTTGATCATTTTTTCATATGTTTGTTGGCCATTATTCTGTCTTCTTTTGAGAAGTTGCTATTCATGTCCTTTGCCCATTTTTTGATAGAGTTGTTTGATTTTTTCTTGCTGATTTTCCTGAGTTCTAAATAGATTCTAGTTATCAGCCCTTTATCAGATGTGTAGCTTGCGAAAATTTTCTCCCATTCTGTGGGTTGTCTGTTTGCTCTCTTGACAGTTTCTTTGGCTGTGCAGAAGCTTTTTAATTTCATTAGGTCCCATTTGTTTATTTTTGTTGCTGTTGCGATTGCCTTTGGGGTCTTCTTCATAAATTCTTTGCCTAGGCCAATGTCCTTGCAGGTTAGATGTGTTTCCTGAAGGGAGCAGATACTTGGCTTGTGTTTTTTTTATCCATTCGGCCAGCCTATGTCTCTTGAGTGGGGAGTTCAAGCCATTCACATTTATTGAGATAACTGATAAGTGGGGAAGATTTCTGTTCATTATGTTGGGTTGAACTTTGTTGCTTTGTTTTCTCTCTTGAGCCATTGTAGTGTCTGGGGTTTGATCTTTAGCTTTGAGTAGATTTACATTCATGAGTGTTTATTGTGCTGATCCGTGGGTAACACTGTTTTGAGTACTTCTTGAAGGGCTGGTCTTGTCTTGGTGAATTCCCTTAGTCTTTGCTTATCTGAGAATGTCTTGATTTCTCCTTCATAGACAAAACTTAGTTTTGCAGGGAATAAGATTCTAGGCTGGGCATTGTTCTGTTTCAGAAGAGTGAGAATGGGGGCCCAGTCTCTCCTTGCTTGTAAAGTTTCAGTAGAGAAGTCTGGTGTTATTCGAATTGGCTTTCCCTTGTATGTTACTTGCTTCTTTCGTCTTACAGCTCTTAGAAGGGCCTCTTTAGTTGATATTTTGGTCAGTCTGATGACTGTATGTCGTGATGTCTTCCTGTTTGCATTAAATCTCCCAGGGGTTCTCTGAGCTTCTTGAACTTGTATATCGAGATTTTTAGCAAGACCTGGGAAATTTTCCTCTATTATATCTTCAAATAGCTTGTCCAACCCTTGAGTGTTGTCTTCTTCCCCTTCTGGCAACCCTATGACCCTCACATTAGGTTTCTTCACATAATCCCACATCTCTTGTAGGCTTTGCTCTTTTCTCTTGTTTCTCTGCTCTATCTCTGTGACTGATTTATTTAATTGGAAGGTGTTATCTTCAATCTCTGAGATTCTTTCTTCTGTTTGATCTACCCTGTTCTTGAGGCTTTCCACTGAATTTTGTATTTCCCTGAATTGATTCTTCATTTCCAGGAGTTCGGTTAAACTTTTCTTCATTGTATCGATTTCTTTTTTTTTTTTTTTTTTTGAGACAGAGTCTCACTTTGTTGCCTAGGCTAGAGTGAGTGCCGTGGCGTCAGCCTAGCTCACAGCAACCTCAGACTCCTGGGCTCAAGCGATCCTTCTGTCTCAGCCTCCCAAGTAGCTGGGACTACAGGCATGCGCCACCATGCCCGGCTAATTTTTTCTATATATATTAGTTGGCCAATTAGTTTCTTTCTATTTATAGTAGAGACGGGGTCTCGCTCTTGCTCAGGCTGGTTTTGAACTCCCGACCTCGAGCAATCCGCCCGCCTCGGCCTCCCAGAGAGCTAGGATTACAGGCGTGAGCCACCGCGCCCGGCCCCTGTATCGATTTCTTTAGTGAACTTTTGTTCCAGGTCCTGGAGGCTTTTTGTGGTTTCTTTGTGTTGGTTACTGAGTTGTTCTTGCAGCTCGTTGAATTTTCTTATGATCCACATTTGGAATTCCTCTTCTGTCATTTTGGTTGCCTGATTTTGGTTGGTGTCCATTTCTAAGGGGCTGGTGCTTCTCTTTGGGCGTGTGGTTTCCGTTTGGTTCTTCATGTTTCCGGAGTTCCTTCACTTATTTCTTCCCATGTCGATCTGTTGTTGTTTCTTTCCTTTAGGTTTTCGTTTGCATATTCACACGCCTTGTTTAGTTTCTGAGCCGGTAAGTGGTGTCTGTAGGTGAGGTTCGACCACTCCCTGTATAATGAGTCAGTAGGTGCCGTGAAGAGGGTGTGCAGGATGTCCTCCTTGTCAGTAGGTGGCGCTTGCTTGGAGGAACAGGCTATGCTGTTGTTTTTGTGACCTGTGACCAGCTCTTGTTCCCCAGGAGAGTCACTCTAGTGCCTCAGGTGGTCGGTGGGGCCCTGGGACTTCCAGGTGTGTCCTTTTCTCCCACTCAGTGAGGGCTGGTCTGGGAGTGAGTCTGGGCAGAGCTGGGTTGGGTAAGCCTGCCCTCAGGCACCACCAATGCCGTTAGCAGGGGTCAAAGTTCTGTTCTCAGCTTCCAGGAAAGGCTGTCAGGGAGGGGCTGGAATGGCCCCTCTCAGTCAGAAAGTCTACCTGTGGGGTGGGGCTGTCTGAGACCTGCAGTCTGGAGCAGGCCTCACTTCTTTCCACCGTCCCCAACTCCACGGCTACTCCTGGGTGTCTGCCAGCAGGCCAGACCTCACGCTACCGGGCCTCCCCTGGCTGTGATGCTGGCGGGGAGGTTCCCTGCGCAGGAACACCACCTGGGTTGGGCGCACGGCCTCCTTTTGGGAGGAGGGTTTCCCTCTAGGATGCTGATCTGCCTCTGAAGGCACACACACCTCAGTAGGCTGTTCACGTATATCCCTTCTGTGTCCCGGGCAATGTGAGACCTGGGTGCATGGGATCTGGTCTGCAGGTCTGACCTCTGGGCCCCAGAGTTCAAACAATATCCCCACCAGGGAGAAGAGTGCCAGTCCCAATTCACCCACGAGGAGCCCAAGCTGGGTCTATGTCTCTCAGCCTTAGGGTCTGCCCCATTCTCCTGGGATCACTGGGCCAGCAGCTCCTGGGAGGGCTGGCGAGTGGGAAGCTCACCGTCTGAGTTCCCCTCAGTCAGCTGTAGGGCCCCAAGAGGGAAGGTCCCATTCCCTGGAGGTGTCTCCAGCTGGTAGCTATACTGTCTCTCTCGGCAGTCGCGGGTAGGGTCGGAGGATGGGAGAATGAGGCAATATGGCGCCTGCCACGCAGCTCAGGTCTGTGCACAGGGAAGTGCTCTGCAGGAGTTGGGAGCCTGGTGCCACGTCCGCTACAGGTTTACCGCTCACTGGCAGTGGCCGTCTCTGGGCTGGTGTGCGCAGGTCTCTCCACCCACTGGGGCGCCCACCAGCAGTCCGAGATGCAAGGGAGGGGAGAGTTAATCACTCTACCTACCCTTGCTGCTGGTCTCCAGGCTGCTCCGGAGGTCTCTGCTTCCAGTTCTCCTCTGCAACCTCCTCCTGTGGAGTCTCCTGTGGTCTCAGATACCCCTTCTTCCGACCCTCATCCAATGTATGCTCGTCTTCTTGCTTCTTTCTTCTAATTTCTGCTAGAATCTGTCTTTTCTGCAGAGACACTCTGTCTGGCGGTGTTTCTCGTCCACCATCTTGATTCCTTGTCACTCCTGAGTTTTTATTTGAGCACTAACTATAAGAAGAGTTGAACTATAGTTATGCACTTTTTCTTTGTCTTCTTTTGGCAGGATGTTGCAACAGCTGTGGACAACATGGTATGGGTGAGGATCTTTGTTTTTTACTGAAGCTATTATTTGGTGCTACTTTTCAGAAGAATGAACCTTCATGTGCATATTGTATTTCTAGTTTCTACAATTTCAAAATTATATAGCAAGAAAAAATTGTCATTACTCGAAAGCATGCACTATGAACTGACTACTTATAAAATTAATTCTTAATCAGACATCCTCTCCATTTAACATTTGCATAAATACCAGCCATCTTTGTTAGGTAATCTCTACCTGACTGTTTTGTTTTTGTCACAAGAGTTAGCAAACTAGCCTGTGGGCCAGATCCATCCTGCAGCCTGTTTTTTGTGGCCTATAAGCCAAATAATGTTTATAATGTTAAAGGATTGGTGGGTGTGAAGAAGAATGTACAGCAGAAACTATAGTTGACGTACAAAGCCTGAAATATTTACTGTCTAGCCCTTTACAGAAAGTTTGCTAGTCTAGGTCAGTGTACTGCAGATAGAATATAACCTGATTGCAAGGTCAACTTGTGAATCTCGGGTAAGAGGCAGGGTTTCATGAAGTGTATGAGAGTGATTATGGGAAACTACTCTAGTTGGCGCTAGTCACTCTGGGAGGCCGAGGCGGGCAGATTGCTCAATGTCAGGGTTTTGAAACCAGCCTGAGCAAGAGCGAGACCCCGTCTCTAGTATAAATAGAAAGAAATTAATTGGCCAACTAATATATATAGAAAAAATTAGCCGGGCATGGTGGCACATGCCTGTAGTCCCAGCTACTCAGGAGGCTGAGGCAGGAGGATTGCTTGAGCCCAGGAGTTTGAGGTTGCTGTGAGCTAGGCTGACACCACAGCACTCACTCTAGCCTGGGCAACAAAGTGAGACTCTGTCTCAAAAAAACAAAAACAAAAGTTAGGCCGTTGTATAGTTAAACCAATGAACAACTGTGAAAGAGAAAATCTGCAAGGATCGTGACAGGTTGGGTGCTTCAAAAGAAATTTGAATTCTTATTGCTCCTGTAACAAATTCCCATAAATTTGGTGACTTGAAACAATATAAGTTTATTTTACAGTTCTAGAGGTCAGAAGTCCAAAATGGGTCTCACTGAGTTAAAATCAAAAGTGTAGGAAGGGCTGTGTTCATTTTGGGGGCTCCCCAGGAGAATCTGTTGCCTCTCCCAGCTTCTAGAGCCTGTCCACATTCCTTAGCTCATGGCCTCTTCCATCTTCAGATCCAGCAATGGCAGCTCAAGTCTTTCTCACACTGCCTCACTCTGAAACTAAATCTCTGTCTCTTTTTTCAACATATATAGGACTCTTGTAATTACATTGGAAGGCAGAGTCTAGCAGCTCATGCCTATTATCCTAAGCAGTTTGGGAGGCCAGGTGGGAGGATCGCTTGAGGCCAGGAGTTCGAGACCAGCCTGAGGAACATGTAAAGACCCCATCTCTACAAAATATTTTTTAAAAAGTTAGCCAGACATGGTGGCAGTGAGCTATGATGACACCACAGCACTCTAGCCAAGGTGACAGGGCAGAACCCTGTGTGGGGAAAGAAAGAAGTGGGCCCATCCAAATAATCCAGGATAATTTATTTTAAGGTCAACTGACTAGCAACCTTAATTATATCTGCAACCTTAATTCTTTCTTGCCATATAATTCACACGGGTTCCAGGGAGCAGACTGTGAACATCTTTGGAGGGCCAATCTGCCTACCACAAAATCCTTAAATGCCCCCCCTTTTATCTTTACAATCAATCTTCATGACTAAATATGAAACGAGAATATAATTCATGCTATCATTTTTTTAAATTGCTGGAAATAAAACTAGTACCTGATCCATCCTTGTTTCTAAGAAGGACGACAAAGCTGTAATTATAACCTAAATCTTGCTAAATTAAGGAATCTTTTTTGATATATCTTTTAGTTCTCACAAAAGGGCCTAAAGCAAACTTTTTTTGTTAATGTAGCTTTTCAAATATTAATTATTCTTGGATAATTCTGCATTTCATTCCATGTTCTCTGTTACTCTTTCATCAAATATGTTCAATCAACAAGAACTGTTTTTCTTCAGTTCAAAGCTCATCTTTTTTTTTTTATTCAACAAATATTTATTGAACACTTAACTATGTGCAAGGTACCTGTTTCAAAGCTCATCTTGACTTATTTTCTTTCTTTCTTTTTTTTTTTTTTTTAGAGACAGGCTCTCACTTGGTTGCCCAGGCTAGAGAGTAATGGCGTCATCATTGCTCACTGCAACCTCAAACTCTTGGGCTCAAGAGATCCTCCTGTCTCAGCCTCCCAAGTAGCTGGGACCTACAGGAGTGCACTACTGCACTTGGCTAATTTTTCTGTTTTTTTTTATAGAAACGGTCTCACTATGTGGCCCGGGCTGGTCTCAAACTCCAGGGCTCAAGGAATCCTTCTGCCTTGGCCTCCCAAAATTCTGGGATTACAGGCTTGAGCTACCATGCCCAGCCTAATCTTGACTTTCTAAGGTGGACTCAGGTTCTTGGTAACTCCATTTACACTTAGAATTTCAGAGAGTCCTGAACTCCAATCCAAAAATTGTGCCAGCACAGGCCTTCTTGTGTATTGGTATTAAGGAAAGGAAGTGTATGGTGGCTCAAGGGCTTTTTTGTGGCTACTTTTTTTTTTTTTTTTTTTTTTTGAGACAGAGTCTCGCTTTGTTGCCCAGGCTAGAGTGAGTGCCGTGGCGTCCTAGCTCACAGCAACCTCAAACTCCTGGGCTCGAGTGATCCTTCTGCCTCAGCCTCCCGGGTAGCTGGGACTACAGGCATGCGCCACCATGCCCGGCTAATTTTTTATATATATATCAGTTGGCCAATTAATTTCTTTCTATTTATAGTAGAGACGGGGTCTCGCTCTTGCTCAGGCTGGTTTTGAACTCCTGACCTTGAGCAATCCGCCCGCCTCGGCCTCCCAAGAGCTAGGATTACAGGCGTGAGCCACAGCGCCCGGCCTTGTGGCTACTTTTTGTGCTTAGCTTGCTGTTAGGAGGTACAGGCTCCTGGGCTGGGAATTAATCCTGAGCACATCTCAGACTTCTTAGAGAAAATGGAGGTCAGATCTGGTGGCATGTGCCTATAGTCACATCCACTCAGGAGCTTGAGGTGGGAAGATTGCTCGAACCCAGGAGTTTGAGTCCAGCCTGGACAACATATTGAGACCCCATTTAAAAAAATAAATACATAAATGAATGAATTAAAAAAAATTTTTAAAGAAGTAAATGGAATGCTATTGGGTATTCTTTTAACCTCATGGGGTTTAAGAAGCTGAGTTCTATATCAGTCTTTTCTGAATTAATTTGTGTCAGTTCGACCAAACCAATGAGAATTATGGAAAGTTCTTCCAGACCAGGTGAGTGGGAGCAACTCACAGATTCCCTATCATATCCTTTGGCCTTTGCTGCATTTTATCCTGGTCTTACTGTCTGTTGTAGTAGTGGTATAAACACAAGTAGAGTGGTTTATAGTGGAGAAGAGAATACAACACTTCCATGGAAATAAAGAATTTGAGATTCTCAGCAAGCTAGAGGCATTCTTCCACGTGAAAGTCTAGCTTTTGGACATCAACATAGACTATGCTTGTTCAGTCTTGACACTGGCTAGGATCTCCCTTTTGGCTTGACTTAGTCCTTCCTCCTTACTTTCATTTGCCTCTGCTAAGAGCTGGACTTCAGGGCCTGACATTTGTCTTGGGGAGTTCCTCTGGCTGTGAGAGCCTACATAGTGTGTTCACTCTGCTGATGGAAGCAGTGCAGAACTGAATGTGAGTAGCTAATTAGCAATTGGCTGATAGCTTGAATTTCTTAACATTCTTTTGATTCTTCCCTTACAGTCTGGTCAGATGATGACTGGTTGAAGAAGTCTGGGAAGAGAATAAGTAGGAAGATGGTTCTAGAGCCTCCCGAAAGCAGGAACCCAGCAGGTGAGAATGAAGGTTTGTGCTTTCAGAGAAGAGGCTGGTGCTTTCCACCCAGGGCACTTCTGATGTGAGTGGTGTTAGGGAAGCGAATGGAGAATCTTGCTGTTTCTCATCTAGGTGAGAAATAGCTTGTGTGTGCTCAGGTGTTTGTGGTTGCTGTTGAAGGTGGAGAAAGAGTTGGGAAAGGACAGTGCATGCTCCTCATCACTGGCTTCCACCATCCGGACGTCTTTCCTGCTCCCTCACTGAAGACCGCGGCACCAGACTCACTGTCTTCCTATTCTTGCCCCAGTTCCAGGGAGGCAGAATAATGTAGAAGCCCCTTCCCCTCAGTCTGTCCATAGTGCAAGCCTCTCCCTGCCTCATCACTTTCTCCTGCTTATCTAGACACCATCCTGACCATTATTCTTAGGATAATTTAGGGGTTCCTCCTTGTCCGTCACATGTCTCTGAGTTCCTTCCTTATCCTTCAGCTCCTCTCTCCGTCTTGTCCTTGTGCAGTCTCAGCCACTTTTGTCCCCTGCCTAAAGTTGTAACAACTGTTCATTGTCCTGATGACTTTCCAATCTCTATCCCTAACCCTCACCTTCCACATATTTCTTTCCCGATGTCTCACAGGCGCCATAAATAAAGCACACCCCAAATGAATTTCCTCACCTTTCACTCGGGGGTTCCTGTATGTTCAATCTTAGTTCACTTTGCCATCCTTCAACATAATCACCCCAACCAGATACCTCGGTGTCAGCTTAGACCTCTTGTTATATTTCATATAT
Source organism: Microcebus murinus (assembly GCF_040939455.1). Classification (NCBI taxonomy): domain Eukaryota; kingdom Metazoa; phylum Chordata; class Mammalia; order Primates; family Cheirogaleidae; genus Microcebus; species Microcebus murinus. The sequence continues at coordinate 28,832,140 of NC_134105.1, read as the reverse complement.
AGTGCATTGCCATATCCTGCTAATTTTATGTTTTAAATCTTCCTGCATTTCTCCTCTCCTGTTTTTTCCTGCCACCATTGTCTTATCCTTTCCTATGGATAATGACGGAGCTTCCTGACTGATCTCCCTGCCCCAGGCCTGTCCTCCTCCTGTCCTTAGCAGCCAGAGGGAGCTTCCCAAAGCACAGATCTGACTATGTCACTCTCCTTAGCGTTCTAGGCTGCCCTCATCTATAGGATGGAGTCCAGGTCCTGTTAAAAGATACAGAAAGTTTCTCTATGTCTGACGTGAGCTCATCCCTCCACATTTTATCTCCATTTTATATTCTAGGAAACAAGAGTTTGTAGATATCTATAAGTCTCTGTGTTTTTGCATAAGCCATTCCTCTGCTTGCAGTGCCCTTTCCAGCTTGTTTTAATCTGGCTAACTCCTCATTTTTCATGGCTCAGCTCAGTTACTACCTTCTGCAGGAAACTTCTGAATCCTCTAGTGAGTGAGATCAGTGTCCCTTCTGGTCTCCCATGGCCTCTGGGCTCCTGTGGCACTTTCTATCCTAGTAGTCACTGCATTATATTGAAATCTCTTATTTAACAAATGTTTAAATATTGCTTGTTCTGTGACAGGCACTATTCTAAGTATTTTACAAATACTTAATCCTAATAACAATTATTTGAGATAAGTACTATTATTATCCCCAATTCTAGGTGAGGAAACTGGGACACAGTGAGGTCAAATACCTTGCTCCAGGCTCTGTGTCCCTCGTACAATTGTGGGTATCTCTCCACGCTGGATAGCCAATTCCTCGAGGGCAGGGGCCATATCTATTTATTTAATAACCCCAGTGCTTGGCCTGATAGCTCAAGACCTGTATGTTTAACTATTAATCCAGACTACAATGAAGTCAGAAACGACAGTTTTCTCGTCAAGCAAATGAGAGGGTTTGAACTGCATGTTTTATTTATTCTCTAGTCGATCTTGTCTTGGAGGACGAAGTAAGGCCCAGCCTCCTCCACTGTCTTCTGATCACATAGGCCTGAGTAAGAGGGCTGCCTGAAAGGTGTGGCCTTGCAAAATGAACAGGAAACAGGAAAATATCTAATCCTGCAATTTCCTAGTAAGAGTTTTTGATTCCTACAATCAATCCTATGAGTTCTCTCACTAACAGGTATCATGTAGGAGTTCTGTTTTGCACAACTTATGACAAGAGCTGAGCAGATGGAAGAGAGGTGGTAAATCTCTCTCTCTTTGAAAATTCCTCTGAGAATCTGCTTTTCTAAAGTCTAAAGAGTTCCCGAGTGAGCAGCAGGGTGCAAGCTTCAGACCTCAGCCATATCTCAAGGGCACAGTCACACCTCCGGGGATAATCCCCTCTCCTAGGAAAGGCAGGTGAGCCAACTCTTAGACTTGGACATCCTGCTGCTGCTGCTGCTGCTGCTGCTGCTGCTGCTATCATCTTGCCTCTGAGAAGAAAGGCAGGAGTGGATGCAGCAGTTTCTCAACTAATTTACAACCCACTAATTTACAACCACTCCCTTTAAAAAGTCTGAATAGCTGCTTTTCTTTCTCCACCTCCATGCTGGCCCTTTTCCCGGCCCTATCTCCACCTAGGAAAAAGTAAATAAACTTCTTCGTCCTATCCTAAGTTTTGTCAGTAGAAATCTTTCTCAAAATCTGCATGCAGTAGCTCTCACACCCTAATGCTGCCCCCATAGCTTCTTCTGTGTAGCCTGCCTGGGAATATGGATGGCTGAGCGTAGAGGGAGGAGGTGGTGGTATGTGAACGGGTCCGCTTAACTAGGGGACGGTGGGCTTGAACTGGGGTTTGAAGATATTGAGAGTTGTGAATCGTGGGCCAGAAAAGTGCCATTCCAGGACTGCAGGGCAGGGAGAAGCGAGCTGATGGGTCTAAGGATGAGCTTGCCAAGAGGACCTGCCGGCGGGGGTTGGGGGTAGCCTCAAATCAGAAAGTGCTGGGAGGCCGGGCGAGGTGGCTCACGCCTGTAATCCTAGCTTTCTGGGAGGCCAAGGCGGGCGGATTGCTCAAGGTCAGGAGTTCAAAACCAGCCTGAGCAAGAGCGAGACCCCGTCTCTACTATAAATAGAAAGAAATTAATTGGCCAACTGATATATATATAAAAAATTAGCCGGGCATGGTGGCGCATGCCTGTAGTCCCAGCCACTCGGGAGGCTGAGGCAGGAGGATCGCTTGAGCCCAGGAGTTTGAGGTTGCTGTGAGCTAGGCTGACGCCACGGCACTCACTCTAGCCTGGACAACAAAGCAAGACTCTGTCTCAAAAAAAAAAAGAAAGTGCTGGGGTCTCTGGTCACTGGTGTCCAGCTGGGTGCTGTGGCGGTGGCTCCTGCCTCCTGCAGCCCTGTCAGGGCTCAAGGCCTTCCCTGTGGCCACCTTGCTGCAGCCTACTCGCTGGAGTTGGGTTCTGAGTGTGTGTACAGAGGAATACTTGCGCTCCTACTCGGGGAGTCATAGAGTTCTCTCTAAACTAGCAGTTTCCTCTGCACCTAGGGAGAGCCCGCTGCAAAAAAGGCTCACTCAGATCCTCGGGTGTACATGACATCAAGATCGGGAACAAGCCAGCTGGCCACAAATGCTCCTGCGTTCAGACGTTGTGCCCATGACAGCAGGTGAGCAGGGCTCTTTGTCATGATAGTGGGAAGCTGCGGCCAAGCAGGCTGGGGAGGAAGCTGCCTGGAACCCTGGGCCCTTGACACTTTCAACCTAAGGCCATCTGAGGCATCTTACATCCCAGCATCCAGTAACAAATGAGGCAGGGCAGACATTTCTGAAGCTTGTAAAGGCTTAGAACCATCAGAAAGAGTAAGCAGTCGAAAGTTATAAACTGTTTTAATTATCTTGTGGTTTGGTTTTATTTTTGGGGGTAACTTTATTTTGATATATTTTCAAACTTACAGATATATAGAATAAGAATCCTATGAGAGTAGTTCAAGAAGCTCCCATATATTCTGTAGCCATTCAGTAATTTACTTTTGCCCCCCATACTGTATCATTTTCTTTGCATACATACATATATAATACACATGTGTGTGTATATGTATATATTTTCAGTTGAGAAGGAGTTGAAGATATCATTCTTCTTTACTGCTAAATACTTCAGTATATATTTTTATTTGAGACATGGTCTCACTGTCTCACCCAGGCTGGAATACATTGGTGTCATAGCTCACTGCAACCTCAAACACCAGGGCTTAGGCGATTGTCCTGCTTCAGCCTCCTGAATAGCTGGGATTACAGGCATGTACCACCACGCCCAGCTAATTTTTTTTCTGTTTTGTAGAGATCGGGTCTCACTATATTGCCCAGGCTGGTTTTGAACTCCTGGCCTCAAGCAATCCTCCTGCCTCGGCCTCCCAAAGTGCTGGGATTACAGACCTGAGCCCGCACTCCCAGCCCTGTATTTCCTAGGAACAAGAATATTCCTTCACATAATCACAGGAAAACTATCAAAATTATGAAATTTAACTTTGACACACCACTTTAACCTTCCAGCCATATTCACATTTCATCACTTGTCCCAATATTGTCATTTATAGTGATTTTTAGTAATTTTTCTTCCCTGAAAAGGGTTTACTCATTGCATTGAGTTGGCAAGTCTCTTTAGTCTTCTTTAACTTGAAACAGTTTCTCAGTTTTTTTATCCTCTTTTTTGATCTTGACATCTTTGAAGAGAATAGACCAGTTAACATAGTGTTTAAGGTTGTTTCTCAGTTTGTGTTTGCCTGGTACTTCCGTGCGATTAGATTTGGCAGGGATACCACAGAAGCAGTGCTGTTACTGTACCATATGAGGAAGTACGTGATGGCAGTTCAGATGTTTGCCAAGTTAAAGGCATAAATTAAAAGCTGAAATTTTTTCTCCTCACTGACCCTAGCCCACTCCCAGACTGTTATTGTGTTTCCTATTAAATATTCATAATGACCCTTTTTACCTATAATCTTTTTTGTTTTAATCTAGCTTTTTTATGTTAAGCAAAGTCATAATTGCACATAATTTTTAAAAAGTCATTTTATAATAAAACATGGCATTCCTCTGCTCCCTTCAACATCATTTTTCTGCCCTGCCAAAAGCAACCAACACTCATTTATTTTAACAAATATTTTGGCTTTTATTGCTATATCTCTGAAAAATATACTCATGTTACTACTACTCGTTTTTTTTTTTTTTTTTTTTTTTTTTTCAGTGTTTCTGGGAAACAGATCATGGAGATTCGCATGCAGGAAGTTTATTGGAGAGTGATCTCAGGAACAACTCTTTTAAGAGAATGAGAGAAGCATATTGGACAGAGAGAGTATTTTCAACTGTCTTGCAGTCACATAGACACCTCAGCTGATCCCATGGGGAGTTGTGGAGCTTGGATGTCCTTTCAGAGTTGTCCT